>NC_132934.1:38154212-38457242 GCF_034638445.1 Ciconia boyciana | reverse complement strand
TCACACCATGGCAGAAGAAGCATCTCCTTGGCATGAGTGGAACAAACACTTTCCATTCTGGGTGGAAACCAGTGACTCAGCACTGGCTAGTGGGGATGGAGAACGTGTCAAGCAACACCAAGTCATCTGTCCCTCTGCCAAGTGGACAATAGTCCTTCTGTTCCCTCTGGAGAAAGGCCTCTTCTCCAAGAGCACTGGGGGCCAGACAGTGAGCAGTATTGTTGCAGCTGGGTGAAAAGTTTACTAGTGCAGGGGAAACAGTATAAAAAATTATCATACGCAGTAATCTGGAGTTCAAAAGGGCATGATGTCTAATGCAACTGACTGGTAGTATGAGAATGAGCAGAAGACAGGTTTATGGCTGTATTTTGGTGCAGAGAAAACAGAGCAATAGACCTGCATTTATTAAACAAACAAACAAACAAGAAACCCAGTTTCATGAAAAGATGTCATTAGGAGAGTAAGGAAAGCCGCAATTATAAGTCCCAGCTGTGAAACAATTGTAAGATTTCTGACACCACTTTTGGTGCCTGGAACTACAAGTTCACACCTCGTAAGGCTTCGCTCAGCTCTCCTCTCCCTGAGAGCGCATGACTGACTGCAGGCAAGCTGTATATCGCTGGCCTTTCAAAGTTTTAACATTGGACTCCTATACCTATGCTGGATGGTCACTAGAGATCTTACCTACTTTTCCTAGGAATAAACTTGCTTCCTTCTTGCTGGCCAAACCCCTTCCCTCCACAGGTGTCCTTGTGGTGTATTTGCACTGACTGGCTCCTGCCCTGGACCCTGGGCCGGTGTTCGTACCCGTGTGTCATTTGGAGAAGCCACTGGAGCTGTTAGGAAGGGAAAGCAAGGTACGTGCATGCATGCAGCGGAGGAGCCTTTATGGCCAGTGAGCAGCAGGAGCAAAGCAACACCATTGGGTGAAACAGGGCTGAAGAACTGGTCGGGAACTAGTGCCTGAGTGTCCTTCATCACTGCATGGGCTGTGTGAAGCACTGGACCCGGGCTTTCAGCCGTGTCTGACTCTCTGAGGGCCTGTGAGGCTTTCCAGCCTGTTCCCACCTCCTGCCCCTTTGGAGGATCCCCCAGGCCAGTCCTCTGGCGTATCCCCAGCAAGGGGAGGCTGGTCAGCCTGGACGGGAGGAACCACCATGCAGCTCAATGTGCAAGCAGAGCCCACAGAAGCAAACCAGCACGCAGCAGGAATCCCAGCGACAGCTACTGTTTCAGGCTCACGTTTTCTGGTGTTTATTATTCTTTTCATTCCTGGCCATGTCTCCTTTACTATTATTCTTTTCATGCGAAGGAGAAAATTTTGCTACTGAACCACTGTTTGTGGTCCCTGCTGTACATGCAGCTGCCCAGAGCAGCACGCCGCTGGCTTGCTGTGGATGAGCAGCTGGCCTGAGCCGCTGGCCTGGCCATTCACCTCACGTCTGTGTGATGTGCACAACCCAGAGAAAATCAGATGACTGTCCCAAGGGAAGGCTGGCTCTGGATGCACCATGTTCCTACAAGACTCCTTTCTTAGGTGTTTCCAACCATTAGTGGTCAGAGAAAAGATGCTGGGCTAAGCCAACCAGTAATGGCTTTCCCTGTCTTCCTGAAAACTCTCATCAAACACGCAGTCAATGAACACAAGCAAGGGTTGGGAGTTCACAAAGGGAAAGCACAAGCCAAATGTAGAGAGGAACAGTTGCAAATTTGAGTGCTGTGATGCAGAAAGCACTCCCGGCTCTCTTGCTCCAGTATTCAAAAAATGAGGCACTGCTCAAAAAAATTCCCCATGTCACGAACAATTATAAAATATCAAAAAAACAACAAGTGATAAAGAAAAACTGTACACACCCTTGAGAGAGGGAGAGATCAAGCAACATATCGCATAGCAGCCCTTTCTACCAGACTGGCAGGGCTGCTGCTGACAAACCAGACGCAGAGGATTACATCCCAAGCGCTACTGTGGGTTGAGCGGTGCGTGCAACCACCAGATCCCCTGCAAACTGGTGCAAGCCCTGCTCTGAGCACACACGGGCTTGCAAAGCCTTTGGGCTGAGCTGGCAAGCCAGCTCCGCATTGTGGAGCTGCAGATAGCACGCCGAGCTTCACCCGGAGTTGCATGGCACATCCATCCATCCAGCAATGGGCTGGCATACCTGCCAGTTAGCAACCTTACTAGCCTAGTTTTGGGGCAGTGCCATCACAGCTACACCCTCCCGCAGAGCTGGCTCAGAGCACAGGCCAAGTCAGGTGTGCCAGCAATAACAGCACACGTTTTACCCTGGCTGGGATTTGAGCGTTCGCTGCCTTTTCGACGGCTCGCTGTGCGAACCGAGCCGTAGTGAACCACATCGGCGGGCTCTCTGCTGGCATCTCCCTCCTGCCAGGGCAGGCTGCGAGCAATCACTGGGCTACCAAGTGGGTGGACAACAACATCATGCGATGTGGCTCCTCACTGGCATCAGGCAAGTCCATGATCACTTTGAACACACGAAGGATGGCCAGGGAGCGGCATGTTATGGATCCGATCCTTTGATTTGTTGTTTATAAACAAACAACCTAAAAAGAAGCACAGGCACCAAGGAGTTTGCTTTCCCTCGGAACTTCTTGCACCTTTTGCCTGGATGGGTTGCTCCTTCCCTCCTCCCAACCTCTCCACCCAGATGCATCGCCTCCCACGCCACCACCATGCCTGCCTGCTTATTTGTGGTAAGCCAGTGTGGTTTGATACGGTTTTATCAGAAAAAGACTTGGCAACATTTGTGGTTCTTTTTAAACCTGCGGTGAGCCAGTAAGTGCTGTATGCTGCTTGTAGGATGAAGCACAGCTGAAACGGCATCCTGCAGGCTGGGGGAAGCTGGGCCTGAGCATCAGCTAGCCTGACACGGTCTTACGCTGCAAACCACTTCTGTCTCCTAGATCATGTTAAATATCTCGTGTTAGTCAAAGTCAGCTTGTGCAAGCCCTGAAGGCTCTGCAGTGGGGAAGGATGTGCAGAAGACACCCTTCACACGTGCACTTCCCTGCAGTACGCTGGATCCACCCTTCCCACACATGACCCTCCCAGAGGAGTACACCTTCCCAAGGATGCTGTCACCAATGCATAAGTGTCCAAACACAGCAGTTTCCAGCTGCTGGAGAAACCTGTCTCCCAACCAGTCCCTGCTGGCTGATGCCACACAGGCTGAAGGTGCTCATCTGGAACAACTGCACATCTCAAATCACTCGCAGGGCTGCATGACGACCCTCCGCCTTGAACGAATCTTCCGCCAACAAAAAGCAAGTAAAACTGGAACAAATAAAGCATTGACAAGGACAAGGATCCATTAGGATGAATTTTTGTCTCTTCATGCTTCGGTGGAGCTGGTGTCAGATGATGACATTGGCTCCCTGCCACTCAGCCAGGTGCAACTGCTGCCTATGGACAGGCACTGAGTAACTCATTGCAGGAAGATCAAGGAAAACTACAGAACAGTGAAACCACCCACCTTATTTCCGTATGAACAATTTCACATGGTTTAAAACACATGCTGTGGAGGTTTGAAACAGATTTAAAGCCTCTCTTGAATTTTGAATGTGAACTTTTACCTGAATTGGAAATATCAGTGTAAAGGGCTGCATTTTATTTTTGCTTGAAATAACGTTTTGTTGCCTTTCTAGCAACCACTTATGTTCTTTTGAATGGATTCTGGTAGGATTTTTGTTAAGCATACAAAATTATATTTTCCCTAGCTGCAGTTCTGGATGAAATCAACTGTTTGCTGCCTGCAGTTCTGAAAAACTGATTTCTACCATCTATCATTTTTACTCCCGAAGGGTAGGAAATTTTGAATAATCTCAGAATAGCTTTGGACCCATTTCCACTTGCAGGACTGTAAGTGTCCTCAAAACAGAATCAAATGCCCGTCCCTTGAGAGCTTCCATTTGATGATGATGAAACACATTCTCAGAAATAAAAGTCAATCTGATCCTAATAAAATACTTTCTCAAAAAAGTAGGAAGAGTTTAAAGGAGGAGTTTAAAAAAACTGCAACAAACAGAAAGGTCATTTAGTCGCATGGAAGAGAATATTAGTACAAGGCAGCCTCAAGGGGAACAAAATGCAGATGTTTATGGAGCAGAGACTCCCATCATCGTGCTTCCCAATGTCCTCAGTGCTGCAATGCCACTCTTCCAAGCCCAGCTGCATCACCAGACCTCATTTGCTGAAGGGATTCTTTCGGGAAAAATAATTGGAAACTTCTCTGGAGTTTCCTGGTTCTCTGTACCTTGTCTTAATGTTCCACCTCGGTACCAAGTGATGAAGTTGCTTTTGCTGTATGCTCAACAGGCAGATTTTAGGTAGTGAACATGCTCTGAGGTACTGAACAGCTAAAACGACATTCAATTTTCTCATCTAGCAGTACTTAAAGAAAATTTCCCACATCAAACATCATCAAACTAATGCACTGAGTTGCCATGGTTCCTTTGCCTCAATCCTAACGGGTCAAGTAGAGTACAAGACCCTCAGAGCACACTCGTCAATTGTTGATTACATCTGAATTGCTAGAATTAGTGTTCTATTGGCATTTCTTTCCCCAGACCAATATCCGTGCAAAGCTTGCTAATTTTCCATTGCTTAACCACATCTTAACGTGTTGAAAATTCATGCACGTACTTGCAACATTTTAGCAGTTTTTGCAGAATGACAGTCCTTTTATTTTTACTGGTTCAGTATACAGCCGCATGATACACTGAAGCTAAGAAAAATTGGGGAGAATAATTCACAGTAAAATTTTGAGAAGTCCATTTCTTCTAAATCAAGGCAGAAACAATTCTCATACAGTCCATGATCACTGACTAAATTCTACATTATTTTCAATTTACTTAGCACTATAAATAATCATTAGTGACAATACTACTATAACCTGAAAATAAGGCAGGGGCAAGATCTGATCTACATGTGTTTTATATTTATAGTGTTCATACTTGTATATTATTTTATATGCATACACTTGTATAAAACAACAACAAAATAAGACTGTCCCCACAACAATAAACAGGGTATATTGTACAGCTTATAAGTTATTGTATACAGTAAAACTGATATCAGATCCTACAGCTTATGGGATACATTAATAAATAGACAATGATATATTAATTTGCAAATTTAACAAAGAATTTTAAGAGAGGAAGAAAGATATTACATACAATGGGACCGATTCATCATTACTGCTTTTACTCCCATTTAAAGTAATGGCACTTTGTGTCATGGGAAACTTGGAAGCAGTAAGGCAATGAATCACAGTCAATACACACAATTCAGCAGAGCTGTAATAGTTTAAGAGCAACCTGAATTTTTTTGAGTGCTTGATTTTGCAACCCTGAAGTTGAATTGCTCACATTTAGTTTCTCTGCCTGCCTGTTTAATGTATATATATATAAAAAAAAAGTACTTGTCTTATGGTATTCACCAGCTTTGCTTTTTGATTTGGAAGTAAATACTCAAGCTTAACCACTTTGCCGTTGCTCTTTTACACCATGGAAGCCTATGGCAGTCCCAGGGGTCCATCCCACTTACATAGTGGCTGATGTGTTGGCTTTTAATGATAAGTGGCACCCTAAGTATCTAATCACTCTATTTATAGAATTTAAAACCCTAAACTACTTTGGAACATTCATATATTTTACCTACTGCTAAGCTGGCAAATATCATTTAATTACAAGTCTGTAATCTATATAACAGCTTTTAAATCCACTGAAGCCAAGATGTGCCATAATATTCATACAACTACACATATAGTTGTACCTAATTCTGCAGTGCTGCAACTCTCCAGCAGTAACAGAAATGTATGTATGTACATATGTAACAGAAAAGGAGTAAAGCAGTGTTGTGGATGGACTTACATCTGCTATTCTCATGCTCACTATTAAAAACAGTATCAGCAGAGGACTGCTGTGGGAAGAGAAGCACAAAATGCTGCTCAAGAATGTCTGATGCCAGATGGCCCGGTAGGGAAGTGGTAATGTCGGACACGAAGTGGTACTTTTGATTGCTAGGGCTGCTTGTGCTTCTGTTAGTCATGGCTCCTCCAGCTACTCACAGAGCATGATGATGAGGTCTAATGGGGAAGCTGCATAACAGTCATAAAAACTGTTATACAATCTGCTGCACCAGACAATTTGTCCTTCGAGCTTTGAAAGAGACAGGAGGCAGCCATGGGGGGATGAGGGGTTAAAGGCAGCCGGTGATTTTATGTCTGAGTTAGATTTAAAGAAACAGTATGCTTCACACTGCAAATTAATGTTTATTTTACCACAGAACCATCAGAATTGATAATAGGGTGCCAGAGTGCATCTTCGCTTATCTATCCCATAACAACACAGGAGCACAATTTTCAAAGACACATATTTATACATCTGGTAACCACTTTTGTCCCCATTACTTAATTAAAGATTAGAAATGCTTTGGGACACACATACACACGCACACATTTTAAAAAAAAGGCAATACAAATTTTTTGTTGCTGTCAGAAATAGAAAGTGCTAGGTAGTACATCATCGTTTCCTGGTCCCACTGTTGCCACTGGCAGACTTATTGAAACTTCTACTCATTTGTGGGAAGTGTACAGTTGGGGTTCTTTCAGTGGGCCCATACAGCCCTAAATTCCTGGCTGTAGCTGACTTTCGAAGAGGCTTGACACTGGGAAAAGGATTGAAGACTTGCGGCTTTGGGTGCCCAGGTTGGGGAGATTTAGACAGGTTTCCACTGTTGCTGGATGAACTGGAGGACTCTGATAAATGTGGCTGGCCAGATTGATGGAGTGTTGACTCAGCATCGGTTTTATCATCTGAGGTGAGTTCCAGTGCTTCCAGTTTTAGCTGAACCACTGACATGTTTGTGCTGTCCGTAGAGACTGGCTCAGACGACTGCTGGTCAGCTTTTCGAGTAGTCCTGTCATCCAAACCACCTCCTTCTCTTTCTCCAAAGTCAGAATGTTTGGAATTCTCCTCTTTTGCACCAGGACTATTTGTTTTACAGCTCTCGCTCTGCTCATCTATTAGTCCTATGGTATCCCCATAGCCCAGCTGGCCTTTGGCCCTAGCAATATTCTTTCGATGAACTCGTATGTGAGTGCGCCACGGAGAGTTCAGTTTTGTTTTAAGATCTTCTTGGGGAATGGGAGACATCTTCCCTAGAGCATGACTTGGGATGTGAATAACAGCATTTTTGAGAGACCTGTTATTCAATTTCATCTTCTTTCCTAAAAGGAGGTGGTTTATTACCGGGGAATGGTTTACCTGAGAAGGGAGGAGGCTGGTAACTGGCCCTTTGTCTGAAAGAAAGCGTTTAAAAGAAACACAGTATTGTTAAAGTTCAAAACAAATCAATGTTCTAAGGATCCACCACCAAATTTGATGCCTTTCTTGAGGTATAACAAAGTTTTGTAGGACTGACTGCTATTAGAAAAAAAAAAAAAAAAATCACTGACTTTCTCTTACATCTTGGAGTCAAACACAAAGCTGTAACTTCTATAATAAAAATTTCCTGTCCTCCTTCCCTGCTTCTTACCTATGGGTAAGTCCTGAGCCAGGAATACCACGAAAATATATCATAACAGAAATAGCTTCTCTATTTTTGGCATTGCACCATAACTGATAGTTTAACATTAATATTGGCTTTGATCTTTCCCCTCTCCTTCATTTCTCTTCCAACCGTGAGAGGCAATTCAGTCCCTATATGAGGTCAGTGAAATAAGCCTCTCCATGAGGCTTGTGTGACTGGAGAATCAACCAATGTACTTTTAATGGATAAACCGCACCAACTCTTTTCTATTAGGGTCCTCTTATTAAACTGGAGCAGTAGACTCAGAATTAGGTAATTAGATGACAGTTTGATTAAACCACAAACCCAGCCCCGCATCATGATTAGTAAGATTAGAAAGGTTTGTGTTTCGGGGGTGGGGGTTGGCAATCCTTGAGAGTCAACATTTTACTGTTTGCACTGTTTCTGCTGGCTACAGCCTTTGTTCAAAGCAAATACTTTGCCAATATTTTTTTAAGAATTTCCTTACAAATTATGTTAATGAAAAATTGCAGCTCTATGTATTCAAATGCTCCTGCTAGGACAAGCTTAGACAATCTAGAAGAGGAACAAAAATTCTCCAGTGACTCATCTGCATGGTTCAATGCTGACTTAGAAAGATGACACCTAAGTGGGGAGGAATGACTGGGCTGGGCTGTGTTCAGTGTGCACACCCACTAAAACCTTCAGCTGCACTGTTCATGCTAACCCCCACATAGTTGAGTTTGCCACCTGGGGAAACAGACTCCGTAACACGGATTGCTAAATAACGGACTGATGTCCAGCTCAGTCCTCACAGCGGTATCATTATGGCTAGATAAACTGTCAACCACAATGGAACACCTAAGCCAGTTCTTCAGCTGTGTAATTTGCCATGCCCGGATGAACTCAGAGGAGTTAGGATTATATGGACCAGCTAGGAATCTACCTGCCACTCAGTCTGAAGCATACTCATCTCTTCATTTCACTTTTTCCAGTGCATCAGTATGTCAACTCCAAGAATGCCAAAGATTTAAAGTTTTTAATCAGAGAGATCAACACAATGCACCCAGATAGCAAAGACACTTTTAAATACCATTGTTCAGCTGGTCCCTGGGACCTAAAAAAGTCCCAGGGTCGTCATCTTCAGATCCTGACAAAAGAAGAAAAAACATCACCTTCTCATTTACAATCTGTCTGTACGAAGTGGTACCCACTTTACTACTAATGTGTTTTATATTCCATCAGCCTCTCTTGTTTTGTCTGTTTGGTTAAATGTAAAAGAATGTTATCTGCCTTGTCTCCTACGGTGAAGTTAGCTTGTAGTAAATCAGTAAATTAAGCATGTTTTGATATGTTACCTGCTCTGATATACACATGGTGAACCTGCTGTTGCTGCTTCTTCTTTATCCTGGAATATTGCTTTTTCAGTGCATTAATATCAGTGGTCATACGCTCCATCATCATGCTGTTAAAAGCAGCATGATACTCGCTTCGGCAAGAGTCTATTGCTCCTGGACTTAATTCCGCAATGTTACTGGAACCCAGACTTTGCTCTTCATTCTGATCTGCACAGAGTGGGAATAAATTGGAGATGAGGAATAAATTGGCATACTCAAAAGTTCCGCAGATTATCTACAAGGGAAGTCTATGTCTTCTCTGATCAGTCTGTCTGATTCCTATCGTCTTGTTTAACTGTAGTCTTTAATTAAAAATGTATTATAATATGCATATTGAACAAAGCTGCACTATTTATAATAAGTAGTATTACATTTCTATAACTACTGCTTAAGAATAGCAAGGGTTTGAGGGGAGTTTAAAGAGTAGAAAAGTCAATTAACATAGCAATGCAAAGTTATAAGCACAGTTCTTCAATTACCCAAAGGTACATCAAGCCATCACTAAAGTAATTCAGAAACTGATTATTAAAGACACTCAGTTGGTCAAAGAGGAGACTAACAATGCAAGTTATAAAATACATTACAGTCAAGCAGGCATGCGATTAAACAACCGACCTAGTGATACCAGCAAGAAGCATCAAGAAACAGTTATAGCACCCCAGGGAGAAAGCTGCTAGCAGCAACAAAAGGGATAGGTGCGGAACAGCTGAGGATCAGGCAACTTGAGAGCGTCTCTGATCAACAGCTGCAGAGCAACAGCAGCAGTGCACTTTATTTTCACAGCTGTTTCTGATGCACCACCAAACTGGCACTCCAGGGTCAAGGGGATAATTCTTTTTCAAGTGATGTTTGTTTGTCTTTGGTTTAGTTTGCAACAGCAGTTTGATCTTCTAAGTGCTAGCTTGAAGCAGTAGGTAGAGACTTACAGTCCCTCAGGAAGGGAAAAACAAAATACCACAGCAATCAAGAGGAAAATTGCAGCTTATAGGTCTCAGCAAAACCAAGCCACAAAAATGATGATGTGTAATCAGATAACAGCGACTGCTACATCAGTCTGAGGTTTTTTGGGGGTGGGTTGGAGATAAAAAACTACAGCCTCTCCCAGGATATCATAAAATCACTGTTGATCCAGTACCATTTCGTAAAGGCTGCTGCAAGTTAACAAATGATCTGTTTTTCTTGTATGGATCAGAGTCTTGTTTTGCTTGTAGAGCTTGCACAGGTGAACATACAATTCTGTCAGAAATTTTATTTCAATGTGGAGGGATTTGAAAAATAGTGAAATTTTGTCAGAACACCCTAAACCATACCAAATTTTACAAAAATGTGAATATATACAAAACATACAACAGTCTGAAGGTTTGGCCAAAAGGGTGGTGAAATGACCTGCAGAATACACTCACTGCTGACAGGTTCCAGTATTAGCCATGCATATGCTATTAAAGGTCAAGATAATTTATTACATCTACACTCTTCAGAAAATACTGACTACCTAACTGCTTTCTTGGACATAAGCATGGATTTAGGGCGGACTTTTTTTCCACACGTGTGCTTCTTTTTTTGTGGGTGGGCAACACTATGGGCTTGGTTTTTTAACCATTACTGTAGCCAAATCCTTAACCTACACCGTCATTTATTCTATACATACAGCCTTCAAACTTGACTTCGAAGACATCTTCATGGACCACAGAGCAAGTAATTTGGTACCTGCTGTAATCTCTATGTGAAAATAAAACACAATTTTCATAGCAGCTTTCACAGAGGAAGGTACAGACGATTTCTGCAAGGTCATGCAGATTTAACTACATTTTCCAGAATGAACAAAAGCACTTTTACCTTTCATCTGTTTTTGGTATTTTTGGAGCTCTGGTGCCAAAAACCCACTTAATGGTCCAAGACAGCCAATTGCATTCGCAATCGAGTCTTCATCATCTACGTCATTCTCCTCATCACTGTCTCTGGTTCTGCCTAGCCTTCTGTCAAATGAGAACATAAGAGAAATAAGAAAGAGACATTCTTAAATATGGTCATTACCAAACATCTTTATCTTCTTTAGGAGCATACAAGGGAGGATGCCACCTATCTTTTCATTTTCTGCGTAGGGTAAACAATAACTTTATATGCCGTAAGCAGTACATTTCCAACTTACCCTGAAAGTGAAGTTGATTTTACTGCTGCAGGGAAAGGAGTAATATTGTATGTGTATTTCTCCCTTAATTCTGCCAGTTGCGGAAAGGGAAATTGAGCCATGGTATAAACAGTCTAGGGAGAAAAAAAAAATGCGGCTTTTAAAATTGTCACTTTAACTAACAGTCCCACAAAAGACTTCTCCACATTCACAGTCTTGCAGGATTAAAGACTGCACATTCTCATGTGCTGTAAGAAAATGGAAATGGTCTAGTTTTATGATTCAGTCAGTATTTCCTGTAAAAAAAAAAAAAAAAAAAAGACTGACTCACTAGAAAAATACATAGTTCAGAGGAAAAAAAAAAAAAAAGGCGCAGATAACATGAGATGTAGGGTCCTTTTAAACTCCTGTACTTATTTAATAATCATTGTCAATCCTCTCCTTGCCAGCACACCGGAAATCCTCCTCCTCCAATTATGATTTCACTTACATGAATGCATCATTGAGGGTTTTGGGATCTTCCAGAAGAGGTACGCTTCTGCTCAAGTATTCAACAAGGTATTGACACTAGCACAGATAGGAAGAAGCACATCCTCACGTGATGTGGACTGTTAGCAGATCCATTACTTCACCTGAGCAGCCCCAAGGGCTTGTGTGAAGGAAATCATTTCAACACAAAAGTTATAGCCAAAGAGGAAGGACCCAACATTATCCAGCTGTTTCTCCTGCTCAGTTTCTGGTTTTGGTTGTGGTTTTGTGGGGGGTTTTTGTAGGTTGTTTGGGTTTTGGTTTTTTTTTTTTTTTGGGGGGGGGGCTGGTGTTTTTTTAAAAGAAATTTGTTCTATGTTGAACAAAGAAACCTCTCTGCAGCTCTCTGAACTCAACATGTAGTCCCTAGAACTTAAAACAAGGCCATAAAAAACTCTAATACATTCTATTTACTTCAATACTGAGAGTTAGAGAAGATAAATACTTGCAAATGCATTTGCTTTCAGCATTATTTTTGCTTTAAGTCATTTTGTAATAACAGAATGTGCGTCACCAGCCAACCTGGCATAAAGACACATCATATTCATTGCAACATCACTCCTGATTTCTTCCTACCTATTTTAGTTGCCTTTTTTTTTCCTGCTTTTGTACACTTACAACTATTCAGGACTTTCAAATAACTGACACACAATTCAATGGGAGTCTCAATATCAGAAGTAAAAAGAAAAAAATAGCTGAAATATAATTTCTCTTAGTTTCTCTGAAAAATCACAGCTTTTCCCCATCTTGAATATTAAATGTCCTCTGAAAGACAGTAACGTAAAAATTTCTCATTAGCTATGACAGAAAATCTTCACTTATATATAGATTTTTTTTCATGTGCTATTAAGTCAGTGACATTGTCATCTGAAAGCAAAATGGCCTCAATTAAGATGAAAGGTAATTTTGAACAATTTCTACATAAGCCATTCTTGAACCGTGCCTTGTCTGTGCTAAATACACTACGGAAAATTGCAAACATGAATTCAGTACTAGACCTTCCCTGACAGAAGAAGAAAAAAAAAAATTTTTCACCAACGGCAATGATGTAAGCAACGAGGAGCAGGAAGGACACTCCTGGCTGGATCAGGCACAGGGCAATAGTGCAGCTCAACAGGCTTCTGCATGAAAATGCTTTTACACAGTTCAAGCCACGCACAGACTCTAAAGCAAGGAGAATGCCTACAAAAACCCAGAGCATGAACTGAAGCTTTGCCACTCCATGAAACCACAATGCTACTGTGAAAGACAAATATTCTCTAGGGCCTGAATAGTGATATCCCGGCAGTCTACCAGACGAAGGAATTTTATGATCTGGAGAAAGACCCACCTCTGGCCCAACATGTCTGCCTGTTTGTTTGATCTCCACCACACTTTCCTGTTTTCTTCCCCCATAAGTCTCAACTCTCTCCCTTCATAGAGAAGGAGGTGTGTCTGGAATTTATTTCTACTCTTTATGTCAACAGCCTTTTCAGGTAACTTGTTCCATATGCTAGTTACCCTTTAAGTGAAACAGTCAACTCCGAGTCCTCCATCTACTCCTTGCACCTACTGTTTTAGATTATGCTTTTAGCTTTTGCCTGTCTCCAATCTGTGTCTCTTCCAGATCCTGTGCAACTTCTTTCATTTAGCATACACATTTTTAACTTAATTACTTGTTATCAGATTATAACTAGAGGCCTTGCTTGCCACCTGGCTAAGAGATCCACAAACAAATTTTATGCTGATGCAAGTTCCACTAGAAATTTAAAAAAATATTGTCAGTCAACAACTGTGATCTCCTCACAACAATGCTTCAGAGTCAAAGCATCCTGTTTCTAGTTTACACACAGCCTTGGATGCCATTTGGTTAATTCTGGTGAAGCTGTGCAAGAGGGAAACAGCCTACACATATGAAGCATGATGCAGCCAAACTTCTTATTTATGGCCATAAGGGACAGACTCTGGGAACAAGAAAAAAGACAAGGAAAAAACCTCTCTTCTCACCTCAAATCAGTAGCATTTGTCAATCCTTTGCCTTACCCTAAAAATGCAAAGCCATCTACACCCTCAGCAGAATACCATACAGAAGGTTTTGGGCTGTGGCTTCCAAAAGAGGGTAAGCAGTTTTGCCTTTGCAGACAGCTCAAACACACAACTCAAGAGCCGCCCCACACTGGTTTAAGGCTCCTCTCTCTTTTCACTTTCACTAAGAAAACAAAACAAAAAGTAAAACCAAAACCAACCCCAAAAGAAAACAAAGTGCTTCTCAAGTAGAAAGTTAAAAGTGAATACCATCAAATCAGGGTAATTGTCTACGGGAGATAGTCTAAAATGCTAGGGGACTACAGAGGGATTAATACCTGTTCCCCTCCACCACAGTAAACACACAGGGATACCTCTCCTTTTCCTGCTTGCTTCTCATCTCCTCTATGCTGGAATGTTTCTAGGCGTACAACTGAATTAGTTTAGCTGCTTATAAAAATGCTCACTTTCTGAGAAGGCACGAAAGCACGTACTCAATCTAGCACACGCTGTTTAGAATATCTGCAGACACCTGGCATACAGCCTTCTGTCTCCATGTTAGAACCAAAGTTTATTAGTAGGCCAATAAAATGGCATACTGTATACTGTATTTGTTAACTTCTAGTCCTGAATACATACCCGGTCTAGCATCTGATGTGTACAGCACTTACCCTTTATTTACCTAAACTGTTCAATCTGAAAAAGGAGGAAGCTGTAGGCTTGCTTGCTCCTCCAATCCCTCCATGCTTTTCTCAGCACAACATTGTAAGAACTCTTGCCATGCAAGGGCCAAATCTGCAAAAGCTTTAAGTCCTCAATCCCAGGCATATGTACTGTCTGCAGGGGAGGGAGGGAGACAGGCATTTTTAACGATAAACTTGCACCAACTATACATGCTGGTGGAGAGAATGAGGACAAGAGTCCTCTGATCTACTTTAGACATCTGCTCCATCAACACTTGCCCCTGAAGCCATACCTCCCTTCCTCCAGCTCCCAGAGGAAACAGGCCTTTCAGAGCACAATTTGTTTTCTAGTGGCAGAGAAGTGCTTGTTACTCTTCAGTGTCTTAAGTGAGCCTGGACAGGTAGTTCAGATGCAAATGTAAGTGTCATGCAAGTCTAAAGAAAAGTGAGATGATTGCCACCAGCAACCTTTACTGAAATGTGTAGGGAAGGCAGAGTAGGATGTTAATCCTTTCCCGCGGTAAGATACTAATCCTTGAGCCACCTTGTAAAAAGTATTAGATGCAAATTCACCATCCTGATTTTGATTGGGGGGGGAACAACATTTTGAAAACAAAGCAGCCTAAACATTCATCTCTGGCCGACTCCTCTGAAAAAGCCTAAAGCAATTTTTAAAAAAGTGTCTTGAAGCAGCCTGGATCCTTTCATTAAGGCAATGGTTCATATTTCTTTATTTTCTTCTCCAACACAGAGAAAATTGTTCAAATGCAGCAGCCAGACACATGGTGGCATTCATAGCCCCTAATGGTAAACACTTCCAGTGCCTAATTCTCTGCACTTACAGTAAAGAGAGCCTGCCAGTGCCTGCCTTTGACTTGAAGAATGCTATCTAAACTAGTGATTTCTTCAGCTGAGGGGACACACATAAAAACAGACACACTGCTTCTCTATGCAGAAAATTAAACCTGCCACGTTCTCCGTATCAATGGCAATGCTTTCCTACTTTACCGCTCCTGTCAGCGTCACAAAATACACATGTACACTATGAATACACATCTACTTTGCACCCAGTGCTTATTTTTTGCTGAAGCACAAAAAGACTGCTAATTTAGTGTACTTGTAATTGCAACAGCTAAAAAACCAAAAAGATCCTTCTATCCGTCCAAACAGTAAGTTACCTATGCCTTATTTTCTATTACACACAACGGCAAAGAAAGAAATCCACACTGCGTCACTAAAGCCCACTTCAGCTTTCCCAACATTATTCTTTGTCACAAATGCCACATCTTGATCTTGTACTGCGCTTGAGACCAGGAACTGAAATACAGTGAATATGAGAGTGCATCAGCTTGGGCCACCCTCCTCATGCATTCTCAATATCTGAACTGCCTTGTGAGAAACCTTAACACTTAAAAAGCATGCAAGTACTCCGACCAGCTGCATTTCCATTTTTGAAGCAAAATAAAGCCACAGCGCTCACCTCTCTCATTCCTAGAGCTCCCTCATTAAAGAAAACAGCAGCAATAACAAAAGCCAAAAATCTGAACGTGATCCTTTACTTCAGAGCAGTACTTCACCAGACAATGGAAGTGTATTATCCCAGCCAGTCAGTAAGTTTTGCTTCCAATAATGGGTTACAGAAGTCATCTGTTAACTACTGTAATGAACTCATCCAACTTCATATACTGAGATTGACTTTGTTTGCCTTCCCCTAAGTCAGGTAAAAAATTTCAGATTAATTATGTGCTCTGAATTTGCACCCATTTAATCACCATAGTCTAACTCATCAAAAGCAAAGTTCCAGAACTGTAGCATGAAGACTTTATAAAACATCTAAGTAGACAACTCTTCAAGGATATCGGGGGGGGGGAAGTGTAAGTGCAAATCAATGCAACTATATCTGTTATACTAACAGCCCTTTCCTTTCCCAGAACAACGTGGATCTTTGTTCTCATACAATGATGTATGCTTTAAGAATTCAGGGACTGCAATTATCTACAAATGTCTTTGTTTATAGTTCACTGACAACTGTTTATGGCTTTTTTTTTTTTAATAACGGAGGATATTGTTTTTCCCTTCTCACTTGATAAACTCGTCGTCTCCCACAGTGTCTGCAGAATGAAAAGGACACAATGTAATAAATAACTGGCCAAAACATAAAAATAAAACAAAAGAACACCCTAAAAATTATGACTGCTAAAAGATTCTACATCTTACTTGCGTAAATCCAATTGGACATTCTATCACAACAAACTTTCAGCCGTCAACATACAACCAATTTTTATCAAATGGAGCCTAGTGGTTTTCTATACTTAATGTATAAGATAAGATTTTAGCTTTAACTGCAGGTCATCTATTTATTTAATTGACATGCTAGCTCAACTCAGTTATCTTAAACTTTTATTCTTGGGAGAGTTTAGGTTTCTGCAGTATCTGAACAAAAACGTAATTTGTTAGAAATCAGTACTTAAAGGACGCACAGGAAACACAAACAATAATTATATCACAATTACTCACGTGCATGAGTTCATTGCTGTCAATTAGACTGTCCTCCAGCATCTCCTGGGTCAGCTTGCCCATGGTACTGTAAAACTCATCTGTAGTTTCACAACACTCTATTTGCCTACATCAAAATACACGTTGGTTTTTTATTTTACTTTTACGTATGATTATACACCTCCAAACCAAAACTGAACTTTCTGTCATCACAAAATATGGGCTTCCATTAGTCACCTTAATTCTTAAGTTTATTGCAATCCTCCCTACACTTCCAAATAATAAAACTGTGCACATCACGTTGGAAATACTGGTGCAGTAAAAGGATGTACTGAGCACAGCTTACTGTCCTGACTGCTCACAATAAAGGATTCATGCATGTCCGGATAGGTTATTCCCTCTGCCTCTTTCACTTCTACAACATGAGAATCAATAAATCCTGCCTCCTACTAGTACAAGGGAGCTCTCCCATCAGCTCAAAAAGGGAGCATAAAGATTTCTTGACTGCCTCATCACCCATTCTTCACTATGCACCAAACAGCTGAATTCACTGGCTCAACTGTCTTTTTGTCCAACTGGAACATATTCGCTGGCCAGAAAACATTCCGGTGGAGTAAATTAAGCATAGGTGTATTTATATACGTCATTGTATTCAAAAGAGCTGAGCTCACATAATGCAGAATGAAGGGAAATTCACTCATACCCTGCATACTTGTGAAAGCTATTTCTAAATTAGAGATGCACACTTTTTTTGTTTGTTTTTGGGTTTTCTGTTTTGGTGGTGTTTGGGGTTTTTTTGTTTGGTTTGTTTGGGTTTTGGGTTTTTGTTGTTGTTTTTCTGTTGTTTTGGGGTTTTTTTTTTCCCCACACTTTTCTTTAAATTTCTAAAAACACAGTCACCCACAGAGTTTCAGCTGGAGGAAGAGAAATGAGAGTAATATGCTTTTGTGAGCTGCTCTTCTACATACATTAGGGTCAGCCACTAAACATCCTCTCCCGTCAAGTGAAAAATTTGTTTTACTTCTATCCCAAACAAATGCATTGCTGGCTACATATTGTAGCCTCCCCTGTAAAATACAGCTGCTGGAATGATCAAAAAAGTACATGGCCTTTTTTCTTGAGGATTAGAAGAGGAAGCTTCCTTTGATCTTCAGTGTCTATAGAGAACAACCATTGAACTATGAAACTCCTACTGAAATCTTAACATAATTTAGTTAAAAGAATGATTAAGTAGTAAAAAAAAAAAGTGTAGAAACAATGGGTATGTAGCCAATTATCACAAACTTACTGCTTACCTTCCCTGATACCTTCAGCCTCTCTTGACCTGCGTATACTGCTTTCTCTACTGCACCTATTTTTAACCTTCCCATTCCTTCAGTCTCCCTTTAAACAGAAGTATAACTGAACCACCCACATTTTAGCAAAAGTACTTCTCACCCCATTTTCATGTCTAGAAAGATAGTCTTGAGAAGTATGAAGATCATGAGACTATGATCACTGTTTCAGGCCCCATTTCTTTGAATCTCCCTGTTCTATTTCTAGTGGAGAAGAAAGAGGAACAAAATCACAATCTTCTCCCAGCAAAGACATAGTGCCCAATCTTTTACTTCCTCATCTCATTTGATATCTTTAATCACAAGCTTACAGAATTTCAATTCTTGTTCAGTTTTAGTGACTCATTGTCACACCAGTGTCCGTTTCTGTTAATTGCCCCCAAATCTGCCAGACCTTCTCCCATTTGCCACAAACAATAGTTAGAAGGTGTGCAGTGTGATCAGCTTATTGTTTTGGACATATTCTTAGAGATTTCTTCATTCTGTTCCTTCCAATTTTTATAAAGCACGTTCATTTTTGCTTTAAGTTCTACAGTAAAATCTTCAAAGCAGGGACTTTCTTTTTTATCATGTTATGAGTTGGAACACTTTTAATTACAGCTTTTAAGTGCACAGAGACCCACTGCAATAGGACCTTTTATCTAAAGGTATGGTACAAAGTAATAAGGCACAATGGGACTACATATAACTTAATCCTAATGCAAATGATTCATGCAAGTTTCATTCATGAACTGAACAAATAAAGCTCTTAGGAAATTATTATTCTAATTATTATTCTTCAGATTAAAAATTAAATATACTAAACAAAGTCTCTTACAATGCTACTGGCCTGCAGTGCTAATTTATTCAGAGAGAAAAAAGAAATGAAACCTCCAAGGACAGAGCTGAACATAAATCCCAGTGGTTCAGTCTCAGGGAAAAAAGGAAGGTGAGTGTTGATAGGCATCACAAGAAAAGTTTGACACAGCTGCTGACACCAGCTGAAAAAGATTTCCAGCTGAACTAACATCTGCTCGACCTGTCAGAGCTCACACCTCCCACTGAAATCAGTGACAAAACTCATTTGTCTGGGAGCACTGTACACTCTTTGGAATGCAAATATTTGCTATGACAACAGAGGAGTTTAGAAGAACTAACCATCTCTTGGGTTTTGTCCTATGTGGTGAGTTTCCAACGCCATAAGGGACTATAATAGAAACTTGGCTAGAATGTGCTTAAAAGCAGAGAATTTCAGGAAAATTTGTTTGCAGGCCTTAACCATGGAACACTAAATCATTCTCTTAGTAACACTGAACTGTTTTCTTGGGTATAGCCAATGGGCTCAAATCCTTATGTCTCCTTAAGTGAAAATAAGGGAATTAATATCCCCAGCTTCAGGTACCCAACTAAATTAGCTAGTCACCCTGAAGTCTCTCTGTATGTCTTTCCACAGAGTATTTACCAGCTCCCTCAGAGGTCTGTGTTCTGGAAAGTCCAACCAACCTTTTAGCATAGCATGAGACATTATACACAGACAACGCAAACAATTGGAGACACTTCCTGCAGCAAGGGTCAAGTAATTATCGTGCCCATTCTGACACAATGTCAGAAGCACATGTTTTTGAGGAAGCCATAGAGGCACTTCGTGCAGCTTTTTCAAAGCAGAATCATTCTCCTGAAAGATTACATCTTGTTTAGAATTGAGACCACACTCTTCAGAACAATATAAGTTACAAACATTGCTCATACTGAAAAGAAAAATCAGATAATAATGACCACTTACTCTCCTAACTTTGCCCAGATAGCCAAAGCTACTCTCAGTATAATTTCAGAGCCTTCAAAGAATACTGAATCCCAGATCTTCAGAACTGTATGGTTAGGCAGGCAAGTGGCAAAGAGAGTCAGAAACCACTGCATTGTGAAGACATTTGTAAGTGGGGGTTCGTAGCCTCCTGAAATTTTAAAAAAAAAAAAAGTGCTTAAAGTAACTGTAATTTACTATTATTTTACAAGGAGTATAAACTGCATATTGAAATCTACCACACATTCTAGTACCTCTGTTATTGCTCAAAACTTACTTAGCGTGCAGCTGTCCAAAGACAAGCTGGGAAAAAGAGTGGTGGAAAAATGACACACTTAGTCACCTTTCATTCTCCTGCCCTGCAAAAAGCTCTAAGCAGCAGCATTGGTTTTGGACTGTAAACCTTGGAAAACACCACGCTTTTTTTTTTTAATAAAAGCTTTTAGCTCATATGACTTTGGGGAAGGGAAAGCAATCTTTCTGATATAAGGAAAAAAAAAAAAAACACCACCAAAAACCCCCCAAAAACACTGCATTTCTTCAGAAACTAATGGCATAAGAAGTCTTTATCTACATGAAGGTGAAGGTGACTGTCTCTGTAAAGTCTTATCTATTGTTTTAACATCCTGATGCACTGCCAGCTTCGCAGAAGTGACTGTAACACACTCAGTTTTCCTTTTGGCTTGTTAAGTTCCAAACAAGATTTAGTATTTCAGCCTGAAATTCTGAAGTTTTACTTTCTTGTTATGCTCAGAGTACACTTTGTGCATCCTAGTATCAACTGATGCACTGAAGGCCATGACCATAGAGGCTGCTGCCTGTGCAAACACTTTCAAACAACAAATACTTCCTTGATATCCTTTGTTTGTTTTTATACAGTTTGGGCACTATCACAGTTTATTTACATGCAACATGGTAGCAGATCTTTTCTAAGATGGAACGCTGGGTGCACTTAGCTTCCAGACTGAAGAGAAACGCCAACCAACCAACAACAGAAAACCCACCCTCCCCAAAACACTGCCAAAATAAAAGAACTGTATCTTGTTTAAAAAAAAAGCAAAAGCCTGGAGGGAACACTATACCAGGAAAAAAAAAAAAAAAATAAAAAAAATCACAGTTTTCAGGTAGCAACCCAAAAAGTACTTCTGAGTTTTGCAACTGTGTATTGCTAAGCATCCAGGTGAAGAAATACTAACCAGCCACCACTGGCTCTCACATTGTAACTCTTCCCAGAGCATCTATGTAAGCTAGCAACTACAAAGAGCAATGGTAGGACAGGTATCTTGAGCTAAGGCAAGAAACAACCTTTTCAAGGTAGCCCTTGTACTAAGCTGTGTTGTCACTCCATACATTTCATATCCTTGTCAACACGATTCTGTTTGCAGTTAGGGGTGGGACCAATTTATTTCCCTTTTATTTTTTCCTGAGAGTGCCATCTATTTATGTTAAGGTTATCAATAATGGAAACCATCATCTTTCACTTTAACAATTTTATATATTCTAAGCAATAAACTCATGTAAACACTTAAAATAATGTATTTTTAGACCAGTGCTCAGATGAAACAACAGCAAAAAGGAATTTAATAGCATTTTCTGTTGAACCTACCTCCACTTTCTCTGTTAGCAGCTCTTTGCAGGGTGTCTAAATGCTGGGACAGTTCAGGAAGCTTCATTCTTAAAAGATCTCGGAAAACAGCCATATCCACAGAGAGAGCGCGGAGATTATTGACAAAATAGCTATCAGGAAGCACCTTATCAATTAAGTAAATCATGATCTGTGGGGAAAATGAAATATAATCATGTAGGACTTACAGTGCCAGTTATTTTCTAGGAATAACAGAAAAAAATATAGAATTTTAAAGTTCTCTGTTCACTAAAGAATGGTTTTGAGCCAGTGGCAACACAATCCTCTGGTATCTCCATTTATATGGAGAGAAAACATTATCATTTTAAGCATCCACAGGAACTCTAGGTATCCACAAGCAATCAAGGTGCAAAGGCCACCTGAAGCTGTCCAGAATTTATGAACCATTAATGACCGAAATCAATGTCACACTAAGCTATGCCCAAATTTGAAGCATTACTCAAACCAAAGGCAACTTTTGGCACTTCTGACGCTGTACGTGTTTATGAGATTCTCCACACTGTTGGGAAGTTCTGCTGTCCCTTCTCTGGTTGTTAACTGCCACAACTAGAAGACTGATCTTCCAAATCATCTTTTTCCCCTCTCCAAAACACAAGATACTGTTCTTTAAAAAACATTCTCCACACATTTTACTGTGATGTGTTACCGTGTGCTGCACTTCATCTTGTCACTTTAAAAGGTGCTAAATTAAAGCAGCATGAGACATTTTAAACAGACATCTGTTTCAAGTGAGATAGCTCAGCTACATGGGTGGTAATGTATTAACTAGATACTGTCAAACTTTTGAGAATGAACATAGGCAACAAAGAAATATGCAGAAGTTGATGTATATCATCAGCCCAACAGAAGATGCTGACCTTCACTTCAGGATCTTTTACAATCTCTGTAGCCACTCTACAAACCGTATCCAGAGAGCCTGCATGCAGTCATTCCATCTACTCAACTCTCCATTACTCCTTTGTCAATATTTCAGATGAGCATCCTTATCATCTGTTTCATACAGCCTCTAATACTTGAGAGGAGCATGGCACCTTCATACACAGGAGACAATCCTCCTTCCAATCCCTCTCTTTTCATAAGATGCCCAGAAAAATAGCTTGGCAGACACTGGACTTCCAAGAGCACCACCTTACATAGTCTTACTGCTTCCTTTCCTCTCCCAGCTGCTTGTGACTGCATACTACCACTTGTCCTTGCAAGATTTTTTCAGGCAATAACAGTCTTCTGTTCCATGTTTTAAAGCACGTAGATCAGTAATTGATTTGCCTGTATCAACAGCTTTTACACATTTTTTATTTTGTTTTGTTTTTGTTAAGTTTTAAGGATTGAAAGGAAATAAGTGATCAAAACATGGTACACAAGTAAGCTGGAGTCTCATATTTTGTCAGATGCATTCCCTAGCCTTTGATGAATACTGGGACACCTTATTGTCTTTTAAAAATATGCTTTATTTTGTTCAGAAATATTTCAACCAATGGAATAATTTAATATAACAACATTAACTTACAACTATGAGATTTGTGTTTTCATTAATTTCTTATGACATAGGCAATAAATCCCCACCTTAAAGAAACTATTTTATAAAGGCTTTTGCTCCCTTCCCACTGTGTGGTGGGAGCAAAATCGAGAAGTCTCAGATATATGACAGTACAGGAAAGAACAGAAATCTTTTTGCAACACTGAAGTCCATTCTATTTCACTGGCATGTGAATTGTTTTGAGAATGTTTTTTTTTAAAAAGCAGCTTCACACATTTACCAGTTTGCAAGAGATACTTTCTTCATGACATCTCTCTCTACACATTTCTTTTTATTATTTGACTTTGTAATATTTCCCCACAATAATGTGCAGGAAAAAATGGTTTTTAAGCTTCAGTATCTATGAGACTTTTACGCGTACTTTGATAGCTTCTATATATGCAAGCTGTGATTTTCTTGCTTACCACAATTTCAGTAGGCTAACTTTGAGGTGTCTTAAGGGATTTAACTTAAACATGCTTACCTTAACTAGTGAAGACTCAAGCATCCCTGGCTGGGCATTCACTGAAGCTACCATGTTGGCTCCTGTGCTGTTAAAGCCCCATGATGTCCGTAGTACCAGCTGTTTCCCAGCCTCTGGGAGACACTTCCCAGACACAGAGCTTTTGTTTATAACGTCCTTCCCAGAAAGGGGACCTGACTGGAGAGCCCCGAGAATCTCCTTGCTCCCTTAACTCCTAGACTCTGCAATAATCCAAACATAGTTTCCCCATAGCTCCAATCCTGAGGGCAGCTTTACAGGCAACAGCCCCTGCAGCTGTTTCGAAGTCACTCATCACTTGCTTTAGACAACACAGTGACTACAACAACGAAACAGCCACATGCTAACCCCCAATTCCCTTTTTTTTCCCCCCCCTTCCCTTTTCCCTCTGTCTTCTGGGGAAATTCCAACCCTGCAAAGCCCACGCACTAAGCTTGGAAAAAGAAATTACTTTATTTTCCATTCTTATTTTTGCCAGGTAAGACCCATGTTGGTGCTAACAGCCTTCAGTGCTTTACCTCCCCAGGGCAGACGGGTGCCATTCCACTGGCTCCTTAGCACAAGGAGCCTGACACTGCTCACAGTAAAAGACAATCCAATAATGTAAGGATGCACACAGTTCTTATAATCAATTTGGACTTCATAAACCTTGGGCAATCATATTTCCTATATTATCATAATGTGTTTTAGGAGCTTCTGGACAGTATAAGATCACAATAAAATGTGACAAATTATAGTTAAAAATACTGAGGAAATTTTTAGCAAGAATTATTGAAAGGAAATTTTACTCTCTGATATAAAGTAGGTATATTATGGTATTTTCTTCCTATTACAGGCAGCTCTCTAGAATGTAGTACTAAATACCAGCTAGCTGGACTCTGCTATCACAAGCTTTATATTTTAGGAGCTCTGAGTGAATTTAAATATTTACCATATTTACAACATTGTCTAAGGCAAAACAAATCGCTCAGTATCTCAAGAGTCACAGTAATCTTTTACTAATTTGACCCCAACTCACACATATGAGCAAGTTTACTTAAGGAAATTTGCACATGATCTTGGCAAACCTTAAACCACATCCTGTAGTAAACTGTATTTCCATTTTCTGACATATTATAAATTTCATGAAGCTTTCTTTCAGTTAGAATAGACAAAGTCTAAAAAAATAAAACACTGTATGAGTAACGTAGCCCAGAAAGTAGCTTCAAAGTGATTTACTTTCATTTTAAATATTTATTCTGTGTTTTCCTAGAATTTGCTTTAAAATGCAGCAGATTTATTAACTGCCTCGCATGCTACTGCCACACAAGAGGCTGATAATGGAACACGAAGGTTTCAGCTACCTATGGTGTCTGGAAGCAGATTTGGGATTATGGGATAAGATATTCTAAAGTCAGTGTTGCAAATTATTTTTATTATGGCCAAGCCCTCATTTGTTTCTGTTTGGAAAAAAATAAATTTAACAGTGATAACATTCAAACTGTCCATTTTAGCTCAGACAGGATAATAAACAATCTGCAGATATACATTGGTTAACTCCTTTGAGTCCTGCTCTTTTAGGCTGTCTACAAAATTCACGCACTGGTTTATTCTAAAGTTCACTAACTGAAAGCAACCTTCAACAATGAAAAAAAATATTTTACTCACTTTCAGGGCATCCCCTTCATTGCCCTCCATTACTTCCAGAATAAGTGCAGCTAGTATGTTAAATCCTTGACAATAGCCAACAGATTTATTCCACCTGGCATAAGCCAGCAAAACGCGTTTTAATACCACTCGATCTTGCTCTGCCTCCTGGCCACAGTAAGAACTGCAACCAGTTCGGTGAAGGTCCTTTAAAGGAGAGGGGAAAAAAAAAAAAAGGGAAAAGGAAAAAGAGAAGAGCAGAAAAGATGTGCATTTTGCTTCCCCCTTTAGTTCTCCTGCCTTGTCCCAGTTTTCCTTCCACCTCCACCCTCCCAGTACATACTCCCAAAGTTGATGACAATGTTTCTTTTCTAATCTCTAGCTTAGTGAAGAGAAATAGGTTCAGCAAGCTCTTAAGTAAACAAGTTACCTAAAAGATGTTCATATGAAGCTGCCAGAGAAGATATTAACAGATATCTAGGTTTCAAAGAGACAAGACATAACAGCTGCTTAATTGAACAAAAAGGAGCAACTGTTTTTATCGAAGTATAAAAGAACTACTAGGCAACTAAGTTTTCAAAACATAAAAAACCAGAAACAGTGTCCTTGAGATTTAAGCAATTTATAAGTTAAAGGCACAACATGTATTACAATGTTTAATATTTCATAAGTAATATCTATAAGCTTAAATTACCAAGTACAGATGACAGCTGTAATAATCAGGAACACAAAGTATTTTGCTCTGTGTACTCTAATTAAGGTGACTATAGAACACAATCTCTCCTAAATAGGTAAATAGACTAATATTTAAGTCACCACAGCAATACAAATCTATTAAGCTCTTCCTTAAAACGGCCCACTAGTTTAAATATTAAACATTAATTAGGTGAGAAATATACATAGACAAAGGTGTTTCACTCCTGTAAAATAACTCAAAAATGTTCAATTGCTATATTATAAAACATACTTTTTAATGCAAGCAAACATTTGTGTGTGTTTATAGAAAAGAGGAAAAAAAACCACTTATGTTCCTTTGTCTCCATTAAACTCCAGTATTTATTTTTAAAAAGTAGAAATTGAGAAAAAAAAATAAATTAGTAAAAGCAAATTTCTTCCCAGCTAACACTAACCAGACCAGTGCAGAAGAAGGACCAAAGAAGCCAAAGAAATAATTTTGGTGGGCCAAAGGGAATTAAGTTGTAATTTTTGCCAAAGCAGTCGCAGAGAACAAAATAAATCCAAATTCCATCTATGAAAAAAAATTCAACTTTTCATTAAAAAATTAAGATAAAATAACAAATTAGCTGGCTACCTTTACTATCTGGATGCCCATAGAGTCATCATCAGGATTACTTCTTTCATTGAATGTGAAACGCATGGTTTTATCCCAGTCAATGGCTATACTGTGTAAGTACTGATCTGCTAGGGTCAGCCAAACCTAGAAACACACAAAGCAAGTCAACAAAATGAATTATTTGTCAGATAAAATATGAACAGTTTTGATATATACTGTTAGATGAACCTCATCAGCCTCACCCGTATGTGATCTGCTGTTAAGACTTGAAATATGCAGAAGAGGACTATATCTAAAAAAATTTTTGCACAATTAAAGTAATACCTTGCTCCCTAAAACAAAAAGGAAGGAAACCATTAGCATTAGGTGTCCAGATCTGTGAACTGCTTACAAAGATGCAAGTCCATTGTCAGAAACTGAATCCACAGGGGCCCTCCAAGATGGAAGCACACTCTCCTGCAAGGAGCCTCCTTTTCAGTTCAGCTCTTCTAGCCTCATAACCAGCAAGGGGTTTTATTAATAGGCAATGCTGCTGCAGGCTTTCCTCAGACTCAACCATGGATCCATCTCCTGGAAATCCCACAAAAGAAATCTAAGTGGTGCCTCTCTTTATCAAGATCTCTTCTGATCAACTTTGCAGAAGAAATATTGTCTAGTATTAACCATTTGGAATTGATCTGAAAGTATCACTTGGATCGGAGTAACTTACTCTTTCAAGAGGGCTTCCTAAACTGTCCCTGCTACAGGGAGTTCCGAAAAGAAACATTTTGACTATCTTTAAAGCCTAATAATTACCAGAACAGATTTATGCATGCGTATCTAAGACAAAGGCTGGACCTTTATTAAACATTTGAAAAGTTCCTGAACCATGAAAGACACATGACAGATCATACCATGACAACAAGTAACAACAAAGGATCTTTCTCTTCAGGAAACTGAAAGAAATCATGAAAGCAAATTGGTCAAGTTTTATATCAGCCATTAACTCACACAAGTGAGAAAAGCAATTCAGACACTTCCCACAGACTTAAACAGATAGTTGCATGATGAAGGAATTTATAGACAACTCCCAGAATCTCATGTTTTCTGCATTTAAATGTCTCTTCCCACACTTTTGCAAAGCCACTCATGCGGAGGAATGCTGCTGTTCTGCCTCCCAGCAGCCTTTGGCACTGCTGACATCCTACTGATGTTGTTTGACTGGATTCTTTATCTCTGCCAGCCCCAGAAAACAAATGTCACATGCCACAGCAATAATGCAGATGTCACCCTGATCCTTCTGCTGCCAGCAAAGGAGGCAATCAGCATGCTGCCAACACAAAATGCTTCCTTTATTTTGGTATCAATCTTAAAATCATTGGGAAACCAGGGAATGGCAGTGAAAAGACCACATCCCTTTTCTTAATGCTACTTCTTTGGTTAGCATCATGTGGTCATGTGTGAGCAAACACAGAGATGGGCAGAATGAGAAGGAAAAGACAGAGACCCCAGCTGGACAATGTGGCAGAGCATACCCTCAGCAAGTCTGCCAATGACACAAAACTGGGAGGAGTGCCTGATAAGCCCAAGGGCACCTTGACAGGCTGGAGGAACGGGCTGACAAGAACCCCATGAAGTTCAACGCCAAGAAGTGCACAGTCCTGCACCTGGGGAGGAACAACCCCATGCAGCAGTACATGCTGGGGGCCAAGCTGCTGCAAAACAGCTTGGCAGAGAAGGAGCTGGGGGTCCTGGTGGACACCAAGTTGACCACAAGGCAGCAATGTGCCCTTGCGGCAAAGGCGGCCAACACCCTCCTGGGCTGCAGGCAGAGCATGCCAGCACGTCGAGGGAGGTGATCCTTCCCCTCTGCTCAGCACTGGTGAGACACCTGGAGTGCTGGGTCCAGTCCTGGGCTCCCCAGTACAAGAGAGATACAGAGCTACTGATAAGAGTCCAGCAAGAGGCCACTAAGAGGATTAAGGGACTGCAGCATCTCTCCTATGAGGAAAGGCTGAGAGAGCTGGGACTGTTCAGCCTGGAGAAGAGAAGACTCATGGGGGATCTTATCAATTCATATAAATACCTGAAGGGAGGGTACAAAGAGCCAGGCTCTTCTCAGTGGTGCCCAGTGACAGGACCAGAGACAATGGTCACAAACTGAAACACAGGAGGTTGCATCTGAACATCAGAAAACACTTTTTTACTGTGAGGGTGACAGAGCACTGGCATAGATTGCCCACAGAGGTTGCGGAGTCTCCTTCCTTGGAGATATTCAAAAGCCATCTGGACACAGTCCCGGGCAACCAGCTGTAGGTGGCCCTGCTTGGGCAGAGGGGTTGGACCAGATGACCTCCAGAGGTCCTTTCCAACCTCAACCATTCTGTGATTCTGGGACCTCTGCCACTCATGTACCACAGAAAAGTGTCTGAGAGACTTATCGGAGTGTGAGGAAAGAACACTTCAGGAAAGAAAAAAGGCTGTTAGGTGGATATAATGATTCACTGGAGTCATAAATTAAAAACAAAATCATAGTGGTGTGAGGAAAACAATGCCACTGTAAGTCTTCCGTTTCCTTCCCTCCTGATTTGTAAAGAGGAACAGTTCAGTTTGGAAAGATAGCAAAAAGGAAACAGGAAAAGGAAGTTAATCTGGTGCATCAAAAATATATGGATCTACATATATTTTATACAGCTTTAAAAATATTACTTTTATTAAAATTGCATTTTTAAAGCTGAGATTGTATGACTCAGTTTTATAGAAAAGATGAATAGACATGCCTTTTTTTAGGCTAGGGAACTTCAAACATTGTTGAAGAAAGCAATAGAGTAAGTTTAGCAAAATCCCACTGGACCCCTTCCTACAACACTCACTCAGTGCAACTTCCCATTAATGGCGCTCTCTACCATTCTACATCACTCCTGACTCTGAACTTCCCTAATTTAAGCAATCTGCCTTTCCCCCATCAAATGTTTCTATGAGCATTCTTGTCAGCACTAGCATCTATCAACTTCACCTTCATAAGTACAACAGCCTACACTGGAGATTTGCTCTCCTTTCAGCTGATCTTCAGCTGTGGGGGCAGCTTCACCAATGCAATTCCTTGAGACTGACAGAATGAAGCAATAACATCTGCACCACAGTAAGTTACCTAAGCCTCAAGCAGAAAGAGCCCGATTATTGAAAACACTATCTTTACTTGTCTCCTCAGTCTCTCCAGCTGCCCTGTGAGGTTATCACTGAAGAATGTAAACTAGGAAAAATCCCCAGTACAACTTACACTTAAAACTTCCAAATATTTGACAAAAAACACTGATAATATTGATGTCATTCACGTTTCCTGAGAAATCCACAGGCAATATGTCCCACAAAGTGTAGAGGTCTACCTACCTTTCTCCGCCATTCTTTTGGTATGCCTGTCGGCAATCTGGCCACTGCTTTGAGCGCATCATGCCACTAAAAGCAAAAGCATCCCAAAATGTATAAAATTCACCATTAGTTTAATGCAACAGTATAGCAACATTCATAACACTGCAGACATGCACATTCATTTCCTTTTACTGCACACATTTCAGAGTTTAACTGCTTAATCCACTCACAGGGTAAATATAGATTAATTACTTAATCATATAACAAAAATATAATATTGTAGGACACAGAGTCTTATGAGATATCTGAGTAAACAATGAAAGCCTAATGCATGTTCCAAATACTAATGGAACAGCTCTTGATGCAATTGCAAATAATATGCTGACATTATGATGGCAGATGCACTTTAGAACTAGGGCAAGCACCTTGACTGAAAAGAACCCAGTCCTTCATAAACTTAAGAGAAAAATTAATCAAATTACCTGCTGAAAACCATTTTGACCTAAAGATGGTTCAAGAGTGAATTTCAATTTTGTATCAACCCCTAGAAACAAAAAGGAAAAAAATAATCATGGTCATTATTTTATTTTAGCTCAGAAGGGAAAAAAAACAAATGACAATTGAAATAAGAACACAAGATTTCAGCTACATGTTTCAACAGCTACATTTCGACCTGTTTCTGTGAATTCTTGTCTTCACAGTGGATTCAAGGCACATGTTAAGAAGTACATGGACAAAGCGTTTTTAAAGTGCAGTAATACCCTCTTTACTCTAATGATGTAGTTCGGCACAACTCATTTCACTACAAATCATGTAGGTCACTATTCTACAAACTATATTTGTACTATCATATGCATCCACAGAAAAAAATATATACAGAGACAAAGAGTTTCTTTCCATCTATTTCAACTTCTTGACATTAAATCACTCAAAATTCATTTCTAAGTTTGGGGTGCTAAAATTATTTTATTGCTCAGAATATCAATTTTTTTATAATTCCTCAGAACATAAAGCACATTTGGTCAGTATTCTTATTTAAGCTTAGGTTTTATTTTGGCCATATGAGAAAATTATTTTAATTGTTATAAAGCACGCCTGCTAATAGTCTATAAAATACAATATTACATAAAATACTAGGATCTCAAGTTTGGCCTACACAGGATCCTGATTGTGGCACTGGAGTATGCCAAAACAGCGGCAGTGGCATAACAGAAGAACAGTGACACTTTTAATTTGCTTTATATCTCGCATTTTGAATGTACAATTCTTTGGTCCTTCAAATGCCGCTGTCCAGAGCTCAGGTGCTGAACACCGCGTCGCATTGCACCGCATCCCTCAAGTCTTCCAGCACAAAGAATAAAGCCTTTCGGTATTTTTCCTCCATAATTTAATACAATGTATTACTCCATATTTAAAATTATGTTATGCATAGCTTCTTGTATTTCTAGAATATCAAGCCAAACATTTTAAACATATATTTTAATAGCCATATATATTTAAAAAAAACATATTTTAATCCTGCAAGGTTTTAAGTATATAAAATCCATGCTAATCAACTCACCAGTAATACTCAGTGCTTTGGAGGACTAAGCCTGTGAGTCTGATAGAAACCCAAACTGTGGTGGCATTTGCTAGTTACGGAATGTAAAATGCCTTTCAGCATTTGCATACTGAAGTGGTGGTAAGTAATTTAAAAGCCTTACTGCCTGATAAATATATAAAGACAAAGCCTTCTCCTTCAAGGCTTTTTTAAATTTTCCTTTGGTGGGGGGAGAGGGAAGAGAAAAAAAGAAAATTCACACAAAACACAGTATTGTTTAGAATTTGAGCATTTTAGAATTGCATCGCTGAGACCTAGGGATTGGTGCTTTCATTTCCCTGCTTCAGATTTAAAAGACATGCTTGTCAGATCTAGAAAAATAAAAGCTTCGAACCATAATAGAAATGTCTTGAAAAACATTAAAGGATTAACAGTTATTCCTGGAAGTAGCTGTTTATTTGTATTCTTCTCCATAACTCCATGGCACTCAGCAGGGACTCCCAATAGATAAATCTCTTCACAATAATTCAAAGCAATGTAACAATGCCAGTAACCTACTAAGATGAAATTGTATCACGTTTGCTGTAAATGCGAAAAAGTGAGTCTCATTCCCAAGCAATCTAGTGGTAAGTACTGGAAAACACTAATACATACAAAAAGATATCATGACCAAGAACTCCTTTTGTTAAGGTAACAGATGTTGACATGTTATCTAACACTGCCTTGTAGCAAAGAAGCAATAGCCTTCCAAAATAATCATGTATTCATTTCCAACTCAGCAGCCAAATATTAATCACTTCACAGTTTTCTAAGACTTAAAGATCTCAGTGACAACTTCTCTCTTTGTCTTATAAGCTTCCCAAGACAGACACAAGCAGAGACAGCCAAGACTGCAAAAGATCAAGCACAGTAAGATATAATCCCACAGTAAGGCAAAATGTATCTATCATTTACATGAACATCATGATGAGGGAGCTGACACAGGGGCCCAGACAGCTGTCTCTCTTGATTAAATGAGACTGAAATGAGACCCTTGAACCTCCATCTACAAAAGTTTATTAAAACATGGCAGAGAATTAAGACAGGTGTGAAAATTACTAGAAATGAGAATAACATTATGTGGTAACACCAGACTACACGATGCACTCCCTTCAGTATGGCAAGGAACCTCTCGGTCAGGCCCATGCACTGTAACCTCTTGTAGAAGCCACAGAGTCTGTGTCCCCTTATTTGTTCCCCATTAGAAATATTCCCAAAATCAAATTATGTGATGGTTTTGTGATAGGAGACGGGAAGAGCCGTGGGGAGTGAGCCACAGACCCTACAGGAATGGTTCTCCTCATTCCTACCCACTTTAAAGAATTTACATTTCCTAAAACCAAAAAATTACAACCTTGTTCAATAAAAATACAGCAAGTAAGCAAGTGAAAAAAAGCTGCAACACAAGCAGTACAGACAGAGGAAGGAAAGCCTATACCCACCCAGGAACTTCCTGGGGCATCTGCAGGAAGGCAATCAGCAAGCTGGGAGCAGCATCTCATTGCCTGTTACTTATTTCTGGCACAAGAACCATCTTGCTATGTGCAGTTTCTGCAAATTCTGCACTGAATTTGTCCTCGGACTTTAAGGCTTCAAGGAAATTAATGCTTATCCCTATTCCAACCTCTCTTGGTTTCCCAAACCTTCCTACCTCCATCGTTCCCCTTTTCCTAACAAGTCTCCCACCCCTGCACATACTTTTTTTTTTTCCCCACTCTGTCCTGTCATTTTCATCCTGTCCACTTTTGCCTGGATCACCACCAGCCTTTCCCCAGGGCCTCCTTCCACATGCCATCTTTCCTCCCTTAAACTTCCATCGTCTGCTACGTTTACCAGCAACTGCCTTTAATTCTACATTCAGTTGCCTTCTCCCCACAAACTAACTTAAATTCCCTGATAGCTTCTTCCCCGCTCAGTACCCCACACCTATCCAACCCTACCACAGACCTTCTGCACCCATTTTCACTGGATTTTCGCTTTTTTGTCAATCCTCCATCTCTGGGCCACATTCCTCTCTATTACGTAAATACATGCTCTTTGCAGAAAAGACCCCTTGGGGCTTTACAGGAACTTTTCTTCCCAGCTCCTCTGCATAGACAGCCTGGCAGAAGTGTACCATATATGCAGCAATGGTTCCTACTTTCGGGCACTGTAAGCACTGTCAGTACAACTCAGCCCTTTTACATCAAGCCAGCCAGGCTATAGCGTCATTTGACATATTAAGTATCACCTCCAGTTCATGCACTTTCAACTGATGCTTCATACCTAAAAAGCACATTAACTCATGTAAGCAGGAATGTGTTGGGAACACATATGAATTATTAGCTCCACAATACAAGCACACACAAAGGTATATATGTTTGGCACCAGTCAAATTTCTGAAGGGTAAAGGAATGCCAAAATAAGGCCTGTTCAATGCCCTTGCAACCAGGTCACCAGAAACCACTGCAGAAAAGCTGTTTAAAAAAGAAAAGGAAAAAAAAGAAAAAGAAAGATAAAACCCCACAAAACCCAGTCCCATTAGCTTTTCCATGTAAAATACACAATGACTCCCGACAACAAAAGGCTGTAAGAGGGAAGATTATACCCCTAGGACTCCCAAACCCTAGCAGTCTTCTCCTGCACAGGACCACATAACGAGCCACAAGACGGGAGAAAAATCTTGTGGTCAGCCAAGTACCTGGGTGAAGGAATCAAATCCCCATTCATCAGCAACATTAAACAACAGGATGGGGCAAATTCCGGGAATTTTTCAGAAATACTAACCCAGAAAAAGCATAGGAAGATGATCTATTCTGATGCAGGTACATGAGCCATAGCTTCAAACTTACAAAGCACATCACTCTAGATTCTTGGCTGTACTTAAAAGCAGCTGTTGAAACCTCTCCCATGGAAAGCCAATAAATATTTTATAGAAAACAAACAAGGAAAAAGGCCTAAAGCAGCTTTGTGGGCAGTGAGAGTTCAAACTTGGGGAAAAAAATAGCAGCGTAAACTACCACCTTATTGTCGCTTGTTGTTTCAGGAAGATTCTTAGCCTTGCTCTGTAATTTATCTCTAAATGTAGGTTTTCGTCTGCAAAATGAGAAATAAAAGTAACATTCTGAGTAACTCTGCATTAAATCATTTTTGCCAGGGGCCAGAGCTCACTGGGATGTATCAAAGGACATCTAAAATCTACAGAAACTTCTCAATACAGACAGACAGCTGATACAGACACTAAGAAAATCTGAAGAAAACTTAATTCAGCTTATCTTTAAGGGCTCATTAGGTGCCCTGTCTCCATCACTCTTTGCAAGTATGCATCCTGAATGACGTTATTATATTTACTTACATATGAACAATATGGAAACCCCAAACCAGTGGGATTTCCTAGCTGTAAGACTATGGCATTCGTGGTTGCACCTCCGATCATCTCCCCTGGTCTTTGTGGGAGTGTAAGTAAAAGAATGCCATTATCCAGATAACATAATTACCTGGGATATTAGAAGACTACTGTAGGAGCAGGGGTCTGTGTGAATTACGAGTCAGGAAATCTCCTTGATAACAGCAACCCCATAAACCTATACCAGAATATGTCTGCGCCCTTATTAATAACAGTGCCCAAAACTCATCTCAAACACAGAAGCAGGCAGCATTGTGTGCTTGACGTACGCACAGCTAGTACAATGGGAAACTGAATCTTGCAGATTTCTATGCATTGCTCTACATTTCAGTAGACCTCAGGCTTGCATGTTTCGTAAATGCCTAGGATTAGGCAACAGATCAACAGTATTTTAGCTACAAGTGACAGCTCTAAATTGAATTTAAATTTCCAATACTTCATAAAAAAAACAAACGATCCAAAATTTTTATGGCAGGCAACTAGAATCTAGCATTCGGTAATGATCACCCATCAGTGCTTCTGCCGAGAGCCCAGCTCCCTGGAGCAAACACACGTTGTTGCCTGACCACCCGGTTCTTAAAAGATTTTGGTACTGAAGCAGGATCCAGAAAAAATAGCGGCAGAGCCGATGCCCTCCCCCTTAGGAAAGGCACGGTTGAGAATTTAGACAACACCCTACCGCAGACAAAGGCTGGGCAGGAGGAGGGGTCTCCGGCAAGTCAAGAGTTAGCAGGTTTAGCGGGAAAGGTCTGGTGAGGCTGAGGAGAGACCGCAGGACACCGGCGGCTCGGCCATGCGGGGGGTGACGGGGAGAGGCTGGCGGAAAGCAGCGGCGCCGCGGCCCGGGGGGGCAGGGGAGGGGAGGGGAAGGAGGCAACAGGGACCGGGCACAGCCAAACGGCACAAAAGCGCTGCGAGGCGGCGACGCCGGGCGGGAGGAGCGGGGAGAGGAGACGGGAGAGCTAAAGAGCAGAGCCCGGATCCGCCGGAGCAGGAGCAGCCCCCCGGGCATGGGACCAGCGCGCTGCCTCCCCGCAAGGCCCGCCAACGCCTCCCGCCTAGGACGGGGCCGACCTGGCTCCCCCGCCGGGGCTGCCTCGCACCCGCCGCTGGTGCCTCCGCCCGCCCCCCAGCCCGGGGCGACCTCGCAGGCCCCGCTCCCCCCACCCGAGGCCGGCCCTGCCCGGGCGGGACCACCCGCCGCCTCGCTCCGTACACCCCGCCGCGCCTCAGGCCGCGACCACGGCTCCTCACGCAGGCCGGGCCCCGCCGAAGCTGCCCGCGCCGCAGCGGCGGCCGACGAGGCGCGGCCATTTGCCTGGGGCCGGGGCCGGCCGCCGCCCCGGGGCGCAGCCCCCCCTCCCCCGCCGCGCCTACCCGCGGCCCTCATCGCCCTCCGGCCGCGTCCTCCTCGCCGAGCCGCCCCTGCGGGAAGGCGGCGGCCCGGGCTCGGGCCTCGGCCGCTCCCCCCCCTCCCCGCTAAGCCGCTTACGGGATCGCAGCCGCCGCCTCGCCGCCCAGCCGCGGGGAGCGGGTTACCTGGCTCCAAGGTGCAGAGCAGGCGCGGCGCCGTCCGGGAGATGCAGCTGCGCTTCTTGAGGACGTTGCTGAGGATGGTGCCCACGCCGCCGCCCGAGCTCTGCCGCTTCAGGCATCGCCCCCCGCGCCGCAGCGAGCCCGTCAGCCTGTCCTGCCGCATGGCAGCCCCGGCCCGCCGGGCGCTCGCTGCTGCCAGCGGTACCCGAAAGCTCGCCCTAGGGCGGCGGAGCGGGGGGCATGGCGGGGCGGGGTGCCCCGCCGGGCTGCGCGGCGGCGGCGGCTCTCCTGGCTAGCGGGGATCTGCAGTGCAGAGACAGCAAAGTCGAAGTGCGGGGAGAAGAGGGAGGACAAGGAGAGGAGAAAGAAAAAAAAGGGGAAAGGAAAAAAAAAAAAAAAAAGAGTTGCTCCCGCCCACAATCCTAGCATCACTGCCTGAATAAACCAGCAGCCTCTCCTCCTCCTCCTCCAGCACCACCTGGGATGCAGCAGGCAAAGGGGAGCAGCAGCTCCGGTTAGAAATACCGTGAGCCCAGCGGTGGCAGAGGGCTCCGGGACAGCTGCACAGTCCCCAGGCTGCACAGAGACCAGCCAACACATGCGATACTGACACATCTCACTTGACGCCTGTTAACAGGGGCCAATATTGGAATTTCTGCCGGCAATGAAATGAGCTAAACATCCAGCAAAGAGACTCCTCACGCGGAATTCTGGCCTACAGCTGGACATGTATAGATAAGTCCTGCTGCCCCTTTCAAAAAGCTGTCCTGGGAAGGAGTCCCACAAGCACTACCAGACCATGGAGCAAGGGGAGAGCAATGGATGTAACGGCACCCCCATGCCAGGGCGGCCTGGGGTCAGGGCCTTCGGCCAGGGCTGCTCAGGGACAGCCCCAGCGGCAGCAAGAGCAAGCAGGCTGGACAGTTTCTGTGTTTCTGACTCTCCAGCACAGAGAATTTGAACATCCTCAACTAAAATAACAGCCTTTTCTATGAATCTAAACTGCAGCTGCACTTATTACTAATGACATGCCATGCACTAAATAGTTAAAAGCTATTCAACAGCATTTTATTAGATGCATTTTCCAGTGCTATTTGACCTAACAGCATTGTAAGAGGGCTTGATACAGAATTTCAAACTAGTGGTTTGATTGACAAGAAGGAAAAGTATTTGAAATAATGATAGCTTTTACAATCTAAACCACTCAGTGTTTCTGTGGAAAGCAGATTTATCACACCACATTAGTCATTCTCAGAGACGAAGCTACCAGAAGTCCGAGTCTACCTGCCAACACCTGTAGCTTTGAAACAATTTGTTCCTTTATTAAAAAGATGTTTTTCTCAGCCACATTACAAACATAGGAGAAAACTGGCAACAGAAAAGCAGTGAAGCCAATTATATAAAAGATACACAATATAAGACACAGAAACAAGCCTTTTTTTAAGATCAGTTATAGCTATCTTTAGAAGTTACTGTTAAGTTTTCAGGGAAGCGTGATTTTGATCATGCCTCTTTAAATATCTGGTTTGGTTTTGGAGAAAAGTCAGTACATTTGAGCTGCTAGCTTGCACTCTGAATAGATAATTAAGTCTGTGTGTCGGTGGTTCTTTTTTTAACAAAGATGACACTTCCCTGCTGATGTAGATGATGCAAATCACTCTATTTCAGTGCCAGCTGGAGATGATGATTTAGTGGTTAAAGCATCAAATTTGAAATGAATTAATCTCCCTAAGTGTACAGATTGTACCAATGGGACTGTAACAGAAACATTTACATATAGAAATAGCCATGTAATCTCTTTAATATTATTCTCCTCTTCCTTGAGCACCATACACAAATAGGACCAGATCGTTCTTGGATCGTTTCAGGACTGGCTAACCCAACACCACGTGCTGTTGCCCAAAGTCTCAGGAGCCATAGCCAAAGTTTCAGGAACCACTCATTATCCATGCAGTGATAATCAGTCATCCCACTAAACTGAACATAATCATGTTACCTTCAATTTTTAAACAATTACAAATCAGCTCTAAGAAAGACATCAATATTTAACTGATTAGGAAAACCAGCTCTCGAAGTGAGAATTTGGTGTCCTCATTACTGCTATTTCTCCTACTTGCCATCTTGTCACTCTATAAGAAAACTGGAAACAATCAGGACAATCATTCTGTGACTTGGGACATGGCTACTTCTAAGGACCAGCACACCATTAAGGAGCTTTCCTGCATGCCAGACAATTAACACATTACTCTTAAGAAAAAAATGCAAAAATGAACTTTAGTAGACAAAATGAAGAAGCCAAGTCATACTAATGGGTTTGATGACTCACTGGATCATTAGCACAAATGGATTTTAGAGACACGGATAAGCCTCCCATTAAGCATCTCTCTCTCTCTCTCTCTCTCTCTCTCTCTCTTAAGGGCAAGAGACTAGCTTCTAGAAAAGTGGATGGTATTGGGTTTTAACCACTGATGAGGCAAAGCCTCTAATTTGCCTGTGGCAAGATGTGTTCTGCACCACTCCCTGGACTTGCAGACATCTAAGCATGACACTGCATGCCAGCAGCTTGTATAAATTTGCTGTATTCACCACTGTTAAGCTGTAAATAGTCTTCAACAACAGGGAAATTTCAGACAAATCACTGTAGTTCCAAATTGGTGAAAACGCAACAAATTTGAACTCAAAGATGTCACTAGATGAATCTAGTTTGATCCACCAATGCAGAGAGGTCTGGCCATGTCCACAAGTCCTCACCTGCAATTACTGACAAGACAGATGATGCTCAGAAAGGATTTGGCCGGGGGCGGGGGGAGGGATCAAAGCATTTTGGCTAGTCCAGATATTTCAGCTCCAGACATTTTGTAATAATCAACCTGAGACTTTGCTTTTTTCCCCCCTGTAGTTCATTTATTTCCTCCCACACAACAGAGTCACTTTCTGAAAAACCTTACCTCCTCATTTGGTATCTCTTTCGAGTCTTACCACCACCTGCTAACCTTGCCTTTTTAAGGCCAGAGCATACTTCACAAGAAATACTAGTTCACACATATAACTTGCTTAATTGTTACAGTCGGCCTTACAGTGATCAGTCCTATGATCACTGCCAGGTTTTGACATAAAGAAACAAACTTCATTTACCTTAAACCTCCCCATTCATCAGCCCACTCCTGTCTGCACTGGGACGACGAGGTAAAAAGACAGGCAGCTAGAAAGGGAGAATGAGCACAAGCAGATGGGGCAGTGACAGAACAGCAGCCGAAATGGGGCCACAGACCAATCATGCTTTTAAAGAAAAGGACATGTTTGTTTGCATGGAGCTTTAACTACCCAAACCCAGGATTACTGGAAGGCACAGTTCACTGGTTCTTTTCTGATGTGTGCAAAGAAGACTGAATGTGATCAAAAGACTAAAAATGGTAAGACATCTTCAGCTGGGTCACTGTATTTCATGAACTCCACATCCTCCCCTTTTTATTTCACAGAAAAGTGTACAGACATCCTGTAATTCTGATTCGCATCACAACTTCCCAGTAAAATGGTGAAAGTTTGGGCAGAAAGCTTGTTTGCCACACTTCTGGACACCTGTGTTAGCAAAAATACTTAAAGCAACACGTACCCATGAAAAAAAATGTAATAAATATGTTGTATGATAATATTGTAATATGTTTCATCCCAAAGCATTTTAGAAATTATGTTTAGGCAGCATCACTACACCAGCTGCTGATACAGCAAATATCAGAAAGAAATGTATATCAATAGGATGAGGAGGGAAAAAAAAAAAAAAAAGTATTGCAACCACAAGACAAAACCTATTGTATTGACCACATCATAGAGCCATTGTCTGCTAAGCCCCAGAGTTCCGTATACTAGCTTTAAGAGCCCACAAAACATAACCAGAAAATGTAACCCCATTACCACTTGGCTTCAAATAGCTCTACAGAAGTTAGAAAGTCAAGAAATTTTAAATCTGTATTAACACATGTTCTGATGTGCGTTCTAGTTCCTCATGAGCCTCAAAAGAGGAAAGATTTCACTTTCAAATTGTAATGTATAAGAGAAAACACATGGAATGAAATATGTCCACTTTGGAAGGAAGAAAGAGTAAGGCAGTTTGAGATTCTCCCAGGAGGCAAAACTATTTTAAATAAATTTAGCCCGTTAAACCATCTTCACCACTGGAGCACAAAATTCCTATCCTACCTAGTCCTATATGTGTTCTATTATTAAACATCCCCTCCGCCAAAAACAGCTCCGCTTCCTTCTGCTTGATCCTCAAAGCCTAAAAACAAGCATGACCCACCTGGAGCTTCACACTCCTCCAACGCACAAGATGGAGCCACCTCTGACAGCTTGAAAAGAGGCCTCTGGCTTGTTGGGTCTTTGACACTGAAGGGGTGCAGGTTCTACAGCGATGCTACAGTGCGCGTCCTTGAACATGAAAGCTTGCAAGGTGGCACAGCCCAGCACTCCTCCCACCTCAGCCTGCAAGTAGAGCATCACCTCCTGCATTGCCAGTACTGCTCTACAGCCTCTGTTACTGACTTGCTACCTCAGACGCTGCAGGCGAGCAGATGCTCCGACCTACCAGCGAGCTGTAACTATTGTGTGGACCACCAAGCACAGAGCCTGTACCACTGTTTTGCATAGCCACAGTTGCATGAGCACATGAGGAGGGAGTCTATAGGTAAGAGTGAACAGATCTGTGTTATACAGAAGGAGAAACATGAGTTTGGACTAACAGATTCAGTTCTGCCACCAAGCTAGTCTCTGCTCTCAGACAAGTAACCCAAGGTTGTCTTTACTGGACAAGAGATGGTACCAAAACCAATATAAAAATGAAGTTTTGCTACTGTATTTGTGCCTAGAGAAGGTTCGTTTTATGCACTTTCAACAAGCAGCGCTCAGGAAAATGGTGCAGTGTGTTGACACACCACAGTCTCATCAACACAGCATGAATATTTTAAACTTTTCTATTGCATTAGTCATCATTTGTATCACTTTGTACATAAATGTCACAAAAGAGGTCAGGACCTCACTGTGTCCTGTATTAGATATCACAGACAAAAAGAGGAGAGCCAACCCTTGCCTACAAAGGTACTCAGCGCAAATATAAACTACACAATGGACAGGAAATAACATCTATGATTTTTCAGAAACAGAGAACCAAGATTTAAATTATTAGTCTCAGGAAGCGTGCAGCAGAGCTGAGAAACAAATCCAGACAAGCTCAATTCTAGTCCAATGCATCCTCTTCCTTTAGACTTCAGGCACATAGCCTTCTTACTTATTTCCCCCTTCAAAAACTGACAAGACAGTAAGTACTCTTTAACATAACCTTCTCTTGAAGGAAGTCCTAAAACAGCCCACTTGTTCCTCGAGGATTTAAGACAAACAGAGGATGTGGGGAATTCTCTTATTAGAGCACGCTGTCTGGCCATGGAGCTTTGCTTATAGCTCAGATGTCTGAAAGAGAATATTGCCTGCACATGTTTAGCCATATCTATTGGGGACTGATCTAGAACACCATTAAAATAGCACTGCTTAATGTAGTGTATATCTTTCAACAGGAAATGAATCTTGCAGGAGTAATAGTCTTGTAGAAGCTCACAACTGTATACATACTACATGATCCTTCAGCTTATCACAATCACAAGGATTCAGCCAAGAGAGCTTCAGACTCAAGATTCTTCGTTATGATCTTTAGTATTTTTTTGTCATTCTCCCCCTTCCCTCCCATACACAATATCCACTGCCTTCGGTACTACACACGTGCATCCACTAGGACAGGACTGATGAGAAAAGAGCCAGGTCTCCTTGACCCCAACATCACCTGCCCACAAATGTGTGTTGTGATTTGTCTTTTGGGAGTGATGGACAGTTACACCTAGTAAGTGTATTTGCAAGTTGAATAATATTCATAATCATATTGCTTCTTGAAATTTTTGGCAGATACAATACACCCTGAGAAGTATGCCAAACGTTTCCAGCATCAATGAAAACACTTGAAATATCATACATCTGTAATGAAGGCATCTGTAAATCAGTTGTGAAAGCCGTTTCTAGCAGTTTACAGCACAATGGGGTGGAGCTGTGATGACCAGGTTCCCATCTAGGGAGACACCACATTCGTAGGCAGTGAATCAGTGCAGGGAAGGCTGACTGCAGTCCCTCAATTCATAGGTTGTTCTTAGAATGGCACAAGATGCTTATGCAATCAGATCACGTAGGTGAGAATATAAAAGCATCACAGGTTGCTAAAACAGAAGTACGGACATGCCTGTAACCCCCTTGAACCTGCCTATAACCTCTCTCCATTTGTAAATACATAGCTATTTCCATGACAAGGGAGGTGCAGAAAGACTTGACATCTGTACAGTACCAGGGCTAAGGCCAGCAACAGCAGAACTGCGTGTACCTGTCTCCCAGACCTCCACTCAATCCAGTAGAGCGTGAAGCCCCTATTTTCCCGAGTTCTTTAGGAAACCACTCAGCAGTAAGCTACAAGCTTGTCTTAAACCTGCCTCTACAACACAATCACACTGAAAGCTAGGAATATGTTAATTCAAATGCTTTAGATCACAAATTATTAACTCTCCTATGTCACCAACTCTCACCATCACACCATTAAAAAGCTAGTATTCTACAGCATCTGGAGTTCCTAGGTCAAAATGGTTTTGAGGACAGAAGAATTAAATTTGATGATAATTCAGCAACCCTGAGCACATAAGCAACAGCAACCAGTGCCAATGGGCTGGGTACAAATGGTGGCCTATTTCACTTCAGGCCCATCACTGGGAATTGACTGTTCCCAGAACTTAACAGGAGAGAATTGAAAGAATTCCTGAAAAGTAGAAACCGACTCATGTTTTTTAAACATCATGCACCACAGATCACAGGCATCACAAATATTTCGGAAGAAAAAAAAATCTACTCTGACATTACAAAATAGATGTGATATGGAAACCTTTATCTTAACATAGGGTTCGATGGCTGCACTGAAAGGGCAAAGCAGAGATTTAACTCGGAACTGTCCATGCGGGAAACAAAAAGGGGCTTAAATATAATATTGCTTGATCACAAGACAGAAATAAATTAGTTCCCCTTATTATGCCAGTAATAGAGGACAACAAACTTGCACAACTGAGTACACCTGATATTCTGTTAAAGCTATTTGTATTCACTGCAGCGCCCATAAATCCTAATTCTGAGCTACAGCATTATTGCAGTAGGTGCTGTACAAGCACAGCAAAAAACAGACTGCCTGCTTTAAAAGAAAGAAATAAGAGAAAAGAAAATACATTAGCATATGGAGGAGCACAGGGAGACAGTGAGATGATATTGGAAAGCATGATGGACAGTAGTCTTATATTAAGACCTGCTACTGTGTTTGTGTAGGCTTCATGGCAAAGATGAGTACCAAGGGACACACATGAAGGCATAAGGTCAATAACAGGGCTGAGGGATTAGGTTTTAATCATCAACTCAAGTTCAACATGGCTAAACATCTACAAGGAAATACCAACATGGGGGGGAATCGAGAAGGTGCTTGTTTTAAAATAAGTGTGGGATGGAGGTAGGAGGCATGAGCTAACCTTGAATACTGAGCAAGAACTGACAAGGATGTGACAACAGAGAAGAGTAGGTTGTGAAGAGCTTTGGATATTAAAGCAATGAGAGCAAGACATTGACTAGATCTACAATGACCATAAGGGAAGCATAGGCACCTAGCACTCATGTGAACACCTATGTACAAACACTAAAACATAAGTGTGTTAATCACAAGCTGAAGTCCACTGCTACATTTAAGTCTCTGTACATATATACATTGTGTTCCAAAAGGACAAAAGTACACCCAGCAAAAAGAGTTCGCAGAAGCTTTCTATGTCCCAAATGCTTCCAAAAAGCTCTTAATCAGAGAAAAATGTTAGATAAGTAAGTGGATGGATCTTCTCATGTTGTTAAATTGGGGGTGGGGGGGAGGGCGGAATTCAACAACAGCATCCAGGTTTCTTTTTTTTTTTTTTTTCTAATTTGGTTCAACTGTATAAATAAACTCTAAAGTTATAATTGCCATTTGAGGAACACAGTGATCTGTGTTGTCCTGATGAAGAAAATAAAAGAAATGTGAGGGGGCAGGGAGTTAATTTATTTTACTTATCACCTTCACGTGCCGACTATAACAGTAAAGCAGATCATATGCAGTTACATTAAGCACATAGTTGCATCTCATGAGCAAGATAGAAGACGTCATGCAAGGACTGCTAAAGTAACAATATATTTTAACTGCTGTAGTAACAAGTAGCAAAAAGTCTAGAGTTAACAACTGGAATAAAAGTCATAGCAATGCTTACATGCTTGATAAAATATACAGAGAGGACCTTTTAAATAAAATACAAAGTAATGAATTGAAGTGAGGTCTCAGAGAGCAAATGCCCTTTTTTTGTCAGAGAAATTAACTGTCCCTACTGAAGCACAGAATTAAAAATATTATTTTGGTAAGGAACATATTAAAAAGAAAAATTGTTTAAGAGGCCTACATAAAAATATTGCTGAAAAGCATGATTATAAAAATTAAGAGATGTTCCCTGACCTTGCTAAATGATATTAAGGAAATGCATATCTTGGCCAGTATTCACACCCCAGAATCCTGCTTAAATGTTACACGGTCATTTTAAAAAACAAATCACCAAGTCAGCAGAAAAACTAATGCAACGTATGAAAAAAGAATTCTGACAGGTATGATTTATAGGCATGCTTAAGATAATATTTGCAGAAGAATGGAGGTCATAGCAGATTGCAGGCTCCCAGCTCTAAAACTGAGCTGCTCTTCCTTTATTAGAATCTGGTTATTTGCTTAGCACCTAGCATAGAAATTGAATTTTACAGTGTGGATCGCCAGCTTTGTTGGTCTGACCTGTTACTTTAGGAACAGCATGATTTCAATCCCCCCAACATAATTAACGAAAGAAAAAACATCCTATGTCCCCAAGACAAGATTTATCCACAGACAGAACACTTTCAAAGTTCTTAGATTAAAAAGTAATTGCCAAAGTCAGAAAAATTACTAACCACAAAAGGCCTTTGCTTTGGGCCAGGAAGCACTACGGGAATGGGACCATGTTTATACATAAAAGTTTTTATATGCTGTTTAGTACTTATTTGCAGTAATGCTACGGACATCCATCAAAGACTAGGCTCAGGCTGTGCAAGGCTTTCATTAGACACGTAGCAAAGAGACAGGTTGTTCCTGCACTGCCCAAGGATAAGAGAGTCCTGCTTCCAGCACAGATCTTCCCTCTTCTAGTACACGTGGCTTCTGCAGACAGAGGTCTGTTACACAGGAACAGAAACAAAACCCTTTCTGGGGTTGGGGAGGGGAACGGGGTTCACTCCAAGAGAAGCTAATATAAGCCCCATAGAGCTCTTGGAACCACAAATCTTGGTCAGTCAATACGGAAGTCCTCCACCACCACTCAAGTTCTTTGATCACACATACATTGGTTCCCATTTGCAGATGCCACGAGTTCTGTAAAGAAATGGAAACTTTCCCATGAAGTTTTGCGTGTATGTGAAGCTATTGCAACTCCAAGTCCTCCAGATCACATAATTCCCTTCATCTCCCATGTGGGCCATAACTTCACAGAGCACATTCTGCAAGTGTTGGAAAAGGAAGCAGCTAACAAAGCAAACAAACCTCAAACTACCACCTCCCCTTCCTGAAAAAAAGTATGTACGTTAGTCATTTAAGTAAGTTTGACACAGAGTCAGTTTTTTTGCTGAAGTTCGTGAGTAAGATGAAGAGGAGAAAATAGTTATCAGTCACAACAATGTTACTATTCCAAGCTTTTTTACTCAACAGTTAAATGACAAAATTTCAGTTCATAACCCACTCTCACAGGAGAAGTTTATTGAACTGAATGTGTTTAGGATTAATCAAAGGCTCACTTAGTACTGAAGCCTTGAACCATTAAAATTGATTTTGAACATGTACAATACCAGGCAAGCATGAGTTTTGGTAACAGCAAAACTCTTATTGTTTATTTATTACTGCGTAGCTTGGGACAACTCATTTCACTCCTCTGAACATGTGCTGCTTCTATCAGCCTTTAAGTGGTCTTGTCTCATTAAAAGTTTGTTTTTTCAGAGAGCCTTATACCATGTGTTTGTCCAATGACCAGCTCATTAGGTTCCTGGTTTCACTGGACCTCTCTAGGCATTACTATAAATATTAGTAATATTTAGTTCCTCAGATTAGTGTTGTTCTTAAAAAAAGATCAGCTATGTGCATTGATTACCTCCCCATTCTGACTTCCTTTAGTCTCAGTGGATAATTATTTTTCCTTCAGGATCTAAGACCTAATACCTATTGCTGCCAACAACCATTGGATAAGAAATTAGCAGTACCATATTGAAAAGAAAAACAAACCAAACCCCCACATTAAACTGTTAGCTATCAATGATGCCTAATCCAACCCAAGAACCAAAACCTGTTCATGCTCTGTATTTAACCATATGTATTGTATGGATGGCAGGGAAAACACATTGACCAGCACCAGGTTGCTGTCATTTTAGGGAGGTAACTATAATTATAGGGAACTAAATTTAGAAGCTGTTTCACTGCTGGCAAAACATAGCAAGAGGTTTCCAATTTTTACTGAGAAAGAGATATAAGTGATAGGTTTGTGTCACTTGCTTTTTAGAAAGTGTTCTGGTAAGATGATGTAACATGGAGATGGAACATGGACTTCCCTGGCAAATTTCAAGGGTATGTGTGGAGCACTCATTTACTACTCAGTAAGTCAAATTCAGGTTATTAACAGCTTCAAGGAGAAAAACATTTTAAAATCTGAGGTTCTCTTTTAACCCTTCCTCCAGAGCTGCTCCAGCATAAAATTATAAGCAGGACTATTGATCCAAACAGACTAAGTTCACAGCCTACTTTTCTAGCACCTTGTTTTTACATGTCAAGCTTATCTCACAAAGCTGCATAAACATAGCTGCTAGCACTGCCTGATGCTCCATAAATCAGTCTATTCCTAGCATTAATTATCCCAAGCAGCTGTTATCTTCCATTTGATCTTCAGTATCCAGGAAATCTTTTCTTCAAAGACTAACTCAGCCAAAGAATGTTTAGCATGTGCCTTATTCGCAGATAAAATGCATCTGTGTTACTTAAAGGCCATGTACCCTGTTGGGCATTTTCAGTGAAGCCCCATTAATCCTCCTGCAAATTCACAATGGTGTTTAAAAAAAAAAAAAAAAAAGCATTTCACTAGGAAAAAGAACAGCAGAGTTACTTGTACTGAAGTGTAATCCCCAGAAGAATAAAAGAGGAGATAGTGCTAAGCTAGACAAGTGTGAAAGACTATGCATACAATCTAATTGCACAACTTTTTCTCTCAGGCTGTTTCCACATCCAAAAGCTTGTGAGAGAAAGATTAAAGATTGCAATGACATGGTATTATAGTTATGCAGCTCACACAGCCACCCCTGCTGTGAGCTTATACACACAAATAAACTCTTATATCTTCGTTGTCCAACATTTGCCATAGATGCCACGGCTTTTCACTACCTGCAGGAATCAGAGCAGGATCTGTCATTGGTTCAGAAGCGTCTAAAGGATTTGTGAAATACGAATGCACTCACGTGCACTCCTGACACATCACTCCTTCACATGTGGCCTTTGGCAGCACCGGCTGTACAGCCAGCTTCCTCGCAAATTCCCACTTAACGCAATGAATTTCCAGGTTATAGCCTGGATGCTGACAACACCTCGCAGCAAAGGGCACGACTACCGTCCTTCAGGTGACTGCATGCCTCCTCAGTTCGAGCCGATCAAATCCCACCTTCCAAAGTTACTGCAGTACCAGAGAAATAAGATATCACTGGGTTGAGAACCACTTTGCTCAGGCAAATTAGTATATAAGTACTACAAATATTAACCCCACACACAATAATCTATCACATTAATCCCTATTTCTAATACTCAGGAAGTATTTTATGTAACAAGTACTATCCAATACATCAACTTTTCATGGCACAGCTGTTGTGAAAAGTGTAATTCAGTGCACTCAGAACTCTACATACATCACAAAACTAATCCTGCGAGGTCAGCTACCACTTTGCAACAGGATCACAGTTACACGGAAGAATATGGAAAAGGTGGTAAGCAGTCCACCTCCGAGTTGTATGCGTACCCAAAATAAACACAATCTCAGATGTAGCACTAACTCAACCATTTTACTGTTGTCACAGCTGCTAGCACACTGACAAGCAATATTTACAACATCCTGTACCAAACGTTGCAGGACAAGAATTTGGTAGCAATTCCACAATCTATACATTCATATACTGAACAATCTGCATTTTTTGTTGCAAAGTGGGCCTAGAATCAGCAGCCAGATTATCGCTTACTGAAGGATTTACTGAATTTACCGTTCAGATCCATGAAGTTCAGATCCATGAAGCAATGAAGTATTTATTCTGCAAGAGTAATTTTTTATATTGTAACCACATTGAGCCATTACTATCCCATCAAGTTCCTATGTAACACAAAAAATATTGTAGAACTATTTGGGGGTGGTGATGGTGGTGTAAAGTAGTTGTAGCTAGATAAGCAGTGGCTGATGCTCTCACCACCTCAGGTGACCACTACAGAGTGCCCCTTTCACTTCAGCAGCAGAAACCAACTACAAAACATGCCTATGTGACACACTTCAGAAAGGTCAATTTAGCCCCACTTCACCCTCACCCCAGATGTCTGCCATTCTCCAGGACAAGTAATCAAAGCGGGGAGAGAAGGAAGGATGTAGGGGTATGGCTCTGAGTTTCGCAGGGCCCACAGTTTATAGAAGTTGGACACCATGGCTGGTTGACCAGGGTCTCCCACGTCCCACCACACTCCTTTGGGTGAAGGCCTGGTATCTCCCAAAGGGTAAGTTGCTGCCCTAGGCAGCCACCTGCCTGGCACAATATGCCATGAATCAGCTGATCCACAGCTCATTGCCTCTGTGTGAGGCACATTTGGGGCTCGACGGGCAGAAGACAACAGGCAGCTGAAGGCTCTCTCCTCTCAGAGCCAAATGCTTGAGTTCAGCTGATCATTTTGCTCAGCTCCCACCTGGCTCTGAACCTCTGGCATCTCCCTCTCCTGGGAAAATCCCACCCCTCCAGAGACAGCAGCTCACTGAACTGGGAAATGAGCAGCAGCAGTGAGCCAGGAGGCAGGACCTCCTTCAAGGAGGTCATGATCTCTTAGAAGCAGGCTCCACAGTCCCCAGGAATTTACCAGCAGCGATCCCAACTCTGAATGCAGCCAGTTTCCGAAAGTAGCAGTGGAATGATATTTAAAAGAAAAATGTGGCAGTCAGGTATATTCTTATACCACCTGCTGATATTGAGCACTGCCCAGTGCTGCTTGAAACTCTAAGCACCTAGATCCTGATCAGACTCCCAGGTTTGTAACAAAAGCAATCCTACCTCTGGATCCTGCCACTAGTCAAAGCAGCTGCCAAGACAGTTTGCTTAGTTAAAACCTGAAGCATGTAGCTGAAGGAGTCCATGATAAAAGCCATTTTTCAAGAACTGTGCAAGTTTTAGCCAAGGATGAACACGAGATGGCATTTGTTCAGATGGGGCAGGGGGGTATTTTCAATGGAGGTAAGACACTTCAACGGTGAGAGTTAGGGACAAAGCAGCATAGCGTGAAGTATGTGACACGGAGAATTAAGGATTCATATAATCCCTAAAGAGGCAGAAGGAAAATATATGGCTCAGGAACGCATGCTGGCTCCCCAGCTCCCTAAACCAGCCTGGCAATCCCAGCATTGAGCAGCCAGGGAGTAAGCTGCAGAGATGGCTGGCTGCATGTTCCCAGGAAGATCTCCAGTACCAAAGTTAGCTGGAACCACTTAATAGAAAGCTCTGTCATAAAATACCAGCTTGTGGAGAGCAAAGTCCTTCACAGCAGAATGTTATATTCGATGAAAACATATTTCCACATGCTAAAAGCTCAATTTTGACCCTTTTTTGGATTAAACATTTGAACATCTTACTTGAAAATGGCTCATTACATAATATGACATGAAAAAGGGTGAGGTGTCAAAATCTGAACAAAGCATTTTAGTTCAAAATGTAAACTTTCAGAATTTTGCTTCATAAGCAATTGACTTTTGTGAGTGGGTGTTTTATTTCATGCTGGAACAAGATATTTTTGTTGCTGTATTCTTAAAGCAGAATTTCCCTTAAAGTGAGGATTCCAGGTTCTGTACTGCTCTAAGCACTAGTTCTTGCCATCTTTTGAATTCGATATTCTGCAATGGGACAGACCACAAGAACTTTTCAGTCGAGATATGACCAAATCAGACTGCAAATCCAGCCTCTTTCTTTCAAGGAAAAAAAAAGAAAAAAAATATTATCTCCTTTTTAACACCAGAAAAGGAAAGAAATTTTACTTCATCTTGGGAGTCAAGAAACTGAAATTAGCCCCAAAGTGGCCTCTGAGGGATACCAAATCACACAATTTGCCAAGTTTGTAAGGAAACTGATTGGACAGTTTGCCAATTTAGAATTTATATTACAGCTTTGTTTTACAGTGGAGAATACCAGTAAGAGAAGATGGCAGTCAGCTGAAGTACTTTGAATTAGCCAGCTAAGGTCTTCTATGGACTCACACACCAGACAGCTTTCTGGGGCTAGCACAGATCGTCCTGAAGAGCTGGCTGGAGGCAATGAAGTGGGGTGGCCTCTCGCAGTAGGGCTTACCAATGCTACTGCTCATCAAGTGATCAAAGATGTCAAAATTCATTACCTACAAGATCCATACTCGGTGTACACATCCCATCAGCAGCACAATTACACTTTGAGTCTGGGAACTTAGTTGATAGTTCTCTAGAAGAATATCCCATGAGAGGCAATGGAGCAGCACAGTGCTGTATCAGAATTTTACTGACTTGCTGATCTGTTAAACTATTTCCCCTCACACTGCTTCCCCACATCTCAGCATCCTGGCTGCACCACTCAAAGACCAGTTCCAAGATCATATTCTCATCAAAGGAAAGTAACCATGGAATTCACTACCTGAAAACTCCCCAGGATTATTCAGTTAGTTGTTAGTTGTCAGCCTTTAATACAGAGATGACACTTTTCATGTGGGTAACTTCCAAAACTGCATAAAATACTATGATAGCAAACTCCCAATGGCATTTAAAAACAAAAATCATTGCCCTTGCAAAGCATCACCACCTTGATCAGTGTTCCACACTGCTGGTATTATGCCTGATAACACTCACTTTTCTTTCTCCCAGACTCACTAACAGATATCCAGAATACACAATCTAATTTACATTAGCAAATACTAAACATGACACACACCTACCCATTGCAACATTTCTCCATGACCTGGTGCACAGCAATGAATGATGCTGTTTGCAGTCCTTCTCCTCCAAGACTAGTGTTAAAAGGCAAGTAATTGTTCTCAGTCCAGGCTCCCATTGCAATGGAATAAGCTTTCAGACTTCCCAGAATCTTGGCTGGCTGAAGCTGAATGAAATATGATAATGGAACGGCATTTCATTTTGTATTCACCACTATAGGTGGCTCTTTCGAAGGGCTCTCCAGCAATATTTTTAAGCATCACACAATTTATTAATAATGCTGGATAACAATGAACAAGTTGGTTAAGAATACACTTACATCTACAGTCATTTTTCCTCATGCACAGCCCATACGCAAGGGACTGGCAGGTGAACTTCACCATCCAGATCAAAAGAACTGCTGCCCAGTGGCCAAATGCAGGTTACAGACCAAGCGCACAGCTACCACCCACACTGAGCCAGGCTCTGGCATCCCTAGATACAGGTTCTCTCCTTTTCTAACTGTCCCATTACTTCACTCCTTGCAAACCAGCACAGGACATAGAACAGATTACAAAATTGTTCCTAACCAATCCTCAGCCCACCTCCACATCTTGAGTCATAAGTAACAGAGAAAGCCTTCACTGTATGCAGCATAACTAACAGTTTGATGAAAATAGCAATAATTGAAAATCAATAGCAATATTCTATTTATTTACACATGTATTGCTACAAGTAGGCAACTGACTGTAAAGAAAATTCAGCCTACCTTTGGCAACAGTTTAAACAAACAACTTAAGATGACTATCACATTTTCAAGCTCATCATTCTGTTTCATTCCATTTCCCTTTCCCCATCAAAAGGCTTCAAAGGACAAAAGATCAGGTAGAACTAAATTAAGAACAATTCGTTAGGAAAAACAAAAAGTAGCCACAAGCAACATTTCTTAAGTATGCGTTTCAAAAAGCCGCAGCATCAACTTAAAGGATCGAATTGATTAGCACCCACGAAAGGTAGAGACTAGTAATGTAACCGAGCACACAAATACAGATGAGGTAATAGGAAAGCTACTGAACTGAAACATGCAGCCAAGTGAGTCATTTGAGGATGACTCACACGAAATCAGACTCCATAAGAAGTAAACCTCCTATTTTAACTGCATCAAAGGATGAATGTACTTTTGATAGATCAATTAAATAGTTATCGCTATAAAAAGCAATAGATCAATTAAATAGTTATCGCTATAAGAAGCGATACAAACAGTGGAGACTGGGGGGGAGGGAGGGGGTAGGGCAAACTTGCCACAGTAGCAGCATTCACTGAGTAACTCAATTCTTCATAGAGAAAGAAAAAAATTAAACCAGAGAAATTGAGCTGTTCCAGCTTAAAGCATATTTATACAACTGCAAGAGTACACCAAACTACTGGGAATTACTGGAGTGGGAAAGGACAGATAAGCCACATGCATCATTTGACCTGCATGAATTATTCCACATGTACACAAGTGTTTGCCCCATGTTATGAGACGTCTGATCCAGAGTGACAATCAAATCAATATTAGCTGTGTTAACAGTCCACAGTATATTGTATTAAAGCTGTTCTTACATCTTTAATCAAACTTTGATCCTATGAACTAAAATTTGTGAATGTATGCCTTAGTTTTATAACAAATGTTGAGGGGAGAGGAGGGATGGAGAAAACTGGTGAGTAGATAATTAGCGCCTGCAGGAAAAAGACAAGGAAGAACATATGAAAGAGACCAAGGAATGATGCGAGGAAAACTCAAAGGTGGAGAGCAGTCTGACTGAGAGCCACTCGTAGACACTGCAGGGTAGACAGGATGTAGGGAGGGGAAAAATGGAACAGGGCTGAGAAGTCCAACATTTAAAGACTGGGATCAAGTGAGAAAAGCTTATTAGCTTTTCTAAGAGTTAGGAAGGGGAAATAAAAGTGGAAGATGGGACAGGACACACAGATGTGGCAGGACTGAAGCTAAATGGAAACTTTGGAGAGAGGGAGCAAGGAGAGAGAAAAGAGGAGTTTAATCTAGATGTGTGAGTACTTTTGCATATCTAAGTTGCACTTATCCAGAGACACCTGATGATGGTGATCTTGCCCAGTCCTCTCCTAACCAACTCATACAACTACAACATCAGGCAGGGCTTTTCCAGTTTCCTCTGAGTGAGTTCCATTCTCTGTAGCATCAACTCTCCTCACAGGGTCAGTAACACATTGTCAGAAGTTGACGAGACTTCATAGCCCAGTCTTCTACCAGGAAACTTTGTCTGTCCCCTGGGAACACGCAGGGTACCTCTCTGTGCCCAGTTGATGCCAGTTTGTGTTGGCTTTCTACCCAGTTAAGATGCACTCAAAGAGATCACAAGTATTGCTAATAAGTACATACATAAACCTCTGAATTTCTGTAGGTAGACTCCAAAACATTCAGCTCACTCAATCAGGAGCTTCTGAAAACCCTCTGTACAAAATGTGGGAATTAATGATCTCAGTTATAATTAAGAAGCCATTTGTCATCATTTTTCAACTGCTTCACATATGGAACCTAATACTTCCTTTGTGAACAACATTTATTTGACAGCCTGTGCCTGACCTTAAATATTTTAATCCAATTATTGCCTGACTGCATTTGTAAAGCGCTTCCCTTCATGTTTAAGGAAAGGATATGAAAGCCACCAACCTATGAAAGTCAGAGATACACCTCTATCTCTGCATTAAATAAAATATTCTGTCTCCCTCTACTGGCTCTGTGTTAAATCAAACCAGGAAGAGAAAAAATAAAACTAGAAAGCTAATGTTTATGGTTATCCTGGAGAATTCTGTACAGGAGTCAATGCTGAAATAGCAGAAGAATAATACTTATCTTTAATCTTAGTTTCTAAACAAGTATTAGAACAGAGAATACTAAGGGTCTTTCTGAACACAGCATGAGACCCATTTAAAGTTATTATAGGTATATAGCATCATAGCTACATAGCACCAAATTAATGATCTCTTTGTGAAATTTTCTACTAAAATTATTTCTCCATTAAAAATACAAGAGAATATTAATGAACCTTCTGTTAATATAACTTCAGCTTATTTTATATTGAATCCGATTTAAGCATTCCTGCTTGCTTCCAGCCAGGCTGAGTTACAATTGAGCTGGATAATTGTACTTATAAATAGTTTATAGATAATACATGCTTTTTTTTTTTAAATTAAAAAGACAGGCAATCAAAATTTGTGATTCAAGGAACTTCCGGTTTGCAATTTGATCAGTCAAAATATATTTAATAATATGAGCAAGCCATCACTGTATAAAATACACGGAGAAAAGAATGAGATGGCTTTTGCATACTCTTTAGACGATAGTTGCAAAACCTTGATTTATTTTTTAATGAATTCTGCTTTTCTCAAATTATATAATTACACGCATAAAGCACTCTGCTTTCTAAGATGGATTTGAAATAGTTCACAGTGCTACAGAACAAACTTATATCTTGTTACTCCAAGTAAGTCAAAATCACAAGAGCAAGAGAAACGTGTGCCTAGAAGCCATGTTTGCCATCAGGCCATCACTGTGATTTTCTCTTACTGTTTTTCTTTACTGGAATATTGTATTTAAATTTGGGTTAAAAAGTGTTATTAAAATGAAATTGGTCAGTCATATATCTTACAAACTACAAGTACAGCACAGTGTACTGCTTTTAGCATGTATCCAACAGGAGAATTTATCCTTCCTCAACAGAGCCATAGCCATTCATGCTTCTGAGCAAAATGCATTTCACTCTGCAGTGAATTTTGTTTTCTATGGTAATACCTATTTGTATGCAAAACATACATCACCTACCAGAGATAAGGGTCAACAGCATCATGAAAAACACAGTAAGTTATGAAGTCATCCCTGGTGTCTGTTTGTTCCTCCACATTTACTCTATCCATTCAACAGTTCAAATGCTGCAGGCGCTGTGCCGAGTACTGAAGCACAAGCCAGACATGGGCTTCCCAAGCTGCTAGAGCGCCATGCCTCTTCTGTGCACTGCACAGAGACCGAGAGCCAGCCCAGATCAAAAACTGATCCGTGGACAGCTCCCTGTGGTCTGAACATACACAGTTTTAAGTATACAGCTTTTTAAACAGTGTCTGTTTTTCCTCTGTAGAAGTAGTCTAAAGCATGATAGACATTTCATCAGAAAATAAGGGATCAAATTTATCAGCCCTGTAATTTCCTAACTAACTGAAGTTACCACTAGGCATGAATTTGTCAGACAGTATTCGAAAAGGGTCTGACAAAGCCAGAGTTAAGCATCAAGACAGAATTTCCATCTTTTCCCAAAACAGTATTTGTTTGCAATTGGTCCGTACAGATTGCTTAAAGGTAGCATTCAAACATCTGAATGTGAACTTTAGGTTAATTTAAAACTAGAGTTCTACCTCTACATAGAGATCTTACTATATGTGGGGGAAAAAAATTCCCAGGGTGACAATAGTATAAACACACCATGAAACTCCACATAAATCAGTTGAAGAATCACTTATATTTTGAAATGTTAGAATTAACGATAACACAACTCCAAGAAATTTTAATTTGCCACTAAAAAATATATTTTAAAAGGAAAAATATTTTAACTTCTCTATACTTACTTGATAAAGATTTTAGTACCACAGGATATCATAATGTTAATGCTGTACACAAAAGCACATTATAAATCTTTATGGCACATAATGTTATATTGCAAGTATATACTTTCATCAAAACCTGGAACAACAAAAACTTCTACAAATTAATAATAATGTTTTGAATATTTAAAAATGAGAGGGTAGTCTACAGAAAATCTAGTTTCCAACGGCTTTAGTGAGCAGAAAAACTCTCTTACATTTTAGGGCAGAGGGGGAGGTGTGCATTTGTTAATGTTCCATCACATTAACTGTTCTTTTTTTAAAGTTAAAAGAGGAGAAAATAGATCTTTCCACTGTTAGCATAATAGTTTTGCTGAGACTTTAGGACTTAATTACATACTCAGCAGCTGCACTTCTCAAGCTACTCTAAGCAATCACCTTCTCCTGTGCACCCACTTCTACCACCCTCTGCAGAAACTGGAAACAGGGGAAAAAGGAATTACCTTACTGGATCAGCTCTCCAGTTTGATTCATTATATCCCACACAGGGATTCCTACTACTACTACACAGGAAATGGTACAAAGGCAAGAATAAACAGTTGGAGGGAAGAAGACCGGTTCTGCCTGCCTTTGGACAGCTCTTGGTGAAATATTGCCTCAAAGGCACAATTACCAGGAAATTTAAAGTTGTACATCCTACAGCAAAAGCTTATTCCTGCATTCTCTGTATAGTGCTAGTACATTTATAGTGAGCAATAAAAACACAGTCTCAATCTATTCCAAAGCAACTGAAGTTACCAGGAGTCGTTCAACAAATCCCAGTGGCTTTGGATTAGATCTTAGAGCAAGAAATAACTAAGTTTTAGGTGCCCTGGAATACATCTGGATTTTCAGAGATATAAACTGAAAATTAACACTAGGTAAATATGCTACATTAATAATAAAAATATCTCACTTAAAGAGATGTATATACAAACCTACACATAGTCTTCAAAAAACCTGCATGCACATGCATGGATATTAGGCAATAAACTGCATTACTTCAAAACTTATCTTAAGTTTTAAACTGCATTACTTAAAAACAAACCTCAGTTGTTACCAGCACATTTTAAACATAATGCCCCATTAATTTAAGTGTAAAATGGTACCTGAAATTTGTAAAAACACATTCATATTTAGGATGAAATCCCATATCCCTTTCAGTCAATAGGTTTTTACCTAACAAATGAGGTCAGGATGCTCAGACCTTCAGAATTTATAGTGAAATCCTCTAAATACTTAAACACGTGCAAAATTCAAGTAGTCTCATTTAAAAAGAGACTACAGTATATGCTTAAGTGTTAATGGCACCGAGGACTCAATTATCAAGCTGATGTTGAGAAAGAAAAAGAATAGGTGAGAAGAAGAAACATGCCTACACAGTGCACGACAGCCAAGAACTTTCATGCTAGGTTTAAGTAAAACAAAGGAACGCTTTTAAATGCTTGAAAATTTAAGTTTCACGGTAATAGACAAACCCCTAACTAAACTACATTAGCACATGCCACTACAGTAAGATTCTTTTAATAACGTTTTTACATGCACCTCAAAGCTCCTACAGGCATTTTTGTTAAAAGACCATGCTTTTTTTACTGTACCTGAACATTTCTGTACCTGTCACGCTGCATGTTAATGAAAAAATAAGACAGGGAACATTAGGTTATTTTCACATGTCCTTTCTAAAGGTAAAATTTCTATTTATTTGTACATATGACATTACATGCAGTTTCATTTTAGCAGAACTAACGAAAGCACTTCAGCCTATCTTTAGATGACAACTTTGCCAAGTCAAATAAAAAGGTTTCACTGTGCTGGAAGAAAGAGCTAAACAATTAGAGCAACACTTCTCTTTCCCATGCATTCCCTCTGAAATTCCAAGAACGCAGGTGTTGATAAAGAGGCTTGAAGGAAGTGGGTTTGTTTTTACTAATACTCTTCATCTTAAATCAACTTGATAGAAAGGAGTTACACGCTATTAATAATGCTCTGGGAAGACAATTGCATATGCTGTCTATAGTTTCCAGTGAGAAGAATTTCCACTTCTAGCATCTCCCATATGAAAGCACACAATTAAACACACCATGCACACCAAAAAAGTCAACTCGGGCTTTCTGTGAATTAAAGCTGAAAAAGCCTGGCAGACAATCTATGGTAAGGGTGCCGCACCAGTACACAAGCTGAGGCTACGGCAGCGTACCTACTTCAGCTAGTTGAACTTTGCCTGTTCCCAGATGCCACTGACTGGAAGCCAGTCATATCTAAGGAATAGCATAGCCTGGCCTCTGGATTTTAAAACAAGCACGAGGGCTTAATTGAAATACTGCCCGCAACAATGAAATAAACAACTTACACTAGTACACACGTACACAGAAAGTACTTACGTCGTTTCTGGGAAACCGCCTGTAAACAAGCTGTGACAATATCGCAGTTCTTCTGGACTTTACGTACAAGCCTGTCTTTCTGCTTCAGAAGACGAAGCAACTTTGCTGATTGAACAGAAATTCTGTAATTCAGTTCTCGTTTTATAGTTGCTAATTCATCGACATCTGCCAACAAGCAGAGAAAATAACTTCAGGTCAAAACAATCATGAACAGCTTCTTGTAGTTGACATGCAAAGTGACTTGCCCCACGGACATTTACACATACAAACTTTCTATAAATTACAAGTTCTATTGACTGGGACAATTCCCAATTATAAACATTTTCAGGATCTGAGCCAAAGTCTTTAATTTTCCTTTAAACTAAAGTACTTCAACTCATTGCACAGTGTATGAATCTTAATAATTATACTGTTACAAACTGGAAACATCATGACAGATGTAGACAGAACATACCTCTAGTAGTGCAAACAAGGGGTGTATTTTAAATACAGTACCTTCCAGAAGTTGCCTGTGGAAAATATCCATGGGGAATAAGCAAATGATAACAGACAAATGAACATGTTCAGGAAGCTGCCTGCAAAGCTAGAAATGCAACCACAGGATGAGCTCTAAGTGGGAAACTCCTTCCACTAAGATGCAAACAGTCTGCAAAGAGGCTTCAGTCATGGCCTCAACTATTTCCACTGGTCAGTCACAGTGCCACCAGATCCCCTTAGCTCACCAAAATGTCTCAGCTTATGTCTAATATTCCTGTTGTCCTTCATGTGGTAAGCTTCAGGTCCAGGAGAGTTGGGAGTTGTTGGGCAGATGTCTTAAGTCCATTAAATTGGTTTTTTTGAGTCCTCTGCTCTGTTCTCAGAGGCACACCCCACCAGTGAAAGTTTGGGTCTTGCCTATTAGATGCTGGCCTCTTCAGCTCTTCCCTGTAATAGCCTGGTGCAGCTTGCCACCAGCATCTAAACAGCATTCTGTGCCCTGCAGCTAAGTTTTCAAATCCTATCGCTTTCAATCCAACCATGCCTCCATGACGCAGGAATAAAAATAAATCAAAAAAATCCATACTTTGGCAACCTGATCCAGTGAGAAAAATATTTATGCATCCAGGAAAAGCTAGTACTAGTGGGATGGCAAACAGCTCAGCTCATACAGCAAAACTTTTTCAATAATTCTGGAGAGCTTAAAGAAAAGGACAAATTAGGCTGAAATGACAATCAATTCATCAGATAGTAAAGAGCAAGAAAAGACTGCGAGGGAAAGGAGCCACTGGTAAAACAGTCCTGTATTTTGTAGTTTCTATCCCATTTCAGCACCTGCTGCTCAGTTGGCACTCCCAATCACTGGTACCAGGCAAGGTGATTTAAAACCACATCTATGGATTTTGAGAGCAGAAAAATTAAGTTGCATTCCTACTGACTTGTACAGTCACCACAAAAGTAGTGAGCTGAATTTTATTCTTTCCCACTCGTGCCAGATAGCTGTCCCTGTAGAAACAATTAACTCTGCAGCAAAATCAATGAGTTTAAATTCTACAAAATATATTCTCAAACAAGCAAATTTCTTGTTGAGTCCCAGATTGCCACAGGACACACAGAAGAACTTGAGCTAAATCCTGTAACATCAGGTGCCATATCACCTCATTTAGAAGCCAAACACGGAAGCAGAAAGCTGTTTGCACAGGTCTGAAAAACAGGCACATTTATTTTTATCCTTGTCAAAAACAAGAATGATTTAACATCAGGAGACAAGAAGCCTTTGTAGAGCCCTCCTCATCGGGTCACCTTGGAGTTGCAAGTCTCGTTCTTCCACAAACATGCAGTGTCATGGCTACTCAGCTTTCGTAAGAATTGTTTGATAGTTTCATTTAGATTTTGGTTAGTTGACTATTACGTTTACATTTTTTTTATTACACCTTCTCCCCCCCCCCCCCCCCCCCCCGGAAGACATGCTTACCTACAAATAAGCTTTACAATTCTCAGGTTTAGTTTAAGTCCACTAGAACTACAAGTACCCCAAAAAACCCAACTATGTCTTAGGACACAGTATGTGTAGCATCTCTTCGAGCTTAAGAAAAAAGGAACTTAGCTTAAAAAAAAAAAGGGAAAGAAAAGAAAACTGGTCATTGATTCACTACTGTTAATGAAGAAAAGCACTAAACTTACAGAAAAACAAAAGCTTGTGCAACCTGTCACAGAAACCCTACTAGCAGGTGACCCCTTTTTTGCTCCCTCTGCACCTAAAACGAAAGAGGGAGGGAACAGCACACAAGGCCTTGGTTTGCAGGGGATATCAGCTAACTGTGCACAGGAAGCTTCTGGGAGAGATGGCCGTGCATAAAGGCTGCTAGAACAAACGAAGGGGGATATATACATACACATACGTGTGCGTGTAGGTGCACGGAGGCAGGAGAGAGGGGACTATAACTTTTAAGCAGGACGCCCTTGCAGGCACAGAGGATGAAAGGGAGGCGACAGGGCCAGCTCGCAGCCCGGGCGGAGCGGCGGCAGCGGGCAGAGCAGAGCAGGTGGGGGCAGGCTGTACCTTTCAGCCGCAGGTACTTGACCTGGCTCGGCCGCTGCTGCAGCTCCCGCAGGACGCGGGAGCGGGCGCTGCCCGAGGGGGCGGCCGCCTCGGCGGCGCTGTAGAGCTCGGTGAGCAGCCCGCTCACCAGCGACGAGGTGCGGCTGGACCGGCCGCTGCCAGGACCCTCCTCGTCCTCCTCGTCCTCCTCGTCCTCCTCTTCCTCCTCGGCCAGGCTGTCGGCGCTGCTGCCCGCCCTGCCGCCCGGGACGAGCTCCCCCACTTCCATCTTCCGCGGCCGCCCGGCAGCGCGGCGCCACTGCCGGCAGCGCCGAGTTCCGGCCTCGGCCCGTTCCACAGCGAGACGCGAGGGGGGCGGGCAGGGGAAGGGGGCGGGAGAGCCCAGGCCGGCGGGACGCTCGCCCGCAGGCAGGAGTGCCGCGCCCGCCTCGACTCCCTCCCCACACACCGCGCGGCGTGGTAGAGGCCGGCGGCGGGGGGGGTGTTGCACCTGCTGAGGGGCGGGGAGGGCGGCTCGCCTCGCCTCGGCTCGCCTCAGGGCGGTAACCCCCGGGGCCGGTCCCCGGCACGGTGCGGTGGCCACAAAGGTCACCCCCGTCCTGCTGTCTGTCCTGCTCCTGCTCCCTTGCCGGTGCGCGGGGCAGCCCCGAGCGGCGGTCTGGTTCTCTGCTAACGCCCTGCGCCTCCTCAGAGGAAGGCCGAGACAAGGGCGTGAGGAAATGTAGGGCATAACTAGTGATGTAGCCGTGAGACTGTAATTGTGCCGCTGTAAGTCACCGTAAAACAACATGAAAACCAGAGCTGATGATAGGGTTTGTACAGCCACCAGAGCTGGGCGCACCTGGGGTTTGGCTGGGGGAGCTGTGTCGCTGCCGCGCCGCGTGGTGCCCGGAGCCTGTGCGCTGCCGCTGCTGCTGCAGCCTCCTCCCGGAGGGCTGCCCGGCGCACCGCCCGCTCGCAGCAGGACAGCCCTGCGCACCGACCGGCGCGGCCACCGGGCGGTTGCCGTGACTGCCTGCAGCGCCCAGCGCTCCCCACGCCCCCGCCGTGCTCCTCGTCTCTTCCGGCCTTCTGGTTTTCCTCAACATCGACAAAATATTTTCCTTCAGGCCGAGAATTAATCGGCTGGGACACACGAAGGAGGCGATGGCGCTGCTAGCAGGCCACAGACGTACGCTGCCGGACTGATGGGGCCCGCTTGGCAGCCTCGGCTAATTAACGTCAGGAATTTGGTGGCAAAACGCAGTACTTAGCAACTAAAAAGAACCCTCTCAGAACAAACCGCTGCGTTGCCCGCCCTCACAGGCGCCCGTGCGGGCGGCCAGCTCGTCAGACCGCGGCCGGGCGCTACGCGGGAGGGCGCGGGCGAGACCCCAGCCCGCGGGACGGCCCCGCTCCCGCCCCATGGCAACGGCTTCCCCCCGGCCGCGGGCGGGGGCGGGGCCACGGCGGGGGGCGGGGCCAACCGGCGGCGTCGGGGGGAGGGGCGGCTCCCCGCCGCGGCGGCCGCCCAGGCCACGTGACGACGCCCCCCCGCCGCTCTCCCGGGTCATATGCCGGGGGCGGGGCGCGCCCGCGCGCTGCTCCTCGGGGCTCCGCTCTACGGCCGCGCCGCGTCTCGTCTCGTCGCGGGGTCCAGCGGCACCGGCTCCCTCCGTCCCGCTGTCCGGCGGCCCGCCCGTCCGTCCCTGCCGCCGCGCCATGTCCCCCGCCGCCGTGGTCCGGGGGCTGGCGCTGGCCGCGCTGCTGGTGCTGAGCCCGGCGGGAGCAGCCCGGCAGGCGCGGAGGCCCAACGTGGTGCTCATCCTCACCGACGACCAGGACGTCTGCCTGGGCGGCATGGTAGCCCCGCGGCGCCCCCGGCCCCCCTCGGCCTCCCGCGCACCCCGCCGGCCGCCCGGCCGGGGGGCGCCGCGCTGGGCCCCTCCGCGAGGGGAGCGGGAGGCGCGGGGTTGTGCGTGGGGGCCCGTGGGAGCGTTGCGAGAGGCCTCGCCCTCGCCGGGGGGGTGCTCGCCGCCCGCCCGCCGAGCTTGCTTAGCCCGGCTGCGGGCTGGGGTCAGGCGGGAGAGGGTGGAGAGGGCCCGATGTGAGGCGGGGGTCCTTCCGGCCGCTGGGGAGGCCTGGGGTGACAAGCGGCGCTGCCAGGGCCCAGCCCGCGGCCGGGGGCAGTCTCTGTCCGCGGCCTCGGGCCGAGTTGCCCCGCGGGGACCGCGGAGCCCCGGGACAGCAGAAGGGAGCATCACGGTGGGCTTCCCCGGGTGAGTGGAGCGTCTCTGGGAAGCTGCCGAGGCTCAAGCGGGTGGAGGCTGGGGCTTCTGGAGCACAGCCTCTGCAGCCGCAGGTAGTCCCTGAGAACTCCCTGCGCTTCTGCTCTCTTGGGCTGACTTGCGTAACCGCTGTGGTCACACGGGGCCCTAGCGAAAAGGCTGGGTGGCTTGCCTGGGCAGTGCCTCAAAACTGGGGTGGTGGGCCTTCTTTCAGCTAGTCATACAACTGCTTCAACTCTGCTGCTTTACCTAGCATCCTTACGCGTTTAGCTGATTTCGGTTCGGTACCTTTCTTCCAGACACCCCTAAAGAAGACTGATGCCCTCATTGCGCAGATGGGAATAACCTTCCTAAATGCAGTAAGTGTTTACATTAACTCTTTGAACTTCTGAGGTATGTGCGTTTGTGTAGTTTGTATCTTAGGTAATTTAGAATCGCAAAACTGGTAAGAGTTTTATGAAGCCTGTACATATGTGTGTGGTTTTTTTAAATTCAGTCCCTAACTACTTTTAGGTCATAAAATGAATATAGTTCAAGGTCATGTTCAGAATCCGAGAGGGAAAGTTTCCCTTCCTAAAAGTGCTTGTGCTAATTTCCTGAAGAAGTAAAGTAAAACTGAGTAATCTGAATATTTTTATTACAACCTGAGAAGCAGTAGAAGCATAAAACTTTCAGCTTCATGCATGCTGAAAACCCACTTCACTCTTTTCATATTCTAATATATTGCCGTGGCTAAAATAATGGAGTGAATCAACTGGGAAACAATATTTTAATGGACGCTTGCTGCTGTGTAAGAACCACATCTAATCTGTAATGGGGGGTTCTGGTTGAAGGGCGTGTGATGCAGAAACCTAAAACCAGTCTCATGTGCAGCTTTCCACTAGTGAAAATACTTGGGATGTAATTCTTTGTGTCTAAAAAGGAGTATGCTTTAATGTTGGTCAACTTTTTAATCAACCCATTAGCTGATATTTCAAAACTATAAATTATGAGGAAAAATTGTTTTACAGTGTCAATCTTGTATCTCTTCGTCCTGTCTTTCCAGTATGTTCCCAGTGCACTTTGCTGTCCCAGCCGAGCTAGCATTTTAACAGGAAAATATCCACATAATCATCATGTTGTCAATAACACTCTGGAAGGAAACTGTAGCAGCAAGTTATGGCAGAAGATTCAAGAACCATACACCTTCCCAGCGCTTCTCAAAACTATGTGTGGTTATCAAACGTTCTTTGCTGGAAAGTATTTGAATGAGGTATTTTGTGCTTATTTTTTTACTGTGACGCAGCTCACTTGCATTTGTCCACCTTCGTAAAACATTCAGTGATTTTTGTTTGTAGCTGATGGTGGGTCCCCAAAATGTTTAAAATGGTGTTACTTGGATGAACAGTTATCTTTGCTGAGATGGGGTAAATACAGTGCAAAGTTCACATCGTTAACTTAACTTGGTTAAAGTCAGATTCTGTAGGTGCCTGAATGTTTTTAAAAGTAAGTTTTGAAAGGATGATGGAATACAAAGGCTTTTTTAGTATGTTCAGGTGTGTTAATTGTTAGAGATGATGATGGGGGAAATGGATAGATGATTGGTGTGTGGTATTAAAGAACACTATCAAGCCAGTGCCAGACCAGGCACGATGTTAGAATAACGTTAAACAAAAAAAATGAGTTTGTCTCAATATTCCAGAGTGATATATCCCCTTGAATGAGAAGACTATTTTCTTTTTAGCAGTTAATACGGTATTTTAAATATTAAGTGTCCACTGAGGCACGTCCATTGGGAGAACAGATATTATTGGAGTTCTTTACAGAGGTTACCCAATACTTTATTATTGAATCCCTTGTATGTGTGTGCTTTTGTGTTTTTCTGTTTTTAACTAAGCTGTGGTTTGTTATAGTTTATGGTAAGCTGTAAACTTCAGCGCTGAAAGCTCTAAGATCAGGTGTTCCTCCTGTGTGATGGAACTGTATTTGGAGCTAGATGAGCTACAGGGTTCTTAACAGCATTATTTTCCTTGCATCTCTTTGTGGAAAATGTTGGTGGTATAATAGAATAACGGAACATGAATTTTCATAGCCAGGCACAAATTTGTTTCTGCTGATGTTACCAAGGCAGCTAGGGGAAGGAAAACTTATCTGGCTTCCTCTGAGCATCCCTTGACTCAGCATAGTCTCCTGTTTCTGCAGTTAGGCGAGCCATGTAGATGGGAGAGGGCAGCCCTGAGAAAACCCGCTGTGTTGCTCTGAGGCACCCTCTGTTTTGAGTTTGGCACTGATTCAGCAGCTCCTTTCCTTTTTTGCTGGCTTAAAGGCTCGTTGTTCTATATTATTTGGCACTGAGGTGACAAGAGGCTAGCATTGCTTAAAGTTTGCACCCCCTTTTGGGAGAGGATGATGGAAGCTTTTGGTCTATGCAAAATTTTCTTTAGTATCTTGTGAACTGTTATCACAAAGCCTAAGACTGTCTTGTTGCATGTGTGTTTTGATCACCTCTCACTACGTGATGATGTACTGTATGTTCTCCAGGATCTCTGCATATTTTCATGTGCAGAGTAGAATAGGGAATAAAATTTAAATTTTATTGGTGAATGCCAAGCTTTCAGTTACTGTCTTTCTAGTTATTTAACCCTGGTCTCTTTAACAGGCTATACATGTGTTTTTATATGCATATATATTGGGTTTTTTCCATTGTGAAATCAAATTTGGCTTAATGCAGTTTCTGATTTGTGTTGAATAAAGCACATGAATATGAAACATAATTTCTAGCTTTTATTCATCATAATTGAAACTGAGTCACAGTCTGTCTTTTTTCAGTACGGAGCAGAGGATGCAGGGGGAGTAGGTCATGTCCCTCCTGGATGGAGTTTTTGGTATGCTTTGGTATGTGACTGTTCTTTTTTTAAAATACTTAATTTCAGTTGCTTTGTAATCCAACTTGTGTTCTAACCTTGCTGGTGATGAAAGAGCAGGCAAAGAGCATCTGACAACTTAATGCAAGTTTTCTTCCCTCTTTTCCTCTATTGCATATCAGATCCTTGTCTTTCACAAGGCTACTCCTACTAAGGTGCCTGGGGAAAAACCCCAACTTGTAAAGCCAAGGCACTGTAAAATAGCACTAAAATAAGTTTTGTTGGAGACCAGTTCTGATAATTCTCGCAGTGTCCTTGTGACAAATGCTTATAACCTATTTGACAAAGGCTTGTTGGCAGCTCATTTTTATTATTTCAAGTAATCAATGTACATGTTGCTTTGTATGAATATGCACACGATTTCTCTTTTTCACAGGAGAAAAATTCAAAGTACTACAACTATACTCTTTCAGTAAATGGCAAAGCACGAAGGCATGGTGAGAACTACAGTGTAGACTATCTGACAGATGTACTGGTAAGAAATTTTGCAACACCTGTATTACAGAAGCTGCTTATAACCAGATAATGCCTCATGCTGGGGGCTTGGGGAAGGGTGGGGATGATAATTTGTTGGGCTGCATTAGTTCATAAATGCATGATTGTGCTGTCATGATGGTGGGCACTAATCAGCAGAGCAAGAGTCTGGGTATATTTAGAAATGACAAGTTTGTGTGTACGAGCTGTGGGGAGGAAAGGGAATCCAGCTGCCCATTTGCTAGCCAGTAGCCTCACTGAGAGGTTAATACTGACTGCTATGGTGCATGAGGAACATGATGCATATAGGCAGCGTCTTAAATTACTTCATAGAAGGATGCGTTTCGTTACAGTATGCAACTTCTGTAACAGATTAACTGGGCCAAAATTTCAGTGGGAGGTTAAGCATGTAAAAATAACTTTACACCATGTTTTGTTTGTTAGATATTAGGATGTGTCAGTATCTTGTAATCTCTAACTAGTCAAACTGGTAACTTGGAAATACTGAAGTCTAATCAATACTTCATAGTGTGTGAGGGCAATGTATGGACTGTGCCAAAATGTGTAGCTGACCAGGGGAGTCTTTAGCCTCTTTATCCTCTTAAGGTAAAGAGAGGTAACAAAGATATCAAATACTTAAAGGAAAGTTGGAAGAGTTACTTTAGCTCCCTTGAGGCCCTGTTTAGCAAAGTAGTATTAGCTTGGAAGGGGTTTTTTTTGGGGGGAAGGAAGTGTTCCCCCTGCCTGCCAAGCTGGAGTCTTAATTTGACATGCAGTTACCGTGTATGAGTTGGTAGTGCTGGGAGCTCACATGCAGCACTCAGGAAAGTTCTTCTCTAAGAAGTCCCCTTGTGCAGTCCATTCGTAGTCTTCCATTGAGACCCTAATGCATTTCATTCCAGTGGGTTCTTGAATACAGACAGCTGCTTACTAGGAACAGAACTGATTGATGTTTCTTAGGGTACTGAACAGCTGTCTGATTAAATTTAGATTTACACTGTCTAAAGCTAGATTGGAATTGATAAGCCAGAAGTGAGACTATCCTATTACTGGCATTGTACTGGTCTTTTTTGATCCTTCAGCAGCTTGTAAGCATTTCAACCAACAGGTCATTGCTGCATAAACCTCTTACTTGTGGTGTGTTACCTGTTGATACAGCAGTGTATTATGATTTTCAGTGTGTTGCATTCTACCTTCTGCCTGTAGTTACCAAATATGTATTCAGCATTTCAGAGCTAGTGTTTGAGTTTAATTCACTCGATGGGCAGTGCACAGGAGTAAATTGCTTATGCAAAGTTCCTGTGTTGCTTGATGTGATGCACAAGCTTTCTTGTCCTGACTAAGGACATCTGGGTACTTAAGTCTGGTATTAAGAATCTGAACACCTGGATCTGTCTGCTGCAGTCCTGACATGTTGCTGTTTAAGCTCCTAACAAAATCCAAGTTGACTACCTCTGAGTTTACCTAAATCATCCTGGTTTCTGAACCAGGTTTTCGAACTTTGCACAGTTCTTATCCTCCCTTAACTCTGTTGTCGTATAACTGAAGTCCAGCCCCACTTGCTTAGATGTAGAAGTTAGGAGGAGGGAAGAGGAGGGAATTCCTAGCGTATTGTTTCTTCTAGAGAAAGAAAAGGATATCCAAAGTGGGATATACTAATCAGACAGGAAAGGAAAATGTTGCAAGATTTGAACAGTGAAGAACTCATCTGCGAGTAATACCTTTGAAGCTTTAATTTCAAAGGCTGTCCTTCCAGCCAAAATGGAACTCACAATCTCTTCTAACTTGCTAATTGAAATTGTGTATAGGCTGAAATGAAAATGAAAGTGCAGTGAAGTGGCATGAGGGAGTGGAGTTTGGCACTCTCCTTCACTAGAGCTTCCAGCTTCACCAGCAGAAGTGTGGCACCCCTTAGAAACTCTCAGCTTGCTGCAGAATGAGCATACGCTATAAACACTGGGGCTGAAAAACTTTTTCAGAACTATTGCTATTTCTGAAGACAATTGAAACTGCTAAACTGGGATCTATCAGGCAGGAGGTGGCATCTGAGAGCCTCAGAAAGACTCAGATGGTGTTTAAGCAAGCTCCAATTCCACTTGATGAAAGCAGAGTTTAGGTGGATTTTGATACCTGGAAAAAGCACAAACTTTTGATAAGCTTTCCAGGTCTAAATAATGCAAAGGTCTGAAGTAGAAAGTCGTTCAGAGATGTGGGACAAATTATTTGTTTAACATGAACACTTGAGATTTTTTTTTATCACGAGCTGCTGTTCTGGACACCTGTAGGTGAGCAAGCAATAAGTTTCTGAAATAGTTTAAATGTTCCCAGTACTACCAAGCTCTAAATAAGTTATGAATGTCTAGTTTGGATTTTTCAAATACTTGCTGTTTTCCTTTGGAGGTGTGACTTTTCTTCTTCAACAAAACTGTTCACAGGCCAACATGTCATTGGACTTCTTGGAGTATAAATCTAATTTCGAACCTTTCTTTATGATGATCTCGACCCCAGCACCGCACTCTCCTTGGACAGCTGCGCCACAGTATACAAAGAGCTTTCCGAATGTCAGTGCACCAAGAAACAGCAATTTTAATATTCATGGAAAGGTAAGCTAACTAGGAAGAATCTGCATAGATTATTCTACTAGCTTACGAGAGCAGTGGGCAATGACCCTGACTTGCATATTAAGTTTAAACAATGAGAAGAATAGGCTAATACCATGACTACTGGTTATTTAGTTATGTTAATCAGCCTTTCAGGGTAAGATATGTTTATTGTGACTTTGAGATTTTTGCATACCAATATCTTGTAAATAAAAAAAGTAGTGTCAGAAACGATAAGGCAGTACAATGGAATTATGATTGATAAATGGAAAAAAGTTAATTTTTTGTCCAATTTCCAGACTGTTCTGAAGTTCTTAAAATGTTCTTTCATTGCTCTTGGTATGTTCAGGAGAATGCATAGGTAGTGTGCTACACAAAGCCTCAGGTGAAGAATGACGAGAGCCCTGTCTTCCTACGCACATCTGCTCATGTGGGTGGGTGGTCCATTACTTGAGCTTATGGCAAAGCTGCCCTAGGTGACGAGCGTATCAGGCTAACCAGAGGACTTCATGCAGTCGTGAACCACAGGGCCCAGGGTCACTAAGGACTTTGAGAACTTGCCTTTCATTTGTTGGAACAAATTAGGCTGAGCCTAATGTTACAAACTTGCAGACATCCTTGTGACAGGGCAGTACCTTCCACTGCAAGTAAACTTGGCCAAATATGGTCTAGCTCAGACTAATCCACTGCTACTTACTCTGCCAATAAGTGAAAGTCACAAACAGTTAATCTGGTGAGATATTTAACTTACGGAGGTTTTGTGGTTTTGATTCAATTAGTTTAAAATGCAGAACTCACTACTGTTCAGTGTTCAGCTGATTCACTTCGAGGTTTGCTCCTAATCTTAAGAGATACCATTGCCTAAATGCCTATCTGGAGCCCAGTGATACCTCTTCTAAGGTCACTGTGACTCACGTAGTACAGGGTGGAATTTGTTTTTTAGCTGAGGACTGTAGCTTGCAAAATGACCATGTGCTTATCAGCATGATACAAAAACATGAATGAAAGGGGAGAAAAGGGCTGCAAGCGGTAACGAATACTTTGGCCCAACCTGTTAAGTTTCGAACTAGGGAGTGGGAATCAGACTTTCTTTCTCCATAAAAGGATCCCTAACTTTGTCTTAGACTTCATTACTGTAATAACGGAATGCTTTTAAAATAGTGATCCAGAAATAACTTGACCAGCAAAGTCAGCAGCTAGCCAAAAAATACAGTGGGGGAGTTCCCTTATGTGGAGCAAAAGCAAAAGCTCTGCATATGCCTATATAAAACAAGGCAAAATAAGAGACTTAATGTTTGGTAGTTAATATCTGTGAATACAGCAGTTGTACTAGGTTTCACAATAGAAACAGACTAGCATTACCCTTCTTCCTAGACACAAAATAGCTACGATCATTAACAGTGTGCATTTCTGTAATTGGCAGTGTTGTGGTCTTGAAGCCTAACTCTTCTTTCAGCTTCACTGTTTTCTAGGGCAAGCACAATTCCTGCAATAGCAATAAACATGTACGTAGGCTCAGATCCTCAAGTCACTGATGTTGTAATGCTTGCTAGACAGTCTTGCATTATACAGTCTTGATTCCTAAATTAATGTTGCCTAGCTTCCTTATACAGTTTGTGGGCAAGGGGTACTAAAAGGAGCCATCTAGGCAGAATCTCTGCATGAAAAACAGGAGTTAAGTTGTTGTCGGACTCTGGCCAGTGATGTGCACTTTAATTTCTGCTTAGGATCCTCAGCTATGAACTATATCAAGTGAAGAGGTAGCTGTCCAGTATCCCAAGCAGGACTATTGACAGCCCAGATGAGTGGTTTATCTAAGCCATTCTGAGAGAGAAGCTGATTAAAAGATATGTGTTGGGTATTTCTCTTGCATGCAGTGTTTTTCCTGCAAAATCAGAGCACAGCTGTGTTCAGATTCTGCTGGCAAGATATGGTATTCTGTCCCAAGGTCTCTGAAGCTTTCTTTGAGAATGAGACATAGGGTGGCAGCAGGATTGGTGGGCAGCTTTGTAACTGGTGACAGAGACTTGACAGGGACTGACAGGGAAGCAGGTTTGAGGACTCTGAGTCAGTGTGAAGTTTATTGAAATCCACAAAGATGTTTAGGTGCTGTGTGAAATTCCTGAAACTTTAGAGAAAGGTAGGAAGAACAAAATACTCCGGAGAAGAGGAAGATTCTACTGCACTAGCTGACCTAGCCCCCAGAGTTACCCAGCGTGGTTGTGCCTTGTGGAGGGCCTCTCCTGAGCCCATCTCATGTGAAAGGTGGCTGGTGCACAGGTGACACTGCCAGTGCCTTCATTCTCTGAAGAACTTCTGCTGAGCTGGGGATGGGGTTTGTGATGCCTTTCATTACTTTTTCTTCTCTCAACCAACACATAAGTCCTAGATGTTTGGTCTTGATTGTGCTGTGAGTTTTCTTGCTGAGATAGACTTAGCGTGTCTCCAGAGACTTGTTTTACAACTGCCATAAAAGAGAGATCTGAATACAACTGAATTAAAGTGGACATGGTATTAAGTCTCCATGCCAAAAATCTTCCCTTCAGTCTACAAGAACAGAAAACAGGAGAACTGAATAATTGCAGGAGATATGAGTCACTTCATTGTGAGTCCCTTAAGCCTGAGCCTGTTCAGAGTCATTCGCTTGTGACAGGAGGGAAATTGCATAAACAAGAGGTTCTACGGAGAGGAGTGACCAACTAAACACAGGTTCAAGCTGAGGGTGATGAGAGGATCATCTCCGACCTACTAAATGAAAAAGCGTACAGCCGTATTGACATGACTTTCTCCTTTGTTCTACTCCCCACTAATGCTAACCTTCAGGTTGTTCACAACAGACCTTCCCATGTATTTGCAGAGCAGCTGACCCAGTTCATACTGGTGCTTCAGGATGTGGGACTATCACTTTTCATATGAGTTAGATCATCTCCGTTACTTCGGGGGGATGGGTGAGGGGAGAAAGGGAGGAGCTGTTTCTGAAAGTTTGGTATGTGGCTAGGAGAATCATTAACGCTTCAGCAAAAGAAATGTTCTTGCTCTGAAGTCAAAAAATCCAGATAAAATGGTAATGTTTCTGCTCCTCTCAGTAGTCTCCATCCCTGAGTTCATGGGCTACCAAGAATCTGACAGTGGCACCATTACAGATCTTTGTCCTCACCTGTTCATAAATTAGGTAGTCCGAATTGATTTTGATGCAGCAGTTTCTCCCCACCACTCTACCTATGTTAGGATGCTCACAAATCTTAGTCCCAAAAGAACCTCACTTGAACAACCAAGTCCAATCTTACAATGCTGCTCAATCCTTCAGATTTTTTTTTTCATCAGACCTGTCTCAGGCTATCAGACTTATCTCTGGGAGAGCCTTCCCTAGCTCCTTTCACAAATTTCTTCCTTGAACTGCTTTGTAAAGATCCACAGCTATTTTCTTCTCACCAAGGGCTGAGCGTAATGGAGCTGTAATATATTCTACTCTTGCAACTTAGCTTTTGCATGAACCAAGAGGGAAAACTGGAGTCAGGTCAGTTTGATTGCATTCCCTGGCTATTTCACAGGGATCATGTGGATGTTTTACCCTAAACAATGTTTCTGTTGTAATTGGTCTAAGAAAGGTATAAAAGCTGGTACTTCTCTCCTACACTAATCTTTTTGTCTTTTTTCTTTAGAACAAGCACTGGTTAATTCGACAAGCAAAGACTCCAATGACTAACTCATCAATACAGTTTCTTGATGATGCTTATAGAAAGCGGTAAGAATTTTTTTGTTGCTTAAGATTTCTACTCAGAACTTTTATTTTTTTGGAAAAAAAAAAATAAAAGGTATTTTTTTAAAAGGGTTGTAATAAGTCTGATAATAGATGTCAAATTACCTGTAATATTTCTCTGGCATCTGTCTCAGCAGACCTGACTTTTGGTTTACTTTTTGCAAAGAAACTTGTCATTGACTTCAGAAATATTTTGCTCCCAAATGCTGCCATCATTTATCATAAAAAAGACCAGTCATGCTTGGTATCTCTACTGCTTTTCTTTCAGTGCTCGACAGGTTTTCATAAAAAATGACCTTATCTTCACTTGAATTCCAGATTCTTACATGATGTATGTCAAATGTGATTGATTCATCTGCTTGCTAATCTGATTTAGTAACCTTGGCTCTCAGTCTGTGGTCTTTTCACATGGGAATACCTGACTGGCCAAGGCGGGTGCTTGATTCATTTTTATAAAAAGGGATGTGGGGAGTAACATGAAGATACAGCTTGTTCCCTCTTTTTAATAGAAAGAAAAGGTATTTGTTTACACTGTAGGTGTATTTTATTTTAAAGCTGTGAAACAAACATTAGCTTAACTTTAAATGTTGCACTCCATTTTGAGCAGTTATCAGGCATTTGCTTGTCACTTTGGAGATGGAAACTGAAGTTTTTTTTCAAGCTCTTGCTTTATTGGTAAAATTATGCAACAAATCTTAAATTAAGCCTGGAGACAACAGGATCCAAGAATTGAATAACTCTAGTTAATTCAGCATAATACTAGTCTGTGGAGGCTTGTTACTGACTTACCAGAAGAAGTCACTTGTCTCAATGGCAGACCCCATGACAAAGGGAAGAATAACTTGTGGCTGTTCAAGGCTTCAGACACACTGGAAAAATGGACCCTGATATTGCAGGAGTAATACAAAATAGCTGATGTAGTTTTCAAGCAGAAAGGATCCCATATAGACAATAAAATTCATGGCAGTCTTGTATTTTAATATTAAAAACTAGACATAAAAAACTAATAACAAGTGACCTTGCAGGAGATAACTCTGACTCTTTACCACTGTGTTCCTTCAAAGTTGGTCTTGACTGTCTCCAGATAAGAAGTAATCAGCATTTTGACGTCTTTCTCAGACACCACAGAATAAAATCAACAAGAACTGAAGACAAACAGTCTATTTCTATCTTAAATTGCAGCCTTAAATGTACAGTGTAGTAATCTATGAAGTTTGTTTTCAGAATTTGCAAGCAAAATAATCTACTTACCGTGCATACACTGACTTGAAGCAGAATATGAATGCCCCACTTGCAGTCAGAATTATTCTGAATTTTTCATACTCTAATATGAATTACTTTGTGTCTGTATAGGTGGCAAACTCTGCTGTCAGTAGATGACCTGATAGAGAAACTAGTGAAGAAACTGGAACTGAATGGAGAATTAGACAACACATACATCTTTTACACATCGGACAATGGCTTCCACACTGGTAAAATTTTCAATGCTTACTGAATGTTTGTAGAAGATCCAGGAATCGCATAACATTTCACCCTCGTGACCACTCCAGAAAACGGGAACAGCAGCTGTGGAAAACTGTAGACATGAGAAGTACTAATTTGAGTTGCAAACCAATCTGGAGTTGCAGTGTGGGGTGTTTGGGGATTTTATTGTTTGTTTGGTTTATGTTTGGTTGCAGTTTTTAGCATTAATCTCTACCACTGTATCCTGGTATACATAAAATTAGGACAGAAATGGAGGAAGGGTCTCTGTGTTCTGTAGGGAGTTGCCATGAAAGAGTTAACCAGTAAAAATCTGTCAAAGACCTGTCTGTGTCATGTTGTACAACTAAAAATGCAGCATCATTTAAGCTGTTAAAGTTTGTAAGATATGGCTTACACTTTGAAGTTGTTTGTTCCTACCCTCCACTTTGTTAATGTAGTTCAGGTTAAGAACCTCTTCTGACTTCTTAAAAAATTGGTTGCTGGAAATTATGTAACACAAGACTCTTAAATGGCTTCTTGTTTTACATTTTAACTTTTTCCATTTTCTACCGTATAGGCCAGTTTTCCTTGCCAATAGACAAACGGCAGCTGTATGAGTTTGATATCAAAGTTCCATTGCTAGTTCGAGGACCAGGGATAAAACCAAATCAGACAAACAAGGTAAGAAAGAAGTTAAATCAGAGTATGGATTTACTTTTAATATTGTTTCACAGTTATCAACTTCAGGTAATAATTCATCCTCCTGCATATATGTGTATCAATGAAATGAAATATATGGATTGGTAGAAAGTGCAAAGAACTCATTCTAAAAAGCTGTGTGCTTGTGTTTGAATCAGTAAATTTAAGTAATTGCAGGCTACAGAAATAAAATAGATGTGAGACTCACCTTCCAAAGACCCTACCATTGCTTGTGAATGTTACAGGGTCCATTAGCCTATAAAGATGAAATTAAGTAGTGTTTAGGTGTACCTAAAATTACAAGTACTTAAAATACAGAAGTCTCATTACATCTGTTTGGTTCTGGTCTTCTGAACTAAGTTTTCCTCACCCTGCAGATGCTTGTTGCAAATATTGATTTGGGTCCCACTATTCTGGATATCGCGGGGTATGACTTGAATAAGACCCAGATGGATGGGATGTCACTGTTGCCACTGTTGGTAAGTAGATGGACAGGGATAGTAACCAGTAATTCTTGCAGGGGTTATTCTTCAAAGTGAATACTACTTCCTTTGATAGACTAGGTCGACTCATAACCCAGCTTCTTCTCTTTATGGTATTTTCACGCGGGATGTTTGTGGCTTAGTGAAAAAACTAAGTGTGCTGTTTAAATGCAGATGTATTTTAGTAAGCCCTACAACTTTGTGGTCATTTTGTAACAGAAAGTTGTGCCATCCTTTGGCTAATCCTGCCATTGGTAGTAATTCCTTTTTTGAAGGCTGTATGTTGTTTCCACCATGCATCTTTCCCTCCCCTTTTCCTTAGAATTTCTCAGCATAGACATAGGAGAAAAGCAAACTGCTCTTACTTAAATCTTTGGTTTGCCTCAATTTTCAGTAGAACTAGTGTTTCCCCCTAAACTCTGGAAAAATGCATGTAGTTTTTTAAAGTAAACCTGACCTTTCCAATAAGTGAGCAGAAGCCTATTTAAATAAAGCTGCTTGCAGTTGATCCTTTTAGTTTTAATTAAATTTAGTCTATAAATTGAAGGCAGCTTACTTGGAAACGTAGGAGATCATCCAGATTTAAAACAGTGCTTTGCTTTTAAAACCTTGTATCCAAGCCTTAAGCTGTTCTTTAGACAGAAGCAGGTAAAAGGCATCTAGTTTAAACTCTGACAGAATCAAAACTGAAACTCATTGTTTTGCTCTATATGCCTGTGATGGTGCTGTATATTAACTTTAAACTTCCCTCTCCCTCTGTCTTTTAAAATGCAGCCACAAATAAAGCAGCTTAAAACTTAGTTGCTTCTTAAAGCTGTTTATCTTTTCTTACGCCAAGGGTATCTTTTTCCATCTGTTGCGGTAGTCTGATATAAACCAAAGAGAAACACGTGGCTCCTACTTTGCATTACTGCATGATTCTTTGTAAATTCAAGATGGTACTTTAGTACACCTTCTTGTGAGGGTTTTGTACTTTTTGGGTTGGATCCTTGTCTCCCAGCTACACAAGACATTCTAACCTAAGGCTGAATATTATTTTAAGACTGACCCAAACTAGGGACTGTGACTCAAAGTGCCTTGTAAGCAGTGAGCAGTGTTAGTGTTGTACCAGGCATGGAGAATTTCTTCTGTTTCACAGTGCAGTGAATATTGCGTCATGTTAACTTCTTGTCCTAGAGAGGAGACAAAAATGTGACATGGAGATCAGATTTCTTGGTGGAGTACCAAGGAGAAGGATACAACGGCAGTGATCCTACCTGTCCTGGCCTAGGACCTGGTGTCACAGTAAGCAGGACAAGATTTGTTTATATTAGAAAATAGCTGCTGAATTAAACCTGTTTGTGGTGTGGACTCACCTGGTTCTATAAGTAAGCTCACAGTGTCTTGGTAAGTAGGAGCTAGGTCTGTAGGTCCTGTGCAGCATTTAAGAATTGGAGGGAGACATCCAGACATGCAGAACTGGTGTGTCCACATGACCGTACAGAACAGAGTTACCCTTTCAGTGGGAATCTGTAGGGCCTCAGGGTTGGAGAAATATGCAGGAAGGTGTGGACTTGGCAAAGTGGGTAGCAGTCACGTCATGTTCTTTCTAAACTTCCAGTGACCTGATTGCACAATTCTTATATGTAACTATTATTTAAGTCACTGGCTACTTCCTGAATCAAAGATGGTTTGCTTTAAGTAAAGCATCTCATCCGTGTTGTCTTTAGTAGTGTGTGTTGTGCTGCTGTTCTCTTCAGTGTATGTACATTAGCTTCCCAGACAAAATGCACTGGATCATGGTGAGTTCATTACCAACACCTTCTCAAATGTTGAAGAGCTGAGTTTTTGCTTAAAATCCCCAGTGGAGACTTGCATGTGTTAGACTAAGATCCTGGTGTTCATCAGTTAACTGCAGTTGGCTTGAGCTGGTATAGACTCTAGGAAAAGGGTTGCTAGTTCATTTTTTTTCCTGCTCTGAAGTTTTTGTTCACTGCTCACTTCACAGCACTGCTTCCCAGACTGTGTCTGTGAAGATTCCTATAACAACACATATGCTTGTGTAAGGACACTGTCAACTTCCTGGGATCTGCAGTACTGTGAATTTGATGACCGGGAGGTAAGTCTCTGAGTAGCAGATGTGAACTGTTCACAACTGTGCTAGCGACTGTCTGCACTCTTATCTGCTCTCAAGGTTTCCATGAAGTATTCTGAAAAGCAGACTAGCATTGCTTGCAGGATAAACAGTGAAGTATTTATCTGCTGGTGAGAATGTTTGACCAAAATTCTGGTGGGGCTCTGGGAAGAAAAAAAAAAGGGAGAGGGGGTGGGAGGGGAGTGAGGAAGGGACAATAGCCTAAACTACCATTATCGCCTTCTGGTATCACTTAACAGCTTCATGGGGTGCGGCGCTGGGTTCTGTTCTCTGTCTTACCCTAATTCCACGTGGCAGAGTCTTCTGTAGACAAACATTTTCTGTTACACTGTACCTCTGCTGTTCCTATGGTCAGCTGCAACTCCTTTCCTTGGGAAGAACTGAAATCCCAGGCTGATCATTTCTCTTCTATTGCTCGCTTATTTGCCTGGCAAAACAAGTATTTAAGTTACAACTGTGAGAAAGGTCTCTAACCTTATCTTAAGTTGTTTGGGTATAAGGGACATAATGTCCCACTTCAGAAACTTCAAATCTCGCTAGCAGAGTACCCGCTGTATGCACAAAACTTGGTGTGTTATGGGGCTGGTCTTTACTTGTGCCCATTTGCACACAGTTGCTTCAGAGAGCATATTGGGTGTGAGGCAACCGGGTCACAAAGCTAATAAACTGCATTGTCAGCAGATGTGCAATAAATGCATAAACAGGAGGTATCCCCAGTTATCATGCCACCACACAAAACATCTTCTGATAGTCTACAATGAACAACCTAGAGCAGGGGAGTAAATCCCACAAGGTGGTTTTTGCAGTAAGATAGCAAGGAAGACTGTATAGGAGACCAAGATGCTGATTAGCAGACCCTGCCCTTCATTATTCCACTTTCTGACCATTTATGATGAAGTTAAATGAGTGTTGCAGCTTTTGTTGTAAAAGTAGACTCCAAAGTTGATCTGATAATACACCTCATGTCACTTTTTTTTCCAGTACGAAGGTATGGCTGTGGCACTTCTGGGTCACTCAGCTTACCTAGGTCAGCTAAATTAAGACTAATGGTATAGGGGAAGATGCGCAATGTGGCTTTTAAAACCTTGCAGTGAACCTTACAAGCAAGCTTGCAACCAAAGTCTGTGCAGATGCATCTTTGTTAGACACAACCCACCCAGTTTTAATCAACATCATCTGCAGTCATGCCTCCCTATCTAGTGCAGACAAAACCTCAGCTGAATTCTTGATATGTTTGGCAAGTATTTGTCCCATGGAATGGTTTAGAGATTTAATGTACCAAAAAACAACTCCACCCTAAAATCCTCCAGATAAACCTTCTCAAAGCACACAAAAAAATCTTCTCAAAGTGTGCACACACAAAAAAGCTTTCTTGTGTTAGGGTTATAGCATACTTGTGCTCAGTGTATTTTGTACAGGTAGTCAAGACAGCTGTCTGAGTTTGAGAGCTGGAAGTGCCTGATGAGCATATAATGGTGCTGTGATGGTCATGAGATTGTATATTTTGAGATCCATTAATGAAAAGACAGCCAGCTTAGCCATGGCCTCTTGCTGTGGTTTTACAGTCATTAGATGGGTTCCATTTATGTGTTAGAAAAAAATCCACAGTGTAGCGGATGAGCACTTCAGCTGGAAGTAAAAACTTTCCAACAATACTGTACTATCACAAAACTTTAGCTTTACCTACACAGTCCTGTCTTTGACCGCTTAGCCACGTGGCTAAGTATGGCTTATGTGTGGGGATGCTGCAATGTAGTTGAAAATAACATTTGAGACTATATGCTGTTATAGTGTTCTTCCCAAATAATATTATTAAAAGTTAATCAGCGTTTAGGACTTAATACAGTGCAGGAACTTTCTTCTCCAGGTGTTTGTGGAAGTGTATAACTTGACTGCAGATCCACACCAGATTAATAACATTGCTAAAACAATTGATCAAGAAATTCTAGAAAAGATGAACTATCGATTAATGATGCTGCAGTCCTGTTCAGGAGCAACTTGCCGTACACCAGGTGTCTTCGATCCCGGGTAAACACTGGTTCAATTAATTATTATAATACTTCTAAATATAACTATATTTTTTTAAATTAAGCTTTTATAGAGGGTATTTATGACGGAATATAATATTACTGACATACATCCTGTTGTTTAATAGAGAAGCTTTCTTGATGCTTCTTTTCTAATGTTTAATCTGTATTTTAATTTAACCTACCAAATATAACTTGATGGTATTACTACTACTCCTTTAATCTTGTCAGCCATTGTTGACTTAGAATAGCTGAAGCTTACAGCTGTGCTGAGTAGTCAGAGACAAGTGACCTCAGGTTTGCCTGCAAACAAGGGGAAGCTCTGCAGGTTTCTGTAGGCAGGAATTTCCCAAATACTTGCTATGATTGTTCCTGGAGATGCTGCTAGCAAAGAATGTTTCCTGCAGGACCTAAGCTGTATGTGTTAGTCAGCTGTTGTAAGTGAATAGCACTTCTTACCTCAAAATTCAGTAATCATTTGGACCGAAGCTTTTTTAAGCGCTATTTAAAATGTCCTTACAGTTGTGCTACAGAAGTTTGTAGTTCGAGGCAGCAAAGCTTTCTGTTTAAGCATTCAGGAAACGCATTTATGTTATACATGCCAATATGCTGTTGGTATGTTGTAGCTAGTATTTATTTCTTTGGTGACTACCAGCTCCTCAGTTGCGTGTTGTTATAATTAATCTGTTGTAATATGTAGAGAGATTGTCCCTACTGCATACTGTCAAGAAAGCAAATATACACGTAGCCTTGTACCAGAGTTATTCTAGAAATAAGTTTTTTCTAGAAGTGTTGGTCACAGCTCACACAAACTCTGTTCCTTTCTATAGGTACAGGTTTGACCCACGGCTCATGTTCAGCAATCACGGTGTTCGGGCTCGGAGGTTTTCTGCACAGTCCTTATAAGGCACTTAAGAGCCTCTTGCAATCAGCTCCCACTGACCAGCTCCTCCAGTGACTGCAGCAGGTCTGTCTCTGTAATTCTCGCTGATCACAGCTGCAAGACTTGTAATGGGCTATTCAAACCCTGTGCGGAAGAAAAAACCTTGTCTTTAGCTGGTTGCCTTGTGCAATATGTATTTTACAGCTGAACTGTAACTAAATCATTAGACACAGCTAATCTGTCTTGCTCAGATAGTTGATTACCACCTTTGTCTTTCAAGTATCTTTTCGTATCACAGGCACAGAGGTGAACCTATGCCTGTGAATCTGAACAGTCTATTTTGTTCTAAAAATCAATAAATGCGTATTTGAGTTGGGTTAGATAGGCAGGTGCTATTGCACAGTAATGCTCACCCATATTCAGTGTCATAGACTTTCTTAAAAGCTATGTTTAATTATAGGTTTCCTGTATTGAGCTCAAAGCTGTTAATAGCAAACTAGCCCAAAATAGCGTAGGAAGGCATTAGTCAAAACTGTAGGATCTGACTAGCAAGTGTCTCGTGCAGAATTAAAATCTGTATGCTAAATATTCTCTTTCAATGAGACCACTTCAAATGAGACCAATGAATTTTGTAGGACAGCTTTGGTAGCTTGCAAACAAGAATGCAATTTCAACCTCCTCCTAGTTTGAAATGCTGGAATGGGTTACTATGTACTACTGAAAAAACTCTTGGGCTAGTGAGTTAAACAAGAGTGGTGAGACTAACAAGTATTCATATAACTGTGCCTGTGTTTTGAGCTAACTCTTAAGTCTGTTTTAATATATAAACAAAAGTAACATTTAAAAAAATCCACAAAAAAACAGGGCACCACAGTAGAGTTGATCTGTCTCTAACCTCCAAATGTCTTGAATTGTCTAACATCTTATGTTGATTAGATTCTTGAAGGTAAATTATTTTGAGAGCAAACTAGCCAAAAATAAATAAATAAATCATTGCTCACTAGCAGTTAGGCTAAGAGGGCTATTTTAGGCAGTTTAAGTGCTTCATAGTGTTGCTTTTTATTTGAGACATAACTACTTGGAACCTGCAGTAAGTGGCCTTCACACCAAAGGACTGACGTCAGGTGTCTGACTGCAGTACATTATCACTTGGCTTCCCTTTGGAAGGGTGATGTTGTCTTTTCAACCTTCTGATTAGGATTATCTGAAATGCAGCCATCACTTGCACCTAAACTTGCATATCTTTCTAAATCTTGAAAAACACCCAAACTTGTGTTAGCATGTGACTTCTGTATGGATTCTTTGGCAAAACACCTTCTGGAAAGTGTGCATCTTTTGCAAGACAAGTTCATGTTGCTTGTGGGCAAATCAACTGTGTTATCAGGCAAGATAATCTTTCCCTTGTCAAACAAACTGTGACACAACTATTTAGTGTTTAGTTATTTCAGATCTTTCACCCGAATAGAGAGCATGATGATTTCAACTTCTGTCACATAAAACCTTCTACTAAGTAATCATTAAGTAGGCAACAAAGTATAACCCTTTCAAAGCCATGAAGGTGCATACCCTGGTGCACAGATCCACAAACTGGATACAAGCAATGCTACAGTAAGAACTTTCTTTGCTTTTAATTCTGAAGCACAGAAGTTGTCTTTCCTGTAGCTTGGAGTTGCAAACTTCTGTGATGGTCTACAGGTTAGATTTTGTAGAGCTTTTGTCTCAAATCTAACTCATTGTTTCAAATCTCTAGAGTGACCAAATATTGAGACAAAAAAAATCACTTGAAAGGTAACTTTTCAGCTGGAGCATCTGTATAAATGCAGAGGTTTTGGGATACTCAAACTACTTACACACTTTCAAATACTCAGGACTCATTTTGCCTCCACTACAACTGTAGCTTTATCCTGTTCTTTGTTTCTCAAGCCTTAGTTATTGCCCATCAATACCCTTCAGGCTCTGTTTTGTCTTTAAAAACAAAACCAAAGTTGTTTTCATGCTCTCAAGTATTTTCTTGCACACTGAGCTAAACCTGAAGTTCATTTATGTAGCGTTTTGCTCAGATAATTCTAGCAATTAGACTTGTTCTTTGTTTAAGCTTTATTTTGGTAGCTGTGTGGAGGCTAGAGAGAAATACATTGATTGCTGCACATTAAACCCTCAACAGTTCCATCAAATCTAGGTAATGTGTCAAGTTTCCACTTGAGTTAAGTTTCAGTATAAGTAATGTGTGTTATGATGCTTCTTAATAGAGGGAAAAAAAAAAACTTTGTTATGGGTAGAGATGTGTAACTAACACTATCTTTTCTTAGTGATCTTAAGCCATAACAAGGAAATTTTCTTTTGAATGATTTACTTTTTGGCTAATAACTAACATGAAGGTTGACAGAACTGATAGAGAATATTCAGTATGTGTGACCAGGTGTTATACCCAAATTAACACTCTTGCTATCTGCACACACCTAAAAAGCATTTTGTCTGTAACTAGGCTCAATAACTTAACACACTCACTGTCAGAGAACCACACTGTACCTGAAGTCTGTCAAATGTTGTCTTAAATTGAAATTCAGAATGAAATTAATCAGTCCTTACTTAACCAAAAAGAGAACAGCAGTTCAGGAAAATATCTGCCTCACTTCCACTTTTTGATAAACACTTAAGAACAGTTCAGCAAAAGCATGTAGTTGTAGGAAGAACAGGAACCATTCCATTGCTTTTAGAGGAGTTTTTTGTCACTTGTCTGGTGTCTGTTTCCATGAAGCAGTTAATTCTGAGTATTTTTACAGCCTTGAATGAACAGTGTTAATTCTTATCCTTGATGATTAAAAAAATACTACCAAGGAACTTTTGACTCGTATCCAGATCTAATTCCCAACAAGTGATTTTAAAACTAAATGGTCTTCCTGGATATTCCATTTCATATGCTATTTGACCATGGCTGTATCTGTACCTTGTGACTAAAGGCTAAATGAAAGGGCCTTACTGGTACAGAGTTGGGTTTAGGTAAAATGTGATTTTTTTAAACAAAAATTTCTTAAAAATCATCATTATCAAAAGCAGAGCTGTGAATTTTAATGATCTGATCTGATAAAGTAGATATTATACAGGGAGAAATACAGTTAATAACTTTATTACATTATCCTAAACCAAAAACCATTCAGTATAATCACTTCAGCGTAAGTGAATACAGCTAGTACCTGCTTACCGAGCATAGATAGGCCCAGTAAATGGGGCCTCTTCATTTTGAGGAATAAAGCTGTAACAGGGACACATAAATGCAAACACACACTCAAAGCAGGTATAATACCTTTTAAATCAAGTTAAATTTAAGACTGATTCTACAAGCTAAATACAATATTTTATCATAATGAAACAGCTGTTTATTGTGATTCAATTAAAATGAATTTTATTTGTATTACTCTCTGTATGTGAGCATACTTTGCTGTAGCATGTTGTGAGCATACTTAACTTCTGCTGTTTTGAACATTTGGCTAGAAAGTGCCCTTCCAGAGGACCCTGTTCACTGCTGCACTGTTGGGAAAGAAAAAATAAACTGCCTATCAAACTTCCTACCTTTCTGTTACTGAATTTCAGTTAAACCTTTCCAAAGGATCAAGCTGTGTCACACTTCTAAAGATTGAATTCCTAACTCATAAGTCTGTTCTCTGCTTACTGCCCTGCTGCCTAACAATGGCCACTAGTCAACTTTTCTGTGGTCACAGGGAACCTTATGTACAGCATCTAGCAAGACAACATGTGACTACTTTGCATCAGGAAGAAACACTGAGGTGAGAGAACAAATTTAAATGCAAGCTGTACTTGCTGATAATTCCTTGGAAACTGATGTAGCTGAACAGATGGAAAACTTTAATAAAAGAGACAATGGAGAGAAACTGCTGTTCATAATTAAAAGCAGTATGTTCTGCCTCTGGGAAAGAGGAAGAATGAAATCCTACATAAGGCTTTTTCCAAAATGGGAACTGTGAGCAACAAGAAGATACATGCTACTTGCTCACCCCAATCCCAACTCTGTAACAACAGAGTTGAATTCCTTGGATGATTCTGTGCAACTGTTTAAAAATATATACGTAACTATTTTCTGAACTATAGAGCAAGGTGATTTGGTACCTTTAACCTATCTAAGTCTGAGGCTTTCACAAGCTTCTAAAACAAATATTTCTGCATTGTATTTTCATTTCTGCTTAACCATGTGGTATCAGTTTCAGTTCTCCTTCAGTGATGTAGCAGTCTTCCATTCAGTAGAGAAAAATATTTAACAGCTGCTTGAAACAACACTGCTATTTTTCTTTTGATGCTCCAGCTTATGAAAACTATTAACGTTTACTGTAGCACCACAAGAAAAGGCAGCTCTGTATTACCTAGATACACCTTCCCATCATGCTCAAAGACATCACTGACAGCCCAAGTGATGCTACCATCAGGGTCATGGAAGCTTGCCACAATGTCTCCTTTGTTGTTAATTTCTAAGAACAAGCCATGTTTGTGAAGAAAAATGCTGTAGAATGATAAAGGAGTCACCTGTTTTAGAAAAAGAAATACACAGCATTAACACTCCATTCAAGGGGCAGGGGGGGAACCTGTAGGACTAGAAAGAAATGGCAATGCTACTGTATTGCTTTCTAGTTGTTGCTCTAGTCCGATTCAGCTGTCATTAATGTTTTGATAATATCCACTGGACTGTGTCTAAAGCTGGCAGTCCAGTCATCACTCACTAATCTTAAAGTACAGTCAGTGCCTGCTTGCTCAAGGTGTGGATGTTGTTTGACCTGAAAAGCCACCCATTTTCTAAAGACAGGAATAAGAGGGACTTGATGGACCACAACTGAATCACCCACTTAAGCGTTTTTCCTGTGCAAGTTCTAGGGAAAAGGCAGCACGGTTAATCATAACCAGCTCCATGATTCTTGCTTGGGAAGAATGACTTTGCAGAGTTTGATTCCTATAGCAGAATCCTTATATGTTGTGTAAAGGGTTCTTCACCTGCCATGACAATATCATGTTGCTATAAACAACAGGCTGAGAGCTTGCAATTATGGATTACTTTTGTCAATACTGATTTTTCTACTTCCCAGTATTACCACAACAGTAAAACTACTGTGTTTTAATATGTAAAAAAGAAACCAATCCTCAAATGTTCCAGAAAAATCAAGGTTAGTATGTGTTGGGACGCTGGCTGGTAAAGATTAAACAGTTGTCTCTGGCGTTTCCTAATGAAGAACAAGTTCTTTCATGCTTAAAAAAATCAACATTTTTGTGACACTGATTGATAGTTAATACTACACAGTGTCAAAGTTACCTTTGCAATAAATCTCTTCAGGGATGGATACGGTCCTAAGGCATCCAGAAAAGGAGAAAATAAACCAGGAAAGCGAGTAGTAGATATTCCAACTCTGTATAAGCCTGTGTTTGATAGTCTGATGTTGTCTGGATACCCAGGCAGGTTGTCCACAAAAACTTCCTTTTTTCCTGCATTAGCACCACTCACCCAATAGCTGCAAAAAGGGAATTTGGTATATGAGTTAGAGTGTCTGCTGCAAAATACAACAAGCTTAACAGCATAGAAGATCCATCATTTTGATTCATGCAAGAATTTTTCAAAATACAGAAAAGGAGTCTGCAGGAAGTAGTAAATGCAAAGAGGGACTAAACTTGAGTAACGGTGATTGGTCAAAAAACTCATCTTTCTACATGTAACATAAACACTACCCCCCTTCTATTAAATCTATGCATACAAAATATGCCTGTTAAATGAAAACTAATATTAAATTTGGCTTTAGAACTTCTGTGAAATTAAAAACTGTTAAAACACTGATTCCCTTTAGAATGGGAAAAATTGGGTGCTACACTAATCATCATAATCATGTAGTGACACTTGTCCTCTGAGGTCTTTTGTAACTGTAATAATGGAGTCATCGGGATAATTGTAATTGAGTCTGAGGGAATTAGGGCCCAATATATCAGTAAATAGGTATAAAAAACATTTGGCAGTAGAAAGAGCAACTGTTAATCTCTACCTAAATTAACTAAAACCTGTGACTCCTGCAACAGAAAAAAATAATTTACACTAAGTTTCCAATAGCAACCCTGTTAACTGCATATCTTCAGTTCAAGTTTTTTGAAAATGAAAAACAGAAAAATAAGAACAAGAAAATCATGTCTACAAATAGATTAAAAACATGTAATATAAACTAACATGTAAGATTTTATATTTAGGAGGAGAATGATGTTTAACATACCGTATGATTCTACATATGCTGGTTTCTGCTATTAATATGTAATCCTCGTAAGGAGACAGTGCAATCCCATTTGCCATGTACAAGCCACTGAGCACTGTTCTTCCTGTTCTTGTTACAGGGTCATAGGCCAAGAGGCGACCAAGATGGTTTGTTTCGATTACCTTAATCAATACATCTAATGAAAAACTAGGCTATCAAAATACCTGGTTTCAATTAGAACAGAAAATATTCAGAAGTTGTATTAACATAAAGTAGATAAAAGCAGACTTTACAGAATGGCAGATGGCATCTTTATAAAAACAATAAGTTTGCACCACTAAAGGAGCAAAGGATTCTGTTCATGTGGTTTCCCAGGCTGATCACAGCATTCTTGCAAAAACAGAGGAACGTGGCAGTTATAAAGCCCAGTGTTCAAAACACGTTATACTGTAGTTCTTGCTTTAGCAAAACATTGAGGCCTATCGGGCTTCTGTAAACAATTACAACTTCTTCAAATCAAACTGGAAAGCATTCATGAGTGTTTTGCTAAAGCAAGTAAGCAGCTGACATTTTACTTGTGACATGAAATATTTTGAAGAAGTTTCTTCTGCTAAAAATCTGCAGGGCAGCTTTGAATTATATAAACATAAGCCCTGTGAAGAGGAAACTGCCTTTATGTTTGTCATTAGTACTGGCAAACCCTTGTCAAGTCTGAAATACTAAATGGCAAAGATGATGTACTACCAAACAATAATTCTGATTGATAGCTTTAAGAAACAGCAAGCGACACATAAGACATTTCAACTATTCTTTTTTTTTTCCTTTAATACTTGGATCTTGATTCCCACCGCTTAAATTAAATATATTTCCCTTCATGTGATTTTTCTCCTTGCTTAATTTTATCCACAATTCTGGTAGTAAAGACGAGACTCAGTGTAAACTTTATGTCTGCGACCTCACTGAATTTCAGCTTTACGAACAGACAGTTTGTTCTAGATAAAGTTCTACTCAAAGGCTATGACTACACAGAAAAGATACCTTCAAGTACACCAGCAATTAGCTACCTTCCATTTACTGCAGTATAAGAGCATGCTTGTAGACGTAACGGTATCCAGAGAGAAACTAACACTACAGTCTGGATTTTTACAGCATGTATCACATGACAATTTCTTTGGGTAGTCATACTGGGAGGTTGGTTCCCCCGCCCCCCGAAAGAGCCGCTACAGAATAGCACAGCCCATCCTCTGCCCCAGGGCTTGAACACGATGCATTCATAGCATGCTTGGCTAAAACACACAAGCACAAGCAAAAAAGCTTGTCTCTTCTGCAGCCTGGTACACAGCACTGCCAGCACAAAAATTAACACTTAAACTGCCTGAAGAAATGGCCACAAATTACCTCATCTCACCTCATATTTGTGATGTCGTCTTTCCCATTTGCTACTTGAATCCGTAAAATAAATCAAATTTTTCTTTGATATTTCTAATCCATTTAGAAATTTGAAAGGAAGTCCATCCACACCTAGTTAATAAAATTACTACTAATTAAAATAAGTACAAAACCACCAAGTGTTCAAAATTATTCCGATCCACACAAGCTTAAGATTTCAGATGTTTCAATTCCAAATCTCACAGTTAATGCTATCCTTAAGTTGTCCCAAGCTGAAGTCCAACTCCAACTTACTTTCATGTGCAGGGAAATACGTTCAGGTTGCAGCCCAGTGTAACACATACCAAACCAAAAGCCTCTGACAAACATTGTTGCTTTGGTTTTCTTCTATTTTTTAAACAAATCTTAAAAATATAAAGCCAACAAGCTTTCAATCAGCCCCAGTCCCCATGGTCACTAGTACTGATCTCAAGTGATTTAAGTGCCTTGGTCTTCCAATTTATATATAAGCATGAGGACCAAATCCAAGCTCAGTCTACTTCCCCACTAACTATAGTATCACCTTGTTCACTCGATAGCAGGAGGGTTTTCTCTCCTGTCCTTGGATTGACTTTGTACAGGCCTAAGTAAGAATCCACCACAATCAAGTTACCATCCTGATCCATTCGGACTCCATGGGGCCGGCCACATATTGGTTCATAGTCTGGAGTTCCTGAGATACAAATTGGAAGAAGTGTAAGACCAGGAGGCTGACAAAATGAAGATGCCAAAATGCAAAGGCCAAAAAGCACTAAACTGTCATCCTTGAATAAACCAGATCTTTAAAAGCTTCCTTAAACTGTTTCTAAAAGTACCTTGCAAAGGAAGTGACAGTATAATGTCAATCTAGTCATCTCTGTTCCTTGTTACTTAAGAAAAAAATTGCTCCCAACCTTCAGAGAAATTCAGCACTACTCTATTTCGCAGACAACTTTAAAGATGACTGAAGAACTGGTAGAATTACTAAATCAGTAAACCAAAATGGATTAGCTGCTCTTTAATTTATATCCCCCAAGTAAAAGATGGGAGGAAAAAACGCTTTTAGGAAAGATTTAACTAACTACTTCCCTTCAGCAGAGGTGCCCAAGTTCCACAGGTGACATGAGAATCCTGTAAGTAATCCTCAGGTAAAACTACAAAAAACAGTTCTACCACGTTTAGTATTTTTATAGTGAATAATTTTCCTGAGAGCACTGAAATTAGTAAAGCTTGACACCCTACAGTTTTGTGACCTAATACCCTCTACTCTGAAATGCGTATTTTCCCCTAGTACTCCAGTGAGCAAGGGACCACATACATTACAGCTCACTAGAGTTGTAACACATCAGTAACACAAGCTGTCTGACTGTTTGACAGCTGCCAAAAAGTTAACAGCTGAATTCTGGTCTCACTCTGAATGGAACGATCATTCTAGTTTCATTTTTGGTTTCTTAACTTCCACATAGTCAATTATTTACATAGGACTCAAAAAAGTTCAGTAATCTTTGAGAATTCTTTCAAATTCAGTTGAGACTAGCCCACAGCACAGGGACTTTGGGGATAGGGAAAGCACCTACATAACTGTCACAGTTTTAGGAAACCAGGCTAAAGCCAATCAGCTGTTTTAATGGCCTTTCAGGCCTGCTTGAAAAAGCATCAAAAAGCAACAGGATAAAAACGTAAACATTTCAGTGTTTGTCTTCCTCATTTACAAGTAAGGAAGGAAAATGTGACCTTGCAGGCCAGTTACTGGTGATGGTACCAGGACACGCTATTCTGAGTCTCTGATTCCTTTGTAAGATTTGAAATGTTTCTAAAACACATTTTGACGTTAAGGCAGGAAAATAATTGGATAAATCATGTCTTTAGACACCCTCAAAAAGCTTCATACAGAAGGACTTCTATAAAATGTTGTTCTTTATTTAAATGGCAATCCATGGCAAGTCTATCCAAGTCAGTCTCAAGGGCTAGAGAAGTGTGCCATTATGCCATAATCCTGCCTACATTAGGAAAAACTACAAGATAGCAGTAGGCTTCTCTTACAAATTTGCACAAAAGATTCAGAAAACATTAACAGTAGCTAAAATAGCACTTCAATTTCTCATTCAGTGACATTTATATGAACAAGTTTGTTGTCATTTTCACATCAAAACTGTCGCTCACCACATTCAGGCATATCCTGCCCCATTTGAGTAATGAAATGCAGCTGGTCACCACTGATCATCCACAGTTTCCCATCCACAGTACCAGTGTAGATATTACCTTAAAGTAAGTATATTAGAAGACTGTTTTCAAAGGGACCAAGGCAAATAAGACTTACTATAAAAGAAGGATATTCCTCATTATTGTGAGCCCTTCCTTCTTGCTCCTAATTTATATATTCTATGCACACACAAAGCAATTAAACAGACAGGAAACCATACAGCTTACTTTAACTTGTATATATTATTTATTTATTTATTTTTATATTTATATAATAATTTATATAATTTAAAAATAAATAATTTTTAAAATTTATATACTACTAACAAAATATTTTTACAATACATATTTATATATTTATTTATATTAAATTATATATTTAAAAATAATGTTATAAAGCAGAAAGAGCAATAATAAATTTGAGATTAGAAAAAATATTAATTGTTCATATGTTTATTTAAAATAAACATAATACAGTAAAAGCTATCTTAAGACTCCTCTGGGTTAGCAGCAAACAAAGGCATCAAGGACGGGACTAAAGATTCATAGTGATATTCTCATACTGTCAGTGAAAATCAGTGAAAGCATTAGCAGAGCTCACACGATCCACCTTTTTGTCCTGAGGGTTCTGCCATGTTATCAGCTAGCTAAAACGTTCAGTAGATGAAAGGAAAACATTACAAAGACTGATCCAAAACAAGAAAGTAACCCTTCTCCTAGGACATTAAAATCCTGAGAAAAAAAAAAAAAAAAAAAAAGTTTGGGTTTTTTTTAAGCTGTGATATTTTGCTTTGGTTTTGAACCACCAGAGTAATACCAAAAATGTGTAAGTTTGCATTAAAGGACTAAGCATTTTTTTATTGGATACTGGCTCAGCGGTTCCTTTTTCCTCTGCTTTTCAAGTGTTTAAATTAGCAAGGCAAAAACCTCACAAGAAGTCTTCAAATCTTTTGATGTTGTATTCTAACTCCAAAAACTTCTGTGTAGACTATCAAAGGAAAAACACTAGCAGTGATTAAGCCCCACCTTTGAAAAATAGCATCCTCCTACCCTTTGACTAGTCCAGGCTCTGAAAAAGTACAATGCACATGACCAATCCTAGACTTACTGTTCAACAAAATACACTTCTAGTGTAAAGTCTGTAACGGGAAACATTCCTCTGATTTGTCTTTTATTTACATAGATTGAACTAAAGTAGACATTATTTTCTTTACATGTGACCTGCATTTTCACCCCAGCCTTGTTTACATTTCAAAATGTGCACTGTCACTTGGCGACAGGTATTAAAAGATACTCCATAGAAGTTATGCTACCCTTCTGTGCCAATATTACTAAAAAACACAGATTCTGACTTTGTCTAGTGAGCACTTACACCAGAGCAGATAAACAGATATAAAAATGTCTAGCATCTGCTCACTCACATCTATGGAAAAATGTTATGAGCAAACAGGACAGATTCTCAGAGTATCAGCTGTCAGATCTAGATGAAAAGAATTGTCTAGGATTACTGGCATACAGAAAGCACCTGTTTATCTGAAGGGAGGACTTCAGAGCCACTGTTCAATATAACAACTTTGCCTGGGAAAAAAGAGAGGCTGAGCTTTGCTGTCATAAAATATACTGGCATTCTAATGCCTCCCAAGGCATGTTGGAAACAGCTGAAATTTCTGATCACATACCAGATTCTGTATTTAAAGAGAGAAATCTTAGACTTGTAATGCTATTTTCTATCATGCTACACACTAGGCTATGATGCTATATTTAGATTTACATAGCTAGTGCAAGTGGGTTTTGCACTGGACTTCTCTCATGGGTATTTGTAGTAACATGAAGGCAAAACAGAACTACTCTAGTTACCCGTAATATCCTGTCTTATTCATATGGAAAACGGCATCTACCTAAATCAGAAAACATCACCACAACACTTACTACAACCTTGGTCATACTGTATGATTTCAACTGACTGAATACAGTCTCCTAAAACACCCTTAAATTCCGGGAAGAATCCATGGTAGAACTAACACACTCAAGAAAACAGAACCAAAACAGTGTTTTATACAGCATAATGAAAGAGGTTAGATTTGGCAACACAGAGCATTTGCAGGATTAGTCTTCATATTTGAAATATACTCTGCAAAACTCCAGTTATGAATGCTACTCTTCCTGAAAGTTGTAGAGGAAGAGGTAGAGAACAAAAAGTGCGATAAAAAGACAATTTAAAACAGCACCTTTGAGGAAAGCAGGAAGGAAACAGCTTTGAGAAGACATTTGCTAGGAATGGGTGCCTCAATGCAAGGTGTTGAGCTAGGTCCCTTCCAGGCCTATGCTGCTATAACTGAAAAGGCTTCTAATTTCAGCTTGCACAATGACAAACAAGAGCATTCCAGATGATCACCTCTCACCTCTGTAGCACACAACACAACACGGTATCTTTCGGACAAACATTTCCTGGGCTATTCAATATTTCCTTGAAAAATACCATAAAACTAGCACCAGCAGTAAGGGATAGTGTCTGAACTGCCTGGCTCAAGCTGCTCTGGACTGGGAGTTGCCTACTTCTCTGTACTGGCTACTACAGGAATCTGTTTTATCCACTTACACATCAAGAGGAAAATAATTCCTCTGAAACAGGTAAGTCCCAAGTCCACAGCACTAAACCTGTGTCCTAAACAGAAGATCACAGAGTCTCTCCTCTGTTTGGCTTGAACTTTCATTGCAGTCCCTACTTTGTTCACACGCTGGGTAAGAGTGGTTGGAAAGATGCAAAACGTGCGACCTGTTACCACTTCAGCTCTCTGCTTCCCACTATCTGTAAGGTCCCTGCACCTACCATTTTGCCACCGCACAGCTGCCAGACAACCAAGATGAATTATGTGGATAGGTAAAAGGAGGTTTTATATTACTGTGAAAAGTTCTTTTATATTCCAAGCTGCTCTAAAAATACGTTTTCGTTAGCTATGCAAATTTTAAAACAGCTTCATTTGCCTCCCTCTTCGGCTCTGTGTTCAATAACAGCTTTTGAAATAAGAGCATGTTGAACTCAGTAACTGAACTCGAGCAGCAAATTAACACTGCTTTTGGAGACCTGAAACGGAAAAAAACCAAGGAAAGCTTATCACTAGGTCTATGTCAAAAGCCCAAGCTTAGACTCACATTTGGAAGAATTCCCACAAAAATCTTTAGCTGTTTTTGCGTGCTACTTTTAAAGAATATGCCATTTTACAACTTTTTAAAATTATATTTTAATACAACTTCTATATATTGCCAATTTGTGGTTCTGTGTTTTTTAATATAGCAGTAGGATGTTTGCTGTGTCCTTGGAAGCAGCAGACAACAAAATATTCTGGAATATTTCCAGTGAAATGTTTATAAATGTGAAGATATGGAAGAACATACAATTACCATAATATTTTTGGAGCAATCATTTAGCAAACATTCCTATTTTTCTTTCTTTGGATTTAAACTTCTTAAGTCTCCTCTTTTAATAACTTGACCAAGCAGATGTATCAGATGTATAACATGTAGCAGATGTATAACTTGACCCATTCAGAAGTTATCTACTTGCCTTCATCATCAACAGTAAAAGACTCAGGACCTTTCAGCCGTCCTGTGAAGATTCTTTGTCCACTCTGAAGCTTTTTATTCACTTGCAATGACCCAACTAAGGCAGGAGGTGGCTTTTCAAAACTGGACCAAATGAATTATAAATAACATGTAAGAAACAAGACAACATTGGCTATAAAATTATTTGAAGGGAAAGTAATAGGACTTTATTCCAGAGATACCAGTAGCAAAGTATTCTCTTTTATTAAATAATTTGTTAAAACTATTACTTCAAACTAAATTAACAATTCTGTGGAGCTTGCAGCCCAGGCTAAAAAGAATACAGACTTTTTAGGAGATTTTTTGTTTTTCCTGAAATCAGTACAAACATAAAAATTGCCATCATCCTAGAGAGTTTTATTTCCCATCATTAGTCTGAGATCTACTAACAATCTCTCTACATGTAAGTATGAATACTGCACTGGTCAGCATGGTTTTGCTTGAAATTCACAAGTGTTTCTATTTTCCAGTTTTATATGAGAAACGTAATTTCTCCTGCATATAAACTTAAGTAGCATGCTTTATATGCTCCTGCAGAATGAAAAGTATAGGATATTGCCCAACAAACACAAGAATGCTACTGAACTTTAAAATTAAGCAAGGGAACATACGTGAACGGTTCTGGATCAATGGGAGATGGTAAAAAGTAAATGCTAGCAAAAGTCACAAGGACTGCAGCTGGAAACCCCCACACTGGGAACCTGGGAGGAAAAGAAAACAATTGTATACTCATGCACATACAGGAGGAGGACAGGAGGGGAGTAAGAAGAGTCAGGTTTTTTTCAAAAGTTAAAAAATTTCAGTGCTAAAAATTAAGACTGAAGGAGGACAAAGCAGACTGCAACAACCTGGCAATCCCTGCCATGGAGAGTAATGGCCCAGCTGCTACACGGTCAATACTGCCATCCTGCTCTGCCTCCGCACTGGACCTCCTCCAGTCTCCGGATGGGCGATCCAGCCCCTGAACCAGATGAAAACCACAAGGTTTCTTTTGCTGAGTTGTATTTCTAGTAGTACATAACTGCTGTAGGCAGAGACACAAGCCCAGTTACTTGTGTGGTGAGCAACTTTGCTGACTCTAGTGCCTTTAAGGCCTTTTACCAACCTTACCCTAGCTGAGTAGTGGAGTATTTGCTATTAACAGGTTTTACCAAGTGCATACATAGTCATAATGTGGTTGTTGCACATATGAAGCTATGGGGTCTCACATGAATCAGCCTCCAAGGAACTGGTCAAACCATTATCATCTCCTCTGCTGCAGGGCCGAAATGCCCAGGGAAGAGCAACAGAAAGACCAAAGCAAACAGCAAAGTAGCTCTGTTCTTCCAATTCTATTAGGGAGGATTAAACCATTTTTAAGAAACACAAAATACATAACCAGAAAATTAAACATACATGTTTTCAGAGAAAACCACTACAAAGCCTTTAAAGGGCATGGGATAAAAAGGGCTGAAAGGCATTTCCTGAGGAAGGAGGACCTGGACCTGTGTCTCTGCAAGAGTTTTTTTATAGGAAGAAACCACTCGCCCGTGGGCTTTCCCACCCAACTAAGGCAGGACAGCACCCACTGCGGGCCCGCGGCTCCGCTCCCTCTGTGACAAGAGAAAAGCCCCGCTCCGGCCCTGCCCGCCGTCTTCGTGAAGTAAAACATGGCGGGCCCGCAGCCCTCGGCTCTCTCCACTTCCCCCACCGCTGCCCGCCCGGGGGAGACCTCTCCTCACGCACCGCCACCAGCCCTCACGGGGGCGGGAGGACGCCACCGCCCTCCTCCCTCCCACGGAGCCCAGCGCTTACATGGCGTCGCGGCGGGCGGCTCCCGCCTCGCAGGACGGCTCGGCCGTGGGCGGGTGAATGCCCGCCCACGGCCGAGCCGTCCTGCGAGGGGGGGGCCGCCCGCCCTCCTCAGGGAGGAGGCAGCCCCGGCAGCGGCAACTGCTGGCCTCAGCACCGCCCGGGCGGGAAACGGGAGGCGGGAGCTGCTCCTCCTCCGCCCCTCCGGCGGGGCGGAGGGTGTGAGGTAAATGTGGGAAAGAAAAAGGTAAATTTCAAGGTATGAGTGTAAATTTCAAAGTTTGTTTTTTTTTTTTCTTGCTGTATTTGAGAAAATCGGTTGGTTTTAGTTTGTGTATTATTCTTTACCAAAATCAAGACATAAAATTAAAATACGTGTACAAGTATGACTGGGACGCATACACTGAAACGTATCTGTTATTCCAGGAAAACTTTAATTCACCCTTAAGGCAAGCTGCATCTCCCCACCTAACTTACTGCTACGAGGAAGTCGCATTTGGCAGTGAAGCAATCAAAGCATGAGCCTCAGGTAACGGAAAAAAATAAACACACATCACAAAATTAAGTATTGCCAACTTCAACTTTAATAATGGAACCATCACTTTTTTGCCATTTCAGTAATAACTTTAAGGGGAATAAAAACTTCCCTACAAAAATAAAACTAAGCTTGTCAAAATTATAAATAGTTTAAATGTTTGCTTTTCAAGACATACATTTTCATGTTTCCCTGCATTCCTCCCCCCCCCTCCCCACCCATATCATTTAATCATTCTGGTACCATCATATAATGAAATGAAAACAGTTTTGCAACAAAAGCTTTGACAGTTCAATTTGATGCTAAAATTAAAAAAGAGAAAAACCAACCAGGCATGACCATTTCTTTTAAATTAAAGCTGTTGTAATTGCCAGTGTGTAAAAAAAAAAAAAGGACAAAATTAACCCCACACACGACATCTTACAATAATTAACCGTGGACTAAGACAAAATTAAAATAAGAGTTTATTTTGGTCCCCCACCCCCACCCCCTTCACCCCAAATCAAGACTCATAGTGCATACAACACTGATTGAGGTTTTTGGCTAAAGTAAATGCAGATGCGCCTACTTAAAAGACTTGATAGTTTAGTTCAAGTAAAAACAAAATTCACATATTTTTATACTCCACTTTTAGACTCAAACAGTGTTTAAATCTGAGCAACAAATGGTTCAATATTGACAGCGATTATGTAATGGTTACATAGTTATGGGCAGATACATAAATAAAGTAGATGTTAACAGAATACCCACCGACATGCTGCTGCATTCATAGAAAAACAAATTGTAACAAAACATAAAAGCATTCCCTGAACCATTATAAAGTGTCTCACTTGAGGATAATGTTACTAACTCACACATGCACTACAAGTTACATGTGAAATTAAACAACAAACAAGATATGCCTTATATATACTTTATAGTTAGTCCTACTCTTAATTTCTCTTAACACTTTAAAACATTATGATTGTCTCATTAAGTTTGCAAATTCTTTTTACCAAAAAACCACCTGTGAATAGTTTAAAAAAAAAAAAGTCTTACTAAGGAAAGGAAACAAAGGCACAATTACATCAAATTAAGGGGAAGAACAGAAGCATCTTGGAGTTTCACACAGTATCCATTAGATGTCACCAAAGTTTTAACAATTCCTTGGGAATTTAAAACGAACACCCTAAGAGTGGAGGGGAAAAAAACCCCACCAACTTCTGCTGCTCTTAAATGGTTAGCACTCCCCCCCCCCCCCCCCCCAACTCATTTCCTCTCTGGCATGATAATGACTACAGTATCAGTTACTCAAATCTGCCTCATGCTTCTATTGCACACCCACTTCTTTGGTTTCCTTTGAACGTGCTTTTTTAGATAAATAACTCTGAAAGAACAACAATTATATTTACAGTAAAGTAAAAGGTTTTCTTGCTACATTTTCCCTACTTTTAAATCAAGTACATCAGCAGTCTGCAGAATTTGGTAATCAGTTTTTCAATTAAGAATTTAAAAACCGTAAGGAAAAAACCTTCTGAATTACTAAAAGCAAGAGTTACTCAGCTCAGTAACCAACACAGCCAAGAAATGTTAATTTTCTGTTAAGCTGGAAACATGAATAAGAAATTCTACTTTCTTTGCCTGACTGAGCCTTTAACAAACAAAGAAGCAGAGAAAGCTATTTTTGTCTTTCAAATATGGTAATTCAAAATTATCCAGCCTAAAAATAGATCGCTGAGCCAGAGGAAAGATCCGACTTACAATAAAGACCAAATGCATCTGTAGTTACAGCTTATGTCTAAACACTTGCTAGATGGGCATTTCTCACAGAGTTATCTGAGACGTTGTCCACTTTTCAGAATTCAAGTAAGCAGCCACCTTTTAGCTTTGCTGCGCTTTTCAAAGCCCCATTACACATTTACGGAACCAGCTTCTCCAATACTGACTTGTATGTGCAGCTCTGTTTCCATTCTTACTTAGCTTTTGCTTCTCATTCCTTCCCATTATTTCTATTATCTTTATTTCTTTTCCAGTGTGGATTTATGCAGTTAAAAAACCATACAACTTATTCACAATATTATAACATCCTAAAACTTTAATCTTGTAGAACTAGTATTTTAACTTTCCTCTGTATAAATACTATTTCCATTTAAAACCAGTCCTCCTCTGTCAGCTGTTAGAGCTCTCCTCCCTCAAAACTCTTACCTTCTTTTCAACTTTCTCTTTACCTTCTCCAGAAAGACCACTTTAAAGCCTTCCAAGAATTTCAAGAACAAACCACAAGATCTCATATGCCTTCCATCTATAACAGTTCTCTCACCAATTATACAGTAACTATTTGAAAACAGAAAGGTAGTGCAAATCAACTTCATCTCAAAGATAGTGCTCCAACTAATTCTTGTCCAGATGGTTTTTTTTTTTTAGCCCATCAATTTGCACATCCTTACTTGTAAAGCTACCATTAAAGCAAAGAAGAAAAAAATAAAATCTTATTTCATAGCATCCTAGAAAATTGATTAGTTTCACAGCTTGCACCAAGGTAACTTGGAAAACTCTCTAGGCACACAGAGGGTTGCAAACTGATGTACAAACATGCAGAATCCCTTACTTGTGGGTGCAAGATGCTAAGTGACCTGGCTTATGGAACTAAGTCTATAGCAAAATTCAGGTACCCTGGCATCACAAAACAGTCTTCTGAATAAAGAAAACTACTCTCTGCTGCTCTTTGTACATGGGTTTGGCATGCTATACAGACATTTGGTAGCGTGCATTTTTCCTGAGTGTCCTTTGGCCCCCTTTTAACCAGGTTTCCACACCCCACCAAGGGCTTCTTCAAGTTTGTCTCTGTAAGCTGCATAACGCTTCTTTAAGATTTGCAGTTGCTCATTTTCCTCTTTGTCCAGTATACGCAAGAAGTTTTGCAGTTCAGGAATACTAAAAGCTTCCCACTGGAAAGAGAAAAAAGAAAAGGATGGACGAGATGAACAGAAAATACACAAATAATTTATATATACAGTATTTTTAAACAAAACCTCAGACACTCAAAACAATTTCAAACTGAAATAGTACTGGGCACCATCCTTGCAAATCTTAGGGATCTGAAAACATTTTACTCTTTTAAACTGTTTTTTGTTCTGCAATAACAACGGGTCAGTCTAACCACAAATGAAATATTTACAAAAGGCACAAAGTAAATATAACAAGAAAAAAAAAATCTGTTTCCAAAAAATGGATCATCTTGTCAGCACAGATCAAACAGGAGCCCACTCATCCATGAAGTTAAACACACAGACAAAAACAGCATGAGTGTAACATACCATAACTTCCCCAGTTTCATGCTCACGTAGAACAAAACTGAGCATTTCTGTCCTGGGGCCTGCCACCAAACGCAGGTAGAGGGGATGTTCTTGGTCTGACAGCTTGCATGTATAAACTGCAGCAGAAGAAATCACAGTAGTTATAATCTTTACTAATGATGTTTCAAGTGCTTTAAATGATTAATGCTAGCTAATGTTAGAAAATTTCAGAGATATGCATGTGTAGACACAAAATTTACACATTCTACATACTGTCTACGTTATTAGTCTACATACTGGTTTTGAGCAAATGAGTTTTAGGGAGAAGCTGAGCAGATGACTGACGGTAACAGTGCAACACTATGTTCACATAGGAATGAAATGGCCTCTAGTCACCACAGTACACCATCTGAATACATGCAGGGGAAAAGGCACAAGGAAAAATACAACACGGGTCTGTTGCTATAACTAAGCATTTAAGACATCAGAGCTGTGGTATCACCATTCTGATACCTTTTCCACTCAAAATCTCATACACAAAGTCTAAGACACAACTCTGCCTGCCTGACACAGTTGGTGTGACTGACAGCCAGAAACATCTGAACTGCTGAAACTGCTCTCAATGTCCATGGACGAAGGTGGATTCTAAGTGCAAGAACACAATGTTGGCAAAACGTGCTTTTCACTAAAAACACCTTCTGCATCTCCTGGTACTTCCCAACACAATATACAACAAATTCCCAACAGCAGTCAGTGCACTGGGAGAGCCATGTGCACTAGCATACCTGAATGCAGTGCATGTGCCCATGATGCTCATCACCTCAACAGCTCTCTGCTAATGCAGGGACTTCAGGTATCACAGACACCATGGCTGCTCTTTTTAAAAATCTGTCCTGTAGTTTAATCTTACAAATCTGCAGTATAACAGGCTATCTGAAATTTAGAGCCTGACACAGGGGCATCTTAAATAAAATATAATGGATTGCAAGGCACAAGGAGATATGCGTAGATGGTTTAGTGGGTCTCATCTTTTGTGAATTATCCCGAAATATCCCCAAATCATTTCCTCTCTTACACATGCTACTTTTCACAAAGAAAAAATATGAGAGTGAGCAAGACTGTCACCTCTATTTATCTGAGATATTCCGCCCTGCTTATTTCAAGTACTCCTACAGCACAACTCCCTCCCCAAACCCCTTCACTACCAAAACTCCACAAGCCTAACTTATACCTTGGTCTTCCTTGTGACAGCGTTTATAAAGTGCAAACTTTGCAGGGTTGTCAGCCACGAAAAACTTTTTGAGCAAGGCCTCAATAACTTCACGAACAGTGTTGGTGCTGCTGATGTGAAGGGTATTCACGCAGCCGTCCGGCAAGTAAAAAGCAGTTTCATTATTGCTGTGAGCACACCTCCCCTGGCTCTGGGAAGACTGCACAGTGATCGGTCTGCATAGTTCCATCTGAACTTTGATGAAGCCAGTGTAAATCCCATTCGCATTCTGCATCAGGAGGAAAGTATTGAACTGTTAAAATTAGTAATGAACGGTTGTGACATATTAGTGGATTAGGCAGATTAAAATGGTCATAGTAAACACAATTTAAATGCCACTGTAATATGTGACATCTCATAGGAAAGACATTGTTTCAATAATTCAGACATTTATTCTTTCTGGTATTTCTGCTGAATATTAGTTTCTTCTTAATTATAACTACTGAATTCAAAGAGTATTAGAATCTCATCAAGCAAAAGGTACTACAAACTAGTGATAAGTTTTCACATTAGGAAAGAACTATGAAGTGAAACAGACCACTACCACGCATCTTTGACAACAGATTTTACGCACAAATACAGAAATTCTCTCCCACATACTAGCTGTGCTTGTCAAATCAGTCTATGGCATTTAGATGCTCAAATCCTGTTGCAATTCAAAAAGAACCAGAGAAAATGCCAATCTAATCAACATTTCCAATTATTTATTCCAGTTGCTTCTGAAAGACAAAATAGTAAAATTGATCAAACCTTACTGGTCTAGAAAACTGTAAGCAATCTGGTTTTAGGCATAGTTAGTCCTGACCCACGTGCAAACACATAAGAAAAATGTTTTTAGTACACAGATGTACTTATATGGTCCAGGATATAATGGAATTTTAAAATTTCCATATATTATACACTCACAGGAATACATAATGTATCAGAAAAACGTGGACAACGCAACAACTGAATAACAGCTTGCTAGGCAGATAGATGGGAATTTTATTAGTACGGTCTGCAGTAGGCTGGACTGAGTCTTAGACCTGGTCCACAATCCTTGAAATGAAAAACCTATAAGCATTCCATTGTCTGTGTTGTCTGCGTTATGGGGCGGGGGGAAGGAAGTCTCCTCACGCTGAAAACCTGAGTGACTACAAATTAAGTCTCCCATAATAAGTATTGCAAGTTTTAACTTTTCTCATTGGTTGAACATCTTTATCAGAGAGATACCTGACAAAAATTCATCTACACAAACAGGATAAATATATCTTCATGTTTACCAGTTGATGGTTTTCATCTGACAAATTTACATCTTGTTGTCAACTGAGGGTTTATCTTAAACACATTTCAAACAACGTTTTTTTTCTACTACAGTTTGTTTCAATCCATATAAAAAGAGCTACGTGGATAAAAATATTTCAGATGTGAGATTTAATTTCCAGATCTAAGAAAGAGCCTCTTACAAAGTAATTAAAACAGAGATAGTTTCATATGTAAGATGCTGAGACTAAGATGATTCACAATGCACTACAAAGTTACAGTTCAGTTACTCCTATTAAAAATTACAGGAATCCTATGCAAAACTTACCAAGGTCATCTTTAATTTATCAGTGACAGATGAATTATAGCTTTGTATCTTCTCTTTAACTTCTTCTTTACTGAGATAAACGTGAGGTTCTCTCTCCTTCTGAACATCCTTCAACAACAAGAGACAGCAGTTTTAGCAAACAAAATAAAAACCAATTCTTTTATGACTTTGGATATGAGCATTCTCAGTCCAAATGGTAATTATTCCACAGAGCCTCAACATACAGTAATTAGCTGTACAGCAACAGAAAGGATTAACAAGTTAGGCAAATCAAACACAACACTTGGACTGAATGGAGACAGTTAAATCAACACACCCAAAGACACTTGTGTCCCTTTTTTGCCAACTGTTTTCATTCAAATATTTATCAGCGGTATGTAAAACAGCTCAGCTCATTTTATGGCTAGATTTGCTCATGTCAATGCTATGCAATATTGTTAAGAATACAGTTGCAGTTTTTATGAAATATTACTTAGGGCACAAACAGGTATTTCTAAACAGATGAAGAATATATATGAAAATAGCAGCACGTACTAACAAGTAACACCAACAATCCCCGCGTGTGCCAACAACACAAGAGCATCCCTGCATTCCAACGTGACAGGCAGCATGTTACACACAGGGTCACTGACTACTACGTGAACCATCACAAGAACTCTCTAGCTGTATAAAGTTACAGCAAATTCATGTGTTTTCCATGGGGAAGGCCCTATCAGATTTTTCACTGCTGCTTTTACAAGCTTGCTACGGATTTTACATGCAGCAGTAAAACCAATCCCTGGAGTTGGATTTTATCCAAACAAACATTTGCTCCCAATCCGTATTCCTGCAGCAAACCAGCGTTATAAATACACTCCGGTTTCCACGACTTGCACAAATGCCATATATAGTATGAAAGAGTTTCAGCTCTCAGCTTTACTGATTCAAGACTTCACTTAGAAAGGGAGAAGCTCTGAAGAAGCTTGCAGCTTTCAGCGTACATCTGAACACAGGAATATACATTCACTGTATGGACAAACCATCAAGTCACAGTGTTCCAATCTGTCCCCACAAGCACATCCGAGCGGAGCTTATCCTAAGAAAGGATTTCCCTGACTTCAGTGGCCAGTCCTGTATCAGAGTCTTTTGGACACCACTCAGCACGCACCTTCGCAGGCACTTCAGTTTGCCAGAAACGACCCCAAAGATGAGCACGTCTGGTATGAAACTGTAAGCTTCCATTTGCCAGGAAGAATCTGCATAATTTTTTCTGTCTCCTAATTTAAAACCAACTAGTTTTAGCTCTTTGGGGCTTAGTTTTGCTTTTCCTATATGGTATTTTACTAAATGACATGCTGGAGCGGACTTTTTTCCCATAGCTATAAAAAGAAAGGTGTGGTCTGAATGGAGAACTGGAAGCCAGAAGCCTTGAATTCTGATCTGGGCTCAGATACTGATTTCCTGCATAACACAGAGAACATACCTGTATTTCACAGATCAGGAAACTGAGGCAAAAAGGAACACCAACCAAATACAACTCTCCTAATAGCTCCTTAAGCTACACAATCTTAGAGCTGTGCATCTTACAGAGTTGCCAGACCCCACCTAGTCTATTACAAAATACAAAATTACTAAATGTTTTCAGAATCCAAGTCTCCATTCTCACTAGAGAAATGAAGCTTTCTTGCCCTTCTATTTTTCATCTTCCCCCTCTCCCAAACTGCCATAATAATGACAGATACAGCTTCATCTAAATTTCTCACTTCATCTCCCCACAGGACCTTACAGCTTTGTAGTGTTCTATTCGGGGACAAGTAAATAGTTATAAAACAAAGCAGGCACAGAAAAAAAGAAAAAAAAAAAGTAGTAACTTTTTCTCTGAAATTGCAGTAAACGTTATGGCTGTTTTCATGCTTAAAATAGGTATCAAAAGCAGTGACCCACAGTGAGAGTCTGGAAATATGGGCACTCTAAATGTTTACTTCAAGTAATGGTGTAGGAGTGGGCTGAGACAACCTTAGCAGTGGACTGGAACAGGGAACAGTCTGCGGTCCTCTGGCCATAAAGGTCTGACAGAGCATTTGCCATCTACATGACTGACTTCAAGAACCCAAGCTTTGACTTGGAACATTCCTAGTCTGCGTGGCTGCAGACAAACCCCTTCACATGGATGTCAGCCAAGACTCACCTCTCTGAGAGATGAGCATGTTGTGGAGTTCATACCTCCCCAATCTGCTAACACTACTGATACTGAACTTCCAATAATGGACACCTGTTTCAATATTTATCATTATTCTATTGCTGATAGTTCAAGCAGGTACCTCTTACCTACTCTGTTGCAGCTGATTAGCATCATGATTACTGAAGTCATACACAACATCCATTATTATCAAGAGAAAACACTCACCATCTTTCCTATGTTCAACCCTCAACCTTTGTTTCAAAACAAACAAAAACCCACAAACCAAAAAACCCCAACAAAACTTCACATTAACTTCTGTGCACCTCAAGAGATTTAATTTGCAAAAATTACTTTTAATAACCATAGATGACAAAGATAACCTATTGCTTTTAATTGCATAGGGTAAGTTCACAAGGCTGATGGCTAGAAAACTGTCTACATTATATTTAAAAAAAGAAGAGAGAGAGAAAAAACACTCAGTAAACAAATTCGTAAGTATGAACAGACAGCAAGAAGTAACTTTCTCCTATTTTCATATAGGAGAGTTGTTTTCATATACACTTCTGTTCTCCCAAGAAGTCACATTTTTCTAGCAAAGCAATAGAAATTTGCTTAGGTTAGAAAAGACGCAACCCCATTAGATCACTCTCATCCTGTGGACTGCCATGGAACCAGGTATGACAAGCGAAACCCAAGCATAGCACCTAAGCAAGATAATTTCTGCTGGACTTGGTCTGGTGATGCCTTGGAGTCAGGTCTGTAATGTGTATTGGAGACTACAGTGCCAAACGCTAAAAAGGCTCTTGATAGAGCCAAACACATTTGCAAGAGTGGGTTTGAGGGTGCTGGAACTGACAGGAATAACAGGAGAGAACGGGGTGACTGCATGTGTTGGTGATAAGCTAGAGGTATCAGCTCCATCAGGCTGGTGGTGAGGGGGACAGGGAATCAGCCAATGTTCAGAGTAATGCCAATTTTCTCAGGTGAGGCTCTGCTACAGAGCTGCGGATAACCGGGCATCACCAGGGGGGTCACCATTCCCTTACTGAGTTAGACATGATTCCCTGCTTGAACATACCACCAGAGTTTCTGCCTTCTTGCATCGGCACTAGAGGCCAGGCAATTTTGGCAAAGTTTAATTCAGCACACAGAAAACAGAGCCCTGTTTATGCAAAAGCTGAGATAACCTCCTTCTGTAGCATACTGCTAACAAATGTAGCTGTAACTCTAGACAACCAGGTTTTCTAGACAACCAAAGCCTGTGCGTCAATTAATTTTAACAGCATACAGATTATGTAAAACTATGAACTGAATACAAAAAAGGACTACTAGGATTAAAACATTAAAGAATAGACCCAAGTCCATTCAAGAAAAACGCTATACACAATAGACAGAAACATTGTTTACTTCAATAATGATTTTCACTCCAGTCCACCATCCTTGATCACCAAGACCACAAGACAGTGAACAGTGGAAGACATCAGTCACAGGAAAGGAAATATGACTGAAGGAAACCTAAGCCCAAGATCTCCATGAATGAATCTGGAGATACCCTCCCGCTCCCAAACAAAAGCTCAAAACACTAACTGCGCACCAGGGCACATTACTTCAACCAAGCAAACAAAAACTCCTCACTAGCTAGACAACAGTGCTTGCAGAAAATCACATTACTGTCACACAGACTGCAGAAATAGTAAATCCCACATGACTGCTGTCAGGAGAAAGCCAACAAAGGAATACCTCACTGAGTCTATTACGAACAAGAAAGCCTCAGCCCACTATGATTCACTGGGTCAGCTGCTCTCAGTGAGTATCATTAAGTAGCCACACAGACTTGAGGCATCTGTGTATTTTAATTTTCCTAATTATACTTAACCAACATGCAGAAAGAAGCTGACAAGATGGTATACAGTTTTTCTTCCTCAACTTTCCTGGAGCTGAATTGCTCTCAGTATACAGTAGCACTTAACTTTTGCCATACAGCTTTGTCTAGCCATACTTTAAGTTAAAATAAGTAAGTCTTCTTTGACCAGCGTACTTAGGTGGGTGAAGGAAGACTTGGCAAACTCATTTCCCACAATCCTCTTATTTCCTTCTCTAATTGTCACCTCCTAACAGGACCCACTAAAGGAGAAGTCCTCTGCTAATTCTACTTAAGTCCAGCAGATCAAATTCCACTTTGTTATCTCAGCAGGTAAATTTATTACCTGTAGAAGACCTTGAGTCATCCAATACAACAGCAGAGTAACAGCAGGAATTAACTCATCTCTACCATGCTTATACAATATACTTGTATCACATTGCTCTGAAATGGCCACCAAATGGTTGAAGCCATGCTAGCTCAGGGTAGGGCTACTGGAAAGCAACTCCTCCAGCCTCAGCTGTTTTAAACGAAGGAGAAAGGGCATTTCAGAGGTGAGATTTAGATGTTACAGCCAAATACATCTATCATCGGTTCTTGTGACAGCTCTGCTTGGTCTGGTGAGAGAAGCCGCCAGTCTGTATCACCTGGTGGCTCACCCAGCCCAGGACAAAAGCTGCTTTTTCCACCTTGGCTCGCCCATGCCCCCCAGGCGTGCTCTGCAACCCCTGGCACAGCTCCTCGGAGCCAGCACACTGCTGAGGCGCAGCACGCTCCAGCCAGCCAATTCATCCCTAGGCTGATTCAGACATAGTTGATTCATCTCCAGCTCCCTACAAAACGCCCAGCATGCACGCCTCAAGATTTGTATGCTAGGAATTGTGAAACTGCCTTTCTTCAAAAGTTAGGCCTGGTGATGAGTTTCCTAACCACAAATTCTTGCAGATGTCACAGCAGCAGAGTGAAGTATAGGCGCAGTCAGCACAGCAGTTCACACTGTGTCTTCTTCTGTTAGCCAGGACCTAGATGCTGCTGGGCTTAACAATAGCACTTCTGGGTGCTAGTGTCTGAATAGGAATTTTCTCTGTAAAACAATGCACAAACATTTCAATGTTATTTTCATTTAAAAAAAAAAAATCAAACCCGAGTTAGGTGTGACTCCTCCATCACTTAGCCAAATGATATTCTCAGTAATGGCTGCCAGGTCATCACCCCTTCCTCCTCCCAGCCCAATTAAGTGTGTTTTCCTCATCAGAGCTCCTAGTCTCCTTCCATTCCCTGCTTCTCATGTTATCTGCTACTTCCTCAGACTAGCACAGATGTCAAAGATAAAAACTAATCTCAAGGAGACACCTGGATGCATCAGAATCCATATAGATGATATATCTGGATCCAATACACTACTTCTAGTCTGGGCTATGAACTTCTGTGAAAATCATGCTGTCCTTCCCAACACTTACAGTGCACACCATTGGCGGCCATTTGTATCAAAGCCATTCCTCAGGTCAACCAAAGCAGCATTTCATTCTCAAATGAAATTCCTAAGCAACAGCTGCCAGTGAGAGGGAAATGAGGCAAGTGCTTTCATTTCCCCAAGGGGAATAGCTGGTCTTTCAATAGAGCTCATGATGCAATGCCTCTTCACAGTTGAGCTTCCTCTCAACAAAAAGGGCAGAAAATGTTTTTTTTTTCTTTATTGCCTCCACCCCCCCATGCACATTTCATTTATTGTATTGCAGATGTTTAGAGAAGCAGCACTCCCTTTTTAAGATTTATGCCCAATGCAAAACCCTCCCAGAGACTAGTTCAGCATGAATCCTCAAGGAACACAACTAAAACTGCACAGATTACAATTAAAATGAACTGCAAGTCAAGTTGTGGTCCCCAAAAAGAATCGCATCACATCTGGGACTTTCATAAAGTCCAAGTCCCATGGTTACTGCCAAACACTAGTCCTGCATGCAGTAAGAAAGCGCTACGCTCAACAGCTAGCAAGATGCTATGGGATGAGGCTGAGAAAAAGTTCCACAAACAAAGAAAACCCCAAAACCCTGAAGCCCATTTCCTCAGGATCCTTGCCTCAAGACAGATGCATGACTTCCCCAAACTGCTACTGTAGGCTTTTATTTATGCAGGAATACAAGAAAGTATCTCTCTTCTATCTGATCTATTTTCACAAAAGTTCTAGAAATTAGCATCTCTGAGGAATGGGGAACCAAGCTCCTCTTAACATTCCAGCCTGACAGACAAAGGAAAATAAAATGGACAAAAGGTTAACATATCCCAGGAATGTATTAAAGTATTTTCGTAAGAAATCTCAACAACTAAAGACCTGTGGGAGCTCAAGCCGACTTTTAAGTCATGCCAGTCCCGATCCCCTGCCCTCACATTTCATACTAATCCTACACATATAGTGACCCTTGATTCAGTCAGATGAATCAAGATGCCCTGATCTTGCTGTAAACTGTGGCCAGGAATAATTTTTGAAGTAAAGGACTGAGGCTTTGACAAATGAGAAATGCAGCCTAATCTACATTCAGAAAAGGAAAAAAGAAATCTAAGTCTTGTTTAGGTCATAAAAATTGCAGCTAATGCATTGTATTTACATCACATTTGCATTAAATAAAGGATTTAACTAACAGTGCTATCACAACAAAAAAGCCTGGTAGAGAATACAAGAAAGAAAACAGAGAAAGGGACTTCTGATCTCAGTTGTTGCTACTTCTACAAGCAAGAACACTCTTTCCTACAGCTTGCCAGCACTCCCACAGGAAAGAAAGTTGAAAACTTGCAATTAAATTATTTTGAAACAAACTTCTTGTTTCTTCCTCACCCTAACTCTCCTGAGAGCAGAGCAACTTTGCCAGCACCAGCAATTCCTCCTTCCATCCAGGGGCAAGCCCGCACTCAGAAGACGTGCTCTTCCTTCATTTGAAAGCCTGAGAATCACCAGGTAGAGCTACTGGTCATGCCCAACCACAAATGGTCAGTCAGAGACACCAGTAGCCAGAAAGGTATGGAGAAGACCAAATGGGGGCAGGATGGCCAGGGAGAAGAATTAGCATCCAAGCATTGCACGTTCTCACGTAGCTGCACCTTGAAACGTTTGTGTCCTCCTGAATGGGGTGAGGTTGCTCTCTGGGTCAGGGAAAGGGGAAATTTCTGACAGGATGGATGTGGGCAGAATAATCTCTGTATCCTCTTTAGTACCTTTTGCTTTCTGCACTTAGTGTGATCCAGTTCCTACCCCTGACAGTGGCACACAGGGCAAGTAAGAATTATCTTTTTTAGAAAAAGACTTTGTTTTTCTAAGCCAGTTTGGCTGACCTGAGTCTTAAATAATTATCCTGACAGTCAGAGCGAGTTCAAGAACAGCCTGCACCATGCCCTCCTGAGGTAGCAAGAGAAGTGTCCTCCTCCCAGGTCAGGTGTATGGTGCATCCAGCCTGGTATTCTGCCTCCAACAGCAGCGGAAATAAAGGCTATTTCGAGCGAGCACATGAGCCTTTTCTGCAGCCTCTGTGCTGGCATCCACAAGTGTTGTAGCAGGAATTTAGAGGGCACCTCCCTTCCGAGTCTGTTTAGTGTCCATTTATGGACCTGGTGATTATGCATGCACATAAACCCCTTTTGAACCTGCAGATACTGCCTGTCTCTACACCTCCTGTGGCAGCAAGTTCCAGAAGTTCATCACTGCAGTGTGAAGAAGTACTGCCATCTGCTTTAAGCTGATATTCTATTAAGACAGAAGATAACTTCTGTTAAATATACTGAGTGCCCCTTAATCCTAATATGGCAGGACCTGGTGAACCCGAGTTTCACATTCAACTTATCCATCACCTTTGTGATTTTGTAAGCCATGATCATACACCACCTTTTATTCTTCTCCAAAGTGAGGAGCCCTGGACTCCTTAGTCTTTCCTAAGGTAGCTGCCTCATCCTCTCAACCATTTTAGAGAAGGGCAACTAACTGCAGTACGCCATTCCTGAGACATGGCAACCAGAGCTGCATGTGGAACTCACAGCATAGGTGCAGTGAAGTTTAGGTGCTCTTTGCTTATTAATTTGTACACTACAGGTCTGTGAAAAATCTTTACCTAAGATACCCATGATACAATGTGGTCTCTCTTCCAGGGCACTTGCACAGTGGTTAAAGAAATCCCCATGCAACTACCACAGCTTATAATTTTAGCATAATTTTACAACGTACAGGCATTCCAGTTAGTAAGTAAATACTTGTTAGTTTCAGTTTTTCTGAAATACCATCACACCATATGGTGTGGTTTGGCATGCTAATGAAAGCACTAAATGCCAAAGGGTAAAGTAAAGCATTATGGCTCCTGTCTGACCTCTCTGATGTAAACACTCCTATGTTTATACGGTGAATATTTTTAAGCAGCAAAGAAACAAACCAAGAACTCTAACTTCCCTTTATTCCTTTTAACAAATTATTTTCCTTCTAACAGAGGCCATATAAACACAGTTAATGTTCAAGCATTGTGAAAGGAAGTCTAGAAAAAGAAATCTATTTGTTGGTGACATTAACATTGCTGCTTAAGTTTCATTTAAGTTTATCATGACCTCACCTCTGAAAACCCCTAGTTACAAACCCTGTCATACCCTATATGGCTGTACTTCAACTACTGGCATGCAACCCAGTTTTAAAAAGCCAGTCATCTGTTTAAAGTGAAAACCAACTGTATGAAGAATAGTATCTGAGGCTTGGCATTAGATTCTGTCCCCAAAGACACAGCAGGTTTTATGCAGATTTGTACTTTTTTTTTTTCCGTATTATGACATTTTTAAAGCAATATATTAAATTATTTAAGTAAAATTTCACAGCTGTTTCAATTTTGCATATTTCAGTAAAACTAGATGTAAGAAACATCACAAACAGTAAATAACCTCCTTCAGGGCTCCTCTACAGAAAATGTGTGAGTTTTGACTGCTGGCTGCTTAAGCAGATAAGGGGTTTAATGAAGTAAAATGGATTACCAGCCTCTTTGTGACCTCTACAACAAAATCTAGCTTTAAGTAGATAGTTAGGAAACAAGCTTATACAAGATATTGTACAGAAAACTAATTAGCATATCTTGAAAAGAAGGTTAGGTATGGTCTGGAACTTGAGCTATTAATACAGTTAGCAATCAGACAATTAAGTAATATTAGGACCCTGGGTCATTACACCACAGTATTTGCATGTGACCCTGCAATGCAAGAATCCAACACACTCCATCTAAGAAAAGGCAGGAAGAGGTTGTTTGTAATGACAACCCCCCAGGTCTTCAAATGCAGCTATCTACATTGTACAATAAAATTGGTTTTGGAAACCAACCAGCCGTTCCTAGGGAAGCACAGTGTGGGAAGAGCAAGCCCTGCACGCCTGTGCAGTCTTCTCCCCATGGTTACTGCCAGCACTTCTCAAGTCTGAAGCAAGCTTGTCTGGGCCTTGTCTCAGCAGAAGCTGGGTGATGTGCCAGCTTTCCCTATGTCTGTCAAACACCATTTTATCTTTAGAGCAACATTCCCTTTCCTGGGTTTGGCTGGACAGTTCAAAGATTGTGTCATCAAATTATTTTTTTAAGCCTTCTGACAAAACCTGCCTGTATCAAGAAAAGGCAACAACTTCCTAACCAGGCCCAGCTTCAGAGCCGGTGTTAGACAGAAATGGTGAGCCTGCACACACTCACGGTCCCACCAAGTCATTTTTGTTTGGATTTGTTCTACTTGAAAAAAAAAAAAAAAACCACCCACAATCAAGCCTCTTAAAAATTGCACAGTAACAATTCTCATCTAGGAAACATGATGTAAAGCATTGGCTCTTCAGATATAGAGCAACCCTGACAGTTTTCCCCTTATCACGGACACTACAATGAAAACAATGTTGTTCAAAAAGATGCACGGTCTTCTCAAGCAAATACTGGTCATGGGGGAGAAGTTCCTTGTTCGAGGAACATACAGTTCCCTAAAAAATTCAAGAAGTTACTTGGTCTCTCTCTTCGTCAACCTGGCGCTGATCTCATATTTGAAACTTTTCTGAAGGGAAAAAGCCCTCCTCTACCACACAAGCAGCTCAAAACCCCACTAAATTTAGGAAGTACAACTATCTATTTTTCAGATAAAAACTGCATTTTAAAGGCCTCAAAAGCCCATAACAATAACCGGGGGGGGGGGGATATGTTAAAAGTTGTAAGCAATACTGATATCTTTAGTAAAGTACACATCTTCTAAACCAAACAAGCCAAAGTATCTGCTTAGTATTTTGAACATGATCACGATAAAAGTCATATGCATTTACAGTCAACTTATGTAACTGCTGCTTTATATACACACACATCAAATGGTAAGAGCTAAAAACTAACTCTATCTAAAGCCTAATAAAGTTTTCAGTGACTGCAGCTCTCCTTCAACAGAGCAAGCCAGGTTTTCATGAAATAAGCCCATAGGAAGTATTTTTACACCAACACTATCTCTCTCACTGCACTTTGTGTAATTAACAGTCTACACAGCTTCCACAGAAATATTAAAAAAGGAACCAGTCTCTTCAAAGAGGCATCCAAATTAGACATTTCACATAGTGCAGACAAAAGGAGGCACCCCTGCAAGTCCAGCCTGCATGAAGCATTTCTTTCTTCTTTTACACTCTGGAAAATTTATATCACCTGCACATTTCATTAACAGGTAATACTGTAATGACTGCACCCTCCTGTACAGCCTTTATATTAGCACGTTTTATTAAGAATAGGGTAGTAGCCAAAAGACATTTCTGAAACAGCACACTACAATCATTAGCTTTACCTACTACTGCCAGATCTGATCTGGCAAAAATTCAGTTCAGTATTTCAGGAAAGAAAAAAGGAGAGGGTGCAAACTAGGCGACCATCTCAGCACCACCACTGCATACTGCTATAGTGTAAACTTACATTGACCTTAATGATAGGGTTTTACCTCTCTCTTACATCCCCAGCCTTAAGAGGTCAAATGCTGAAAAATAAATAGCAGAATCCTCTAGTCAATTATCTATCTCAAGGCTGCAACAAACAGGAATTTTTTAGTTCTTTCCCCACCTTTGTTCAATTTTACTAGAGTACCAGTTTGAACTTAAAGCTTCAGAGCTCCGATTTGACTGCTGTTCCAGTAAGAAGGAAAATAAAGAGAGAAAAGCCTTGAACCAGTCTTGGATCCAACTTTGCTGCAACTCCCTGCTTTAAGTTATTCTTCTCATCTTGCAGATGATGAATGCAGTTGAGCGGCTTAGATGAGAAGAAACTGGCAAAGGCAGTGGGCCACTGGACCTTAGCCATCCAGGCCCATGCCACCACCCACTAAAGTCCACGTCCTAGTGACCTCAAGCTCACATTGGTAAGGTAGGTACTTGATCCTCAGATCTCTGCATTGTGAGGAAACTAACCAGTTAATTCAGCAAGATTATGCCTTGAATAAACTCATCAGCATGGTAATTATAACCTGCTTTCTGAGAGGTTTAAATCCCTTGTTTTTCTACACCGTTTTTATTACTCACACATACATTTAAACAGGCTACCAAGCACTTCAGCTGCGAGCAGAGTGGGACTGACAAAAGGACAAGTTTTGAAGAAACTCGTATGTTCTCTAAAAAGAAAAAGAAAACACACTACTACCATTATGAAAATGGAAAACTGCCACCAACTTATTTGATTCAACCCTTTTTGCAAAAGTACACTTGCTGCCTAGTTTCAGTATGAATTTGTTTTCCAGAATACGCACACACACACACATTTATTTCTCACAAATGAATCCAGATGCCTCAAGTTGTAGACATCCATGCTGGGACAATTTAAAAGATTACTACTTTTAGCTGTATGCCTGCTTCTCTGCTAGATGCTACCGCTGCCTCAGAAACCAGTGTCAGCTGTCACAGTCCTCAACCAGTAACAGACCCACTACCAGGCTGCAGATGACTTCTACAAATCCAGGAGGCTCCCTTCTTAATTACGATGAACATCGTATTTTTTCTTTTTACAGGTGAAAAAGAACAGGATAAACTAATTGAAAACAAAAGAACTAGCCAAGGGAAGTGGGGGTTTTGTTTTATTTTTGTAGAAGTAAAAAAAAAAATGGGGGGGGCCCCACAGATTATATAAACAACCATTAAACAAGTCTGCAGCATAAGAGAACTATGGTGCAATAAACACTTTACCACACACGTCCCAACTTACCCAAACACTGTGCTAGCCTGGTGCCATGTACGAGCAGACAGTTTATACCACTTACATCTCCAGCGGTGACATGAGCATGCCGCTCCCTCCCGATCAACTCAATTTCTGTCTCAGGGCAGACAATTCTGTAGTAGTGAGTCACTTCAGAATGACAGGGCAATTGTTACAATCAGATGTTTTTGGTGTTTTTTTAATAACATCAATAAAAGAGTGAGACGATACCAGTGCTATTCAGATCAATGCTGGCAGGACACAGTGGGAGAGAGCAGAACGGAGTAGGAGGTCACAATGGGTAGGCTTTCAAGGGAGGTGTGAACAGAAGAGTTTAAAACACTGTTAACAAATATCCCACTAGAAAAGCTGGATAAACAAACTTTTCTTCTGAGGAAAGGTCAGGAGAACAGCAATTAGGCTGCACTGGAGAACAGGACTGGCTTGCTTACAAGCCGATGCCATGGCCTGACTCCAAACACAAGTTATTTTGCCATGCTGGAGAATGGCCACCAGGAAACCAGAGAAGGGGGAAAAAGATTACATGCTTTGTTCTTAAGCAGCAAATGGGAAAATGTGTTCGTTTTACAACAAGAAGTTCAAAAGTTGTTCTTTTTTTCTTTCCAAACAGCTATTTCCCTGCTTTTATGGGCAGGATGTTACAGGCACAAGGAAACGCTCCTGCTACTCCACCTTTCCTTATGCCCAACTTCTGCTTCAGGAAATGTAATTATCAAGCTCATGAAGGCATGAGATCTGTTAGAGCTGATATGCGTTTCAGGTGGAAGGAGTAGAGAGCCTACTAGAATTTTTCACAAAAAACCCACCCTCGTTAATGTTAAAGACAATAGGGAGAATTGGTGCCCACCACACCCTCTGAAAAAAAAACTCTCAGAAGACAGGACACATTAAAAAGGATGGGTCACCTTATGGACACGCATGGGATAAGCTGAAAACAGTAGAATCAAAGTTTCCTCAAATAAACAGCAAATTCTGCAAAGCAAAACCACAAATTAATTGCCTTTTATTAAAAGTACTTTTGTTAATGTTTTCTGTACTTTAACAGAAAATACTAAGAATCTTGATGTTTAATTCACGTTTTTAGGGGGCAAAATAAAGCAAGCAACCTGATATCACTCCATTTTGACAGGGGATCAAAATGAAAGTTTAAAAAACAAAAAAACAAAACAAACAAAAAACTCCCCAAAAAGCAACAACCACCAAAAAAAACCCCAACAAAAACCAGTAACAACAACAAACACCACCAACCATCACCCAACTGGAAAGAAAGCCTTTACCTATGCCTATAAACTTAAACTTGTTAAGTTACTAAATTATACCACTAACTTATCTTACTAGAAGTTTATCAAATCTCAGGAGCCATTCTTAGCTTACAAATATACACGTGCACACCTAAAACTATATAGTCAATCAGAATCTCTTCAAGAGCTGGAAAAAATAATAGCATATCTGGAACTTCTGACAAACATGAAAGCATTAGTCCTGTAAACAGACCAGTCAGTTCACATCTAGTCTTCCACTGACCACATATAACATAGGTCCATTAACAAGACCTAAGTGCAGACTTGCCATGTGTGAAGGACCTCTGCTTTACACACCTCAACCAAACCTGTAATGAATTAAAAAGTTTTTTTTCTTCTGTTCCAAACTTGTACAGGCAATTTAGCCAGAACACTGAAATTCAACCAAATTTCTAATCAGTAGCTCCTTTGTGTAACCAGATCACAAAAACTCTTCAAATTAACAAATGTCATAGGTTCATGTAAAAAACCTCTTCTTTAATGCCTAGTTGCATGGGGTAGGGAAGGAGAAGAGGAACACACTCTTGTTTCCTATGCAGCATCCTGGCCAGGCAATACCATATTATAATGCAAGACAGAAGGAGCAGACCTGAAAACTGCAGACAACAGAACAGTGCAGAGAAGGTATTCAGTTTTCTGTTTTTTAAAAGGTGTTAATTTAGCATCCAAGCAATCATTTCCGTCTCACCAACTTGTATTACGAATGCCAAAAGTTACAATAACACAGTAAAAAGCATCACCTTCGCACATAAACTACAAGGCATCCCTGAGCCCAAGAAAGTTCTCTCAAGATGGCAGAGCCTGGTCCTTGATTATTAGGACCATTCATTAGTAAGTCCTAACAAAATCAGTAGAGTTATTCATGCAGTCATTTATTAGGGTAATTAGTTAGTAAATCTTAATGAAATCAGTGTAGTTACTTACATAGGCTCTATAAACATACCAAGGTAACACACACCAATGCCCAAATGCGTAGACATGCAGGAAAGATATGTTTTTAGAAAAAATAACATGTCAACATCAAAGTGTGGAAACACAGGAACTTAAAGGGAGCTTACTACATGCTTTTAATCAAATGTTTTTAATGCTGCAAAGTGGGAAGAAGCCAGCCACAGCTGGCTGTGGTATTATAAAATCAGCATTTCAGAAAAAGAGCAGAGGCAATCTAAACAAGCAAACTACAAAGGATGGAAGTGATCCTAAGAAAAGATAATGCTGTGGGGTGTACAACTTGAGATGCCACCACACCTGCCAGTTTTGCTTCAGTAAGTTGCATTTTGTTTGTAATTTCTCAACCTAGGATATTTGTTAATTTTCCAATAATATAAATTAGTAAGAGCCCCAAACATCTTACAGGCTTAACCAGACTAGGAAATACCACATTTCTAGTAAGTCATAAGAAGCTTAGTCCTATCTTAAGGAAAGGCACTGATCAAAACCAGCAACATCTTGATGTTACTGGTAGCATAAGGAGAGCGTGCTCTCCCCTCTTTGTACTCCTAAGCAGTTTTACATGTCCACATAATTATACTAGAAATGAAGCATACCTGCTTCCAGCCACCCTCCCACACAGACACGTGGTGTTTCGGGTCGTACAGCCCATGTGCAGGACAGCCGAGGAGCCTGCTCCACGGTCCCCTCCTACCATCGGAGTCCCAGCTCCGAGCCCCAAGCTGCAGAGGATGAATCTGGGCAAGAAATTTTTACATTTTCCAACAGAATTAACCCTACTGAGTGCCAGTTATGGAGCTGCACTCCTTCCCTGCTCAGCACATCTCAGGAGTCCATCAGCCACCACTATTTGTTTTTCCTGCCCACGCAGGACACCTGCACCCAACCTGATTTCAAAATGCTTTGAAGGGAATTCGTGTGCATGTAAACAAGCAGGTGTAATGACATCAAGGAGTCACGCTCTTGTTTTAGTTAGTTCAGATGTTGCCAATAAAATGGGTAACAATAATTTTCACCACAGAAGTAGATTCTTTTATATATTCATAATACACGATGGGTGGATGACCAACTGACTGCTGTAACTGGTGATATACTCGGATCTGGTGGGTGGGGAGAGGCTCCCTTCCAGCAGGCACTAGAGTACCAGTCCTTTGCAGTGTCTTGGTCACGAACTGGGGGCATCAAATGCACCCTTGTGTATTAGGACTGCTCATAACCTGCGCTCCCACCCCCTCCCCAATCTCTTTGCAAACTACTACTGGTTAAGAGAATAATTTCGCAGCACAACTGGAGATTCGTGGGAATATTTTCCAAATCAGCTGTAAACAGTAGGCTTAGCAAACCCTTTCTGCAACATTACACATAACAAGGAAACATTATCACGGCACCCATAACCTCAGCATTCTTGCGTTTCAGTTTACAGTTAAGTCCGACATATCTGTTTAACAGGACTTTTGAAATACCAAGTTATCAGGAACGCTGGCAATAGGATACTAGATTTTTGCATTAACTTTTCTAACATTACAAGATCTTCCAGATCTGACTGCTTTGGTTCAGAAAGAGTACTCCCACTGAAAGGGCTACCGCCGCCTTCCACCACGACAGCTGTTTGCGAAACGTGATCTCTGTCTGCATCCAAAACCTCACTGATACTTGCTGTCTTGACCCAAGCTGTTTAAAGTGACTACGTGTTGCTGGTAGCTCTGTAATACAAAAAGCGCTGAACAAACCCAGTAGAGTAAAATTAAAGACTAAGAATTAACATGGGAAAGAGGAGCCAAGAGAGCACAGCAATCCTCATTTAGACTTATAAATACGAGAATACAACTCTCCCCACACCCAGACAGAAACTCCCAACATCCAGCTTGCTTATTAGAAAGAAACAAGAGCCATCAAAATGCTGCCAAGGGACACCTGGCCCCTTAAGAGGCCTCTCATTTACTGTCTCTGCAGCTGGACGATGGGGAAAGTCAGTATTTTTCACTCCTGCACTCAAAAGAGGAATGAAGAGCCAGTTCAGATTTTGCCATGAATGCACATGTAGTTTTAAGGAGATGAAATTTAATCTAGGGGTCTTTAACTGTGTGCCTTGGAAGTGAAGTGCTGAGCAAACACAGGCTATAATCTTTACTATGAATTTGAACATGACCAGTAAGTAATAGGTTTAAGTACATTTCACTGGAAATAAGGCTACAGAAAGGTATTAAAAATTCTCTCAGGAGACAAATACAGCACACATCCAAGTGTCAAATTTGCAACAATAATTTGCAAACAGATTATTTAAAAGAACACAAACCATTACCTCTGTGGCATGCAAGGATGTATTGACTGAAATTGTGGCAGACAGCAGCCGCCATTTTTTAGTTAATCACAACTTCGACAAATGTTAAAAAGCCTGAGACAAGGTTCACAATACTACGTACAAGATGACATTTTTCCCCTCTCAAAACTTCAGCCAAAACTGCTCCGTTGCAGCAGAGGGAGAAGCTGCAGGGAAATGGTGGGTTTGTCCATGACAGAAACTCATCTGAGGGTTTCTAGAGCAAGTGCAACTGCAAAGGGAGAGCTGCAGAGTCCAGAAGGATGACAGGGAACCAGCAGGGAAAGGTGGCACAGGCACAGCAAGTCAGGGCCGTGCGCTGAAGGAGATGCATTTAGCTGTGTTTCAGAATTGCTGCTCACTTCAAGGTCCACCTACTGATTAAATAAATGCATCTGTCTTTTTGCACAGTATGTTATACTTGTTCTTATCAACAACCAAATACAACCTTAGAACAAACTGATTCATTTATGGTTTATCTTCAGTATATTTTCCTCCACACTCCACATAGCACTGTTTTCCTCGCAAACACGAGCATTTTCAGGAGTTTTGTGGCAATACCTTCATCAAGCGACTGTGACTGCGAGGCTGGGTCTGCAAGATCCCTTGCTGCAGAAACTGAAAGGAGCCCAGCAAAGGAGGCAGGAACAGTGGGAGGAACCTCTCGGGTGAATTCGGCTTGGCAAGAATAGATTCCACCCCTGCCCTGAAAAGGAGTTTTAAGTACAAAAATATCCACAGATGATCACTGATGGCAGGTTCTCTCTTCTTAGGGGAGCTGACTTGAGACCTGATAGTAATTAGGATTTACTGGGTCGTGAACATTCACATCTGCATGTGAAACAAGCACTTGCAGGATCTGTGCATTCTCTGCAATGTGAGGTACATGCACAAGTCTGTTGCAGCTGTAGATCTAACCAGATCAGAAGTAGAAGACATTTCTTACTACACAGAGGAGGGAGCAAAGAGGGGGACAGAATAGGACATGACACACTGATCTGGATCAAAACACCCATTCCCATGCCAGGTGACGCAGCAAGACAGGAGGAGCCAATTCCACCAGATAAACCCAAGTGCCACATTTGAGAAATCCTAGCGCATCCAAGATGCCTGCACAGGGCTGGCAGATACATCGGAGGTTTAGCAGGATGCCTGCAACCCATCAAGTGGGAACAGGAGACTGGGCAGGATACACATCCCACAGTACCCAAAATGACACCAGATACCTCTGGTTTAAGCAGCTGAGTCCCACCCTATATGTTGACTTGGTGGTGAGCTGAATTGCTCTCAGAGCTGCTGCCAGCATTGCCAGCGAGACACTTGCATTCACACGCCTGCATGTAGGTGTTTTAGTCCAGAGCTGAATCCTACCCCAATGACACCAGCAAGAGGCAGACTCAAAAAAACCACAGAAAGATGGGGTGGTTTTTGCAAGTAACAGTTAATTTGTGGAATTTCATGTCACAAGACACTGGGGATGCTACACGTTTACACGGCTGCAAAAGCAGATAGCTAATCTAGACTGTAAATCACAAGAGGCTAGAAAACTGTTCTGGCAAAACATCACTGTGTATTTGTCCTGTTTCTCTACTCTTTCCCCGTCACCTACCATTAGCAACTGTCAGATGGGATACTGGTCTAGCCAGACCTTGCTTTGATTTCGTACAGTTATTCACGCACTCCTTATGTTTCAGCATCCACTATGGAATGGAAATATCACTGCTGCACGAGAGATAAAAAAACAGCAGGTCCCAAACCAAGGTGACTGCCAGATGAGACCTGCACAGAGCCTGAGGTGTACAGCTAAGGATCACTCAATTCAACCCTAACACAAAACGGACTTCTTAAAGCCAGAAACATGAGTAGCAGTGCACTTGCAGATGGGAAGAAGCTGTTGTTAATATGTTATTATTGGAAGGCACGTTCACAAAACAACTGTGAAATATCATAGGAAAAAAAATCCATGTTGAAATGATTAATTCTTCTTTTAAAGTGAGCTTTGAGTACCATGCAGGAGATTTATGGCCTTATGCCACATATTCCACAATAAGGAGAAGGGGAAAGACTCATCAAGATTAGCACCATATATTCTGTGTACTGGATGAGGCAAAGAGCCTGTGGGAGGGATGCTGGCAAGCAATAATGTAATTAAAAATTGTAACCTAACCCAGAGAGACAAGGAGGAGAAATAACGCTGGCTTTTCCAAACTAGAGACAGCTTGACTTAGTTATCCAGTGTTTTTAAAAATAAACAAAGACACACTTTAATGTGGTCATTTATAAAAGAATTATTTTATTACCTAGAAAGCACAATCCAGAATTAGAGTACCATGGAGCTAGGATTCATCAAAAAACTATGAAGATTGTGATGAGACTTTACACTTAAGGACAATTAGATGTTTTCAGATGAGAACAGTTACACTTAACCTTACATGACTAAGCCCTGCAATGCATATATATATATAAATATATAAAAAAATCTCATACCTCAACAAGAACTCTGCTAAACAACTACTTATTTTTAAAAGATTTATGATAAACTAGAAGACACGGGATTTGGGCTTGAATGAAAAAATAACCACAAGAACAGATGAAACACTGCAAGAAGTAAGTGATCATGTTTTCTCACTTCCCTCCTTATTAAAATAGACTGTAACATACGTAACTCTTTTAAACAGACTTTGTTCCCCCAAGAGAGGAGCTCTTGAAAAGTTTATTTAGCTTTTTGCATGAGTTGTCTTTAAAACATTTTCTTGCTTGACTATAGATGTTTTATTTAGCTATTACATTGTTGCTTCCAATGAAACACTGCTACAGTAATTGCTTTCTTCTCCTTACTAATGCTCTCCTCTGTTCCTTCTCAGCACTGCATTAGTGCATCGTCCAGCCACCAGACAAGATGGGAGCTACCTCAAGTTTAGCAAGACTGGAACGTTCTTCCCTCTCCTGTTTGAGTTGCATGAACAATTTTCAAGCACAAGTCTTGAATCTGAAGTCAGTGTTTTACTATTAAAAAGACCCTCAGCGTATTTCAGAGCTCTTTTTGAAGCCCACAGAGAAAGCAGTAGTACAAGTTTCCTGTTGCCCTGTCTGGAGAAAGCGTGGTCAACCCACCACACGTACAGAAGACATTTTAGCGAGTAGCTGTTCAGAGGTTTCTGTTGAAGAAAAGAAATTAACTGCCAAAGATACCTCCACTCTCCCAAAGAAAGCCTGGCACTCCAAATAACAGGACAAGCTTCGGAGAAGCCCGCTCTTGTTTCAACCCAAGAGGCAGATATGAAATTGTTACAGCTGGCTTTCATTTTGGCAGGTCAAGGGAGATCTGCAAATCCTACACACTTACAGCACATGAGAATTAATTTATCTGGCCAGGGCAAAATGAAAAGCAAGAATTACCCCCTCTGTTTACAACCTTCAAGGAGGATAGAGACTCATATTTCCTAAGATCTGCCTTTCAATTGCAGCAAGCATTAACAGCCTTCTATAAAGGACAAAAAAAGAAAAAAAGGGGGGGGGGGCACCATTTCTGCCTGAATACAGGCAGAGGAAGGAACAAGGATAAATTTGGGAAGTTAAGCCCATAACATGTATGACCTTATCTAAGTAGGGATACAAAATAAAGAGTGACCTAAAAGAAAAATAGGTTGAACTATCATCCATCCTGCTGCAAAGAATATTTAAAAAAAAAAGAAAGAAAAAAAAACCACTTAAAAGGATAATAAAAAAAAGTATGAGCAGATAGGGTATCTGGTCAAGAGTTCAAGATCACATTCAAGTTTCATGGGGTAATCAGATACCGTGTGGAAGCCAACATGACAGGATGCCCTTCCTGAGCAAATGAAAATTATCCACTGGAAACTAACAGGACAGTTTCTGTGTTCCTGGGTATTGGGAGGACCAAAACCCGGGTTGCAAGGTAACCCTCAGCCAATTCCTCAAACGTAGCCTGCAGATAGCCAGCAGAGTTAATCCCTTTCTTGCAAGACAGACCTTTTCCTAACTGAAAGGAACACCAATGAGAGAAGTGAATGCAGATCCTACAACATACACTGTACACATTAAAAATACATAGAGACTCTGTAATAAACTCACTTGCACACTTGTTTACATTTCCCTAACCCAGGTAATACAGCAGAGTGGTACTGGTAGAGGCAAAGAGCTATGTCTAGCACCACAGAAAAAGGAAACTGAAGGTCCTATGGCCTTTCCCTTGAAGCTGCAAAACAAAAAACCAAGCCACCTTCCTTTGTTCATTTTCACACTTTTTCCAGGAACTTGCACTGATAAGGAAGCAGTTTGAAAGAACTGTTTGAATAAAAATCCACCTCAGAATCCCACCACCATCTGTTGCAATTTATAGCAGACGTATTTTAAACCACACAATCCCCTGAGGCATGCTGCTTCTCTCATTGGCTCCTCTTGTACGATTCAGAGAATTCTGCCTTGAGTAGCAGGAACACATAGCTATATCCCAGGGAATTAGATAAAATTTAATATTTTCCCGTATATTCTAAAGCCAGTGAGTGTGTCTCAGCATTTTGCAAGTTCTGCTACTGCCCCAATTTTGCAGCGTTCCCACAGAAAACCCTTGGGCTGAGGCATGTGTGGGGAAACGATGGCACATTAACTTTTCCTGAACTCTGGTGAAGTACAAAGGAGGCTACGCATCAGGATAGCGCTGCTCCAAGCAGCTGCCAGCAGGTCAGAAAGGCAATGTATGCCACCTGGAGATAGAGTAAACTGATGGCAGTGCACCCCAGTGATGGCAGCACCCCAGTGATGGCAGCTACAGAAAGACATGGGCAGGGAATGCCTAACACCTCTCCTCTCGCATAGCGGGAAGGGGAGTGGAAGTCTCTTTGGCAGCTTCCTTGCAGGAGAGGCTTCTCCTGCTGCATCTTGTTTTTACCAGCTGAGCTCCGAAGGACATCTCATAGCCACCTGCAGAGTAATCGGCTCTGCGCCCACCTCCTCGGAACAGATCTGGGGAAGCCAGGAAGCCCAAGTGCAGGTGGCTCAATGTAGGATGGGGCTGCACCAACATAGTAAGGGAGCCAAGGCTCCTCCAAATTCACCTGGTTGAAAAAACAGTGGCCTCCTACGCAGAGATTCTGAAAGACACAGACACCATGAATGTAAATTAGCTGGTTGTCCCAAAAGACGGTGGGTTAGAAAAAGTGCAGATCATCATCTGACCTATCCCACAGGGATTAAGACAGAAACACTGGCATTTGGGGAAAGGAAGCAGCTACAGACAGTAAATACTCAGGGCAGTAAGCACCTGCATGGAGAGCAGGTAAGTAGCTGTTATCTGACAAGGGAAAGGAGTGGCTGTAGGAGGTACCAGAGATCAAAGATTCAGTAAGTAAAGCAGGGAGGAGATTAAAGGGCTAAGCTGCAGACACCCAACCCAGGCTGAGTCAGTACAACAGCATGGAAAAGACCAGGGAGAGCTCAAGCCCTGGTGGAAAAGGGAGTCCTGCTGCACCCAAGAGACATGCAAGCAGAAATCACCACAGGGAGCAAAAAAAACAGGTAAGGCTGGGGAAGAGGAATCAAGAAAAGCTACAAGCCACTGGTGTGAGTGGAAGGTAAATACAGTCACTGTTCCTACATCACAAGCACTTCCCAGCACCGCGAGTGCCTCAGCATCAGGGTGCTCTTCGGACATGGCAACAGTCCACCATGTCAAACAAAACTGTCTTCTAGCAAAGTCACACCACCATAGCCTCCATGCCCAGGGGAGGAAACACTTTAAAGAAGCAGTCAAGAAGCCATTTATATTGTATCCCAGCATAAATGCTCAGTGGTCCAGGACATAGAGATACTTCTCCTCAACTCAGATTAAGGACTTGCTATAGAAGGCCAGGAAATGGAGCACTACACTTCTGACTTCCAGCTCTCTGGAATCCAACCCCCATCCAAAGGAAGGCTCTGCCTTGGCTTGCAGCTTACCCTGCTGTCTGGTTTAGCATAACAAATATGCTTTGATCTCCCTGCAGTAGCTGCTGTCTTCCTGCCCTTCCTGGGACACTCTTAGAGGGCACAGCAGAAGGTAAGCTATGGCAGCCTGGCCTGCAAAAACATCACTTCAATCCTCCTTTCTTTAAAGATACTATTCACACTGCATAACAAGCAAAAAAGGAAATGGAGATAAGGAAGAGCTGACTGCAACTAGTCAGCAGGCTGGTAAGTCAAGGAGTATAGTTTGCTCGGTCATACAATAGATCACGTAAAAAGAAAACTGGAGGCAAGTATAGCTTGGTGGCCTAGGGGTACCAGAAAGAACAGCAAAGTTGTTTGCCACTAACTAATAAAGATGGAGATGAGTCTGTCTCTCCCCACCGTGAAAGTCAAGGAAAAAAAAGCAGCACTTCACTTTTTGACTAACGCCAAAGGGATCTGAAGTGCATGTTAAAGGGAATGGACAGCCGATTTTTTTCCGACAGAGATGCACTTTAATTCACCCAATGTCCTCAAATACCTGGAGGCAGCCATCACTTCTAGCACACATATACTGCGCCTACTAAGTGTCTGGGAGGAAGCTGCTGGGTGTCAGTGACTAATTTCAAATTAAAGCACAAGTCAAAAGCAAGGTTGTTCCTATTGCTACATGTGAAACAAGCTTCTAAAAAAGCATTGCTGCCAAGTCTATTTTGTTTAAAAGTACCTGTCACAACAGCTAAGCCATTTTAGGAAGTGTTTAAAAAAGAATAAGCTAAACGTGGTGCTAAATTTGAGGCTTTTTCCAAATTGCCTTTCATTTCAATATCACATTCAACAGGTCAGAATATGGAAAGGCTTTTCTGAACTTCAGGAGTTGGAAACCTGATTTTCACAGGTGTCAAGCGCTTGGAGTTGTCATCAACTTCTGAAGGCATAGGACAACAGAGAGCTGTCAGTTACATTAAGGAAAAAAAAAAATCCTTTAATCCTTTCCATAGAAGACAAACCAGTAACAACAAAACTTATTTGCACAGTAAAGTCCAAAAGGCCTATGAATTTTAAAATTAATCCTTAGTCTTGTCTTTATATTTAATACCATGGCATGCCTGCAATAACATTGAAAACAAAACACCTCTCATCACTTGCTGCAAGCTTGGTATTAGTGCATATTTCATCTTTCTCAAAACATATTTAAACTAGCTTTGGGAGACAAACTCAGTATGTTTACAAATTACTTCTGCATAGTGTAGATTACCTGCCGATAGGTATTTTCTAAGTACTGAGCAATGAGTGGTTAGATTTCAACAATGAAATACCATTTCTTTCTGATTTGCTGCCATTTGCAGTGGCAAAAATGAAATATGAATATATGGAAAAAGACTACATGGTATTTTAACCTTGATTTTTTGCGCTGTAAAATAAAAATATAGATTTCCTGCCATCTTCAGCATGTTATCCATTGCCAGTTTAATTTTGCTAAAAGATTCCTCTTCCGTCTGTCACTTTGACTAGCCAAGAGAGAAGATGGAGAGCACTTACAAGAGTTGTTTATGAGACTGACAAGTGCTTCAAAGGACCTATTAGGTATCTATTAGAATATCAGTTCAGACTAGCAGTGGAAGTTACTTCTGGAAAAAAGACACTCTCCATTAGATCTCTCCAGAAGATAGATAACACCTTCAGACTTGAAGCTGTGCATCCAGTTTAAGATTTCCCAACAGCAAGTAATTCAAAATTGAAGCTACCATTTATTTTCTTAATACTCAAAACTTATGAGCAGTAGGTAGCACTACATGGTGTAGTGCATCACTTCAAACCACCATTAAGAAACAAATTCAATTTTTTATTTTTTTTTTTTTTTTTAAATGCTGTGTAGTCAATCCTCTTCTGTGAGGAGCTGGGAGAAGAATGTGGACAGAAGCAAAGCACAAAGAGTGAACAGATGATGCAAAAACACACCCACGTAAGTTGTCTCCATGTTCTGGCACAGGTGGTACCAAGCAACTGTCAGTAAGCTCTGCTGAGCCTAAGTTAGCTCCTCCACAGACACCAAGGCATCCCTGCAACACACGTCACTGCAAAGAGCTACAGTGCAGGATTTAGTCCACACATTGCAAAACTCTCCACACCCCAACTGGCCCTCTCACATCCCAGGCATCTTGACTGGCAAGGTTAAAGCTCCAAATGGAGATATATTCTCTTCTGCTGGCAGACTTAGTCAAGCAGCCCCACTCCCTCTTTTTTCCTAGATGAGTCATCTTACAGGAGTTCCCTGATTGTATATACTGTAGCCCCATCAAAAGCTGTATTGGCAAAAGCGAGGGATAGAAGGAACCCGTGTTACACTGGGCAACATAGCCACCAATTCACGTCACACCATACTCTTAACAGCTTTTATTTGCTCTAGGGAGCAAACACTAAAGCGTTATCACCCAGACTTGGTCAAACATGAGTGTTAAGTTTTCCTAGGTAGTGTGATGCAACCCAACAACTCACTGCTCTCAAGGACAAATGGGGTATTTCACTCCCCTTCCCTATAGCTGTGAGGTCTCACCTCCTCCCTGGCTCTCAGCATTTATTCAATCCCTTAGTGAGGGAAACTCAGCTCACTAACCTGTCAGGAAATTAGCTCTGCAAGAAAAGCTAAACTAGCAAAACAAGGTCCAAGCAGTACAGGAGGCAGCACATGGACAGAGATACAAGATTTTTTCTTCAGCAACTTCAAGCTGCTCTACCCAACTAGTTCCTGACCCACTCACACTGTGCGAGTCAAGTGTCTTTTAACAAGGTTTCTGGGGTTTGGGTTGGTTGCTTCTTAAAAGAAAGAAATTAAAGGCACTTCCATGTAAAACTGGAGATAACATGCCCTAGTTATCGCTAGAATCCTTTACATTACTCTACTCTTTGAAAAGTCTATTCCCCCAGAGAATACTTTGAAATGCTATCTGAGCAAATCAGTGAGTAAGGCAAAAATTCAGTATGTACAAGTTCAGATCTAAGGATCTGGACCCATCAGATCCAGAAAGGAATTCAGACTTCAGGCATACTAATGTGGGTTTTGAAAGAGGATTTGTTCACCACCAGTGAAGCCATTTGGGAAAGCGCATCATATTGACTACAGATGCAGAATCTTTCCCTTCCTAGGTTTATTTTCTTCTTCTCAACTTCAGAGAGATTGAAGGCCTCAAAGAGCAGCTCTAGTAGGAAAGTACAACAGACACCAGGACTGGAGCTGCTTCAGTCTCATCAACAGGAGACAGCCCAAGAGCCCAAACAATAACAGAGGACAACATCAACTGCAACAGCCCCTGTGCATGGACAATCCCTGTCCAGACTTGCAAGCTCAGCACAGTGGGAGGAGCGCTTGTAACTACTGAGGCCAGAGCTATTAGGCATGCCTAGGCAGACAACTGACAGCCTTAGAAATTCAACATGCATCTTCAAACTTGGCACACACCCCCCCAGTTGAATTTTTTTCACTGGGAGCTAATGGACAACCTCACAGGTTACCTCTGCACCAGAGCGGAGTCAAGCCTGTGTGGTTTTGCCCCCTCTAGTCCGTAATGCTTCTGCAGTCAGACAATACATTTCTTCTGCAACCAGAATGAACTGTCAGCTCTCCAGCAAGGGACAGCTGTGATGTCTATTAGATAAGCACCATTCAAATTTTGACTTGGGGCCTGCAGTGAAGAGAATTACTATGGGAAAACGCTACTTGAAATGACACAAATCACCACGTGCCCTTTATGATATTACAGGGTTGCCGAGATGTTTCATGCATTCCAAAACTTTCACACACTCACTTAGAAAGGTATACGCTTAATGAATTTAAATGCAATCTTGCATGTCCAGTAGTTGACTATTAACATTAAAAACAACTGCTACTGGAAACAAATAATGGGAAATGCTTATCCAGAAAGTATTTTAAAATTACAGAACTGCAAATATCATACTGTCCTTCCACATTCAGAAGAAGTATTTCCTTTTTAATCTTTCTAATCTGACTTAACATTTAAAAAGTTTCCTACTGTGCTTCATGATTTGTCTATAAATCATTTGTTTATAACCCACCCTGAAGGATGAACCATCTTTCTTTAAAGCATCAAAGTTATCTTATGCAGCTGATCAGCTGTGACAATGAAGCGACACATCCCCAATGGCAAAGGAAGCATGGCTATAAAAGGCAGGCATGCAGAAGATACTGAAATTTAGCCGGATGACAAACTTGAATATTCTTTTATTCAAAACTACTTTCTTGCTTTAAGGAATTTTTACTGAAACTCCAGCTTTCCTCAACAGCCTCTCAGTTTACTGATACCCCAGAGTAACAATTAAAAATAAGGTAAGAATTTAACATGCTTCCTATCAGCTTTCTGCTAAGGACAAACATACTTATTTGCATGATCCAGCTAAGACATGTAATCAGCTGCTTACAATAACAAAGAACTCAAAAGGAATCCTGTTTTGCAAAGATGGAAGTGGCAGAAGCAGCAAAGAGGATAAAAAAATTAGCATCCTTTGCTTTGACATGTAGTGTCTACTGCATACGACTAAACCCTAGGTCATACATAAGCTTCAAAATAAATCCCCCCCCTCCCCCCTTCTGAAATACAAAAGATGGCATCAAATGGAAGGACATTTTATATATTTGCTTAGAAACCATAAAGTTCTCAATCTTGCCCCTCTTACATCAATTGCTGGGTTAAAAAAAAAAAAAAGGCATATTCAGGTCAGATAATTGCAATGTCCAAGACATGCTGTTCCCTTTGCTTTATTCTAGAAAAGACTGATGTGATTACAATGAAGACAGATTTGATCTGTTCTTCCTAACAGGATTTTCCAAGGTTTGCTTCATCTAGAGGTAACTAGTCTGGTGAAGAGCCCTTTAGTCTCTGCCATACACTGCAAAACAGACCCATGCACAGATTTTTCACAAAAGGTATTGTGGGTTTTTTAGAGTACTGATGACTTAAAAGATTAAACTGTTCCAGAAAATTAGTTCTGTAGAAACAAACCACCTCGCTTCTAAAAATCATTCCTAAAGCCCACTCCTCATTGGAAATCATCCCCAATACCCCAAAAGGTTTGTGCTGTGAGAGTAGGAGGAAGGAGCACGCAGTGATTCTGAAGTAACCATGGGAAGCCAAAGCACGGGATGGAAAGCCAGATGCCTGCTTTAAAAGAAAACCGAATCCTTTGAGGTTTATAAATTCATTAAAGATGTATCTGTCCATTTTTATCTGTGTCTTGTGATAGGAATGGTTAGTGGAAAGCAGGCATTCATAATCCTGCCAGAATCCATAGGGGCCTGCTGCTGAGGACAGCTAGCCCGGGAGCTTCCTGGCCAAAAAAGCCCTTTGAAGGAAGTCCTGCAGCACTTCATCCCAGAAGAGCAAGCGCTGAGAGGCACAACTGGGGGATGGGAAGGAAGCTTGAGTATCTGCCACTCCAAAGGGAAAGGCAGGGAAAGGGGTAACCTCTGAACTGCAATAAATACACAAAAGTCCAGGGAAAAGGTAACGCCAAGTCTCCTTCACCAGGAGCGTTCACAGCTCTCCACTGTTCTGAGTTAAATGCAGATTGCCTTCTGTAACTAAGCAGACTCTGGACTGTCTGGGGCAAGAACTGAACTATGCCAAACAACTGTGTAGGAGAGTAAACACACATAGGATGCTTAGTCTCCTCTAGATAAACACACAGAACTGACAACAGCACAGCCTCAGTCAGCAGCACCGGAGGCAACCCATTTCCCTTCACAGGGTGCCACCAACGCCAGAGGGAAAGCAGAGGAGGGGGGGCTGGAGGTGCAAGCCAGAACAGAAAAGTAAAACAATGCTTCTGCTATAGTCCCTGCCGTAAAGAGTCCAAGCTGCTGCAGGCCATACAAACATGCTCTTATTTACTCAACTTTTCAAAACTTCCAGGTCCTCCTTTGTTCTAAAAAAGCAAGGCTGTTCTAAAAACATTTTCTGACTCAAATGACCCAAGGTCAGGGACAGCATTAGCTCCATTTAATACTGGAAATTCTTCCAGTAGCCTCTGAAAGGACAACAAAAACGCCCGAGTGGTTTGCATGCAAAGGAACTCGTGAAGCCTGGTTTGCTATGGTCTTGCATACGATCTACTTGTAAACTAAACTGCACAAGATTTTCACATGGATGGCTACAAAGGGGCAAGTTGTGACTGAAGCTCTTTTCCCTTGTATGGCTTACAATGCTGCTCTCGAGTGGATGCCCTGATGCCTCAAACAGCATCTGCTCCCATTGCTGCCTGTCTCATGGTCGAAGCACCAGCAGGGTCTCCCTGCAAAACCTGCTTACGGCTTAACTAAAGAGCTGTAGAAGCTTCATTCCCCCATCCTTTTGTGAGATCTGGTCAACATGTTATCTAAGCTTAGGGAAGGGAAGGGAAAATTGCACAAGTCTCACTTCTGCAGGAAACAGAGCTAAAAATGGGCAGCCAGGATAGTTTTGAGATCCTACCACCAGCAGCAAGTCAGGATAGGTTTTGTGTTAAGTTATACTTCCACCGGAGCAACGACTGATTTTGAAATCGGTACACTCTACATTGATAGACAGCACAAACCCACTCATATTTCTGCCACCCGTGCTTCTACTTGTTCCACGCACAAACAGCTTTCAGCCTCCCCAGGCACTAGTCGAAGGCTCTACACAAATGCCATGGATCTGTTATGCCACATGACTTTCTTATAGCAATGAAAAGGGAGTTTAAGAGGTTCAGAAACCATTCTTGTAGCAGCTTCTTGTAAAAGGCTACTGTTCCATCAGTAACACGGACACAAAAGCACACAGCAAAAATTCCCTGTGCACTTTCGTAAATTGTGCAAGTATTCAAATAAAAACAGAAAACAATTCATTTTGCTCAGTGAATTCGTTTTTCCTCCAGAGAGGAATGTAAGATGACAGCTCACCTTGAAAATAAGCCATATCATTAACACAGAACATTTTCAAATGAAAAGAAAAGAGACACCATCAAGGTTCAAGGCAAAATGACCTGGAACTGGAGTCTGGAACTGAAGAACAAGACCTCCTTGGAAGGAGAGCTTTAATTGCGTATCCTTTGCAGCAGAGATGGGGGGAGGGGGATAAAGAATTTGAAGCAGGACACAGAGCTATAATTGCATGGGCATTTGCTAAGTAGGTCTGTGTATTCTGTTGTGCAGAATAATAAAAGAAAACCTCAAGAGATAAGCACTACAGCCTGCATAGGGCTTGGACACTTTCCCAGAATTCAGGTCATAAGCAAAGACTCTCATAAGCAATGAGGGATGCCAGAGCAAACACTTCCATGCAACTGGTCTGCATTTGCCTGTCTAGCCAAAAATTAAATGATGCACTTTTTCTTTTTATTGGCAAACTCGCAATACAAAAAACACAGAGCTTTACAAATGTCAGTCTCTCACCCACTTTCACACAATATCACTGTATGTCAACACCCAAGTCTTAGATACTGTTATACTTAGTATATACTTCATCTACTCTGGTGTGTTAACTCAAAAAAAAAAAAAATCCTGCATTTACTTTCAAACAAATTCTCTACAGAATAGCCAAAGCATCCTGAAGCCTGCTGGAGAAAGTCAGCTGGATTTCCGGCACAGTCACACTCTGATAAAAGGAGCTTCAAATTCAGTCTGAAACTACATCTAAAGTATATTCCCTTCATCCTGCAAAGGAAGTCAAGAGACTAGCACTGGGCTGTGGTCGCTAGCCTTCAGCTTGGACAAACATTTTAACCACCTGTCAATTATCAGCAACCATCTTCAAATCTCCAAGAGAACAGCAGCCAAAAAGGAGGGATTTACAGTTAATAATTACCCAAAATACCGCTGTTTACAAATAGGCTTGCTTAACAGATGTCTGGTAAGTGGTATTGATAAACATCATCTGAAAAGCATTTGTATGCAGCCACGTATTGTTTTGTGACCTCTTCAGGCATCACAGCCATGGAGAAAGAGGTTTAAAAGAACACACACAAAATACTGAAGGTTGAATTGATAGTATCCGCTCAAAGCCAGTCCAGCCAGTCCTGACAGACAAAGAAAACAAAACAGGCGGTGGAGGAAAAGATGACAAAAAAAAAAACCCCGCACATACATAAGCTTTCCCCATACATAAGCTGGTCTCATAAGCATCACTCTTTGTATAGCACAGACTCACAGTTCCTTCCAGATGAGGCCACCATTCATCTTCAGAGCTCCTGCCAACCCACCACCTGCAACATACACCACCACCTCCACCTGGCCACCAGCCCCGTTGAGGTTAACTACCCACAGCACCCAGTTTCCACGCAAACCTCTGCTCCAGCTCCCAGCAGGAGCTCCCTGAGCCATCCTTCTCCTTGCGGTTCAGCTCTCTGGACTCCTCTCACCCAGGAGATGGGGCCCGGCATGCTGCCTGTCCAGCTCCCCGCGCTGCTAACCAGAGAGCACTGAAGACCCGAACTAGAGGGGTCACCACCTCCTCCCAGCCCCAGCATCCCTCGGCCACACAGAAGTCGACCCAGGGCTCGCCCCTTCTTTCCAGGTGGCTTGGTCACACAGATGCCTCATCGCCCACCCAGCTCATGGCAGAGCTCTCTGGAGAGCAGGGAGAGTGGCCTTTTCCCCCAGGCCGTGGCAGCAATCCCTGTCCCAGCCTCTGCCCCTGTTAATGCTGGCACGCTGCACGGGCATGGGGGAAGAGCCTGTCAGGAGCGGAGGCTCAGCTGGGCAGCCACAGCCACACCGACGGGCTGGAGCACACGCCAGGCTCTTACCTCTGCTCACATTATCTCCTTTACTCAGCATAGATGTTTTAACTCTTCACGTAGTCACTGCACAGACAGAAGGTTTGAGTCAGGACAGGGAAGAAGGAAGAGACAGAGGCCAAGCCATTTCCCCTGGTCTCCTCGCCCTGACCAGGACGCACCGAGCGCCCCAGAGGGCCAGACACACACACGCCCTTCCAACCCGATGGCTGCTGATGGCCGTTGCTCCACTTCTCAGCTCTCAACAAAACAAGGGACTCTGAAATTAATTCCTAAGGGATATTACTAATCGGCAGAACCAAAATTCATTGTATGTAAATCTAAATATTTATACTCATTTCTCAGTGTCCCACGGCATGGCATTCACCTAAGGGCCGAGTTCAGAGACTACTACAAAGAGACTGCCTTCAAACTGCAAAAGATTCCCAGGTCTCGGCAACGTCAGTCAGGCTTTGGTCCTTCAGCTCCTGCTGGTGCTACCCAGTCCGCCGGTAACTGTCCACACCTGCTCCTTGTTTGTTTTAACAAAGTACCCGAAGCAGATTCACACATTTGTAAGAGAAAGATCTGAGAGAACAAGAAAGGGAGGAAACGTCTCATGTCTCGTACAACAAAAACAACCACGGTATAAAACTAGATCTAATCTGCCAAATAATGAGGTGTCATTTTATGTATTTTTCAGACTTGGTACTTTTCTTACATTAATAGCATACACAGCTCTGCTGTTTACCATGATCCTGACTATAGTAGTGCCTTACTCATCTGAGTGCTGTCCTATTTTTCATCGTCAGTCTTGTGGGGGAGAAGAAAGAAAAAAAGGGGGGGAAAAAAAGAGGAAAAAAAGAGTGGTGATGCTTCCTTGCAGCTTGTCCAGAAGCTTATCAGGTGACGCTCTCCCTCTTCGAAGTAAGCAAAATAAATTATTAAGCAGTCAGGAGTCAAGACGCTCAAATGTTCCCATTTCGTGATCAGAGAAAGGCAGGAGAGCAGCACAGCCCAGCCTTCTCTCCTTCCAGTGGTCCACTGGCAGAGCAAGACCTCCTGCCAAGAGGAGAGGCCTCTTCTCTTGCTGTAGCTTCTTTTTCACCTGCATTTCTCTTATGTCTTCCATCCAGTAAAACACGCTTTCTTCCTCTCAAGCAGTTGTGGTGTCCAAAAAGCTGCCTATATTTACACTTGTGAAAACAGCAGTAACTGTCATGCCATAACCAATAAAGCCCAAAATAACAAAGTAAAATCATGGCCCAAGGTTGATTACTACAATAACTACCACAGGCAGATAGTTTCAGCTGTGAAACTTTTTATGAAGTGGCACAAAAATAGATACTGATGATAATTTTGTCAAGCAGATTAATACACCCCTTCTAAACTTCTCCCAAAACTGGCAAGCAAGGGAACCTACCTGCAGTTTTAAAAAGGAAGCAAGGGTCTAAAACTCCATTTCCGCTAACAGGCTCACAGTTGCAGTGGAAAATTTTTATAATTGTTGTTGAGACTGAAGTTAGTCAAGGCACAGGAAAGAGTGTAGTTACCTTTTGGTGTGGCATAACATTTAAAATACATTTCAATACATTTAAAATAGTGCCCTCAACTTTATTCTCCAAATGGATGAACTGGCCTGTAAAACCTGTTACAGAGAACAATTAAGGGAGGATTCTAAAGCCACAAAAAATATGAAGAGCTAGAAATACACAAAATGCATGTATTTTTAAAATCAGGACCTTGCAAGTAAATCTAAGGTTTACATTGTAATCCTATTTGCTGCACTACTTTCTGTCAGATAGTAAAGCACAAACAATTTTTTCCATTCAGCAAGTTCTACTGCTTTCTCCTTGCTTATCTTTCAGAAGCATTATTCATTAAAAAAAAAAGACAAACCAAAACCACACAAAACCAAAAAGCCCAGACTTTTCCACCTTCTGCTTACCTGTAGCATCGCTATCCAGTTAAGAAATCTGTCCAAACACTCTAAGGCACGTCTTCACTGCACCATCTACTGAGGCTCTTCCTCCCAAAGCACAGCTCCACAAGGTAAGCCAAGCCCAGACAGGGCTCCTTGAGGTCCCACCCTCCCTGTCATCCTCCCCACCTGCACATTCCTCCATCCACTCTAGCACCAGAACCGCTCCTCTTGCAACCACACAAAGATCTGGTTCAAGGCAGGCATCTGGCAAAAAACTAACTTTAATTAGTTTAAACTGAAGCTGCAGTGGAACCACACCCTCAGCTCAAGTGATGGCAGACATGCTCCAAAACAGCCTTAGACCTGCAGCATCCACCTTGTAGGTGTGTGGCTGAGATGTTACAGGACATGACCAATGGAGGTAGGATGAACTCCTCCATAATAATCCATCCCTCTTGCGAGACACTGCTTCTTCCTCTTGGTTCATAGGATAAACCTAGGAGACTGGAAACCTGGCTGTGCTCAGCACCCTCTACAAAATGTCCAAACAAGAAGAGTACTGTGAGTTGCATCAGGCTTGTGTTTTGACATAAGTTACAGCCTGTGAACCAACTTGTGTTTAATGTTTAGTTTACCATGTTTTCACCAAAATCTTTCGTATACATACACTTCAACAAAAGTGGAGTATAGTGAAGTTATGAACCTGAAAGAAAATACTACCTACCTATTTACAGAGAACCTGTGCGCATCAGCAATCCAATAACTAATGTGGGTAACGACTTGTATCAGAGTTAAAAGACTTCTTTGTGAGCATGCATGCATGAAACCGCACAGAGACTGCGAGAAGAACAAAGAGGGAACAAAACGAGTACTACCCAGGGAAGTATGTCCTGGTACATGTCTGAAAGAGAATGGGATCCAATTCCAGCTCAGAGTTTCAGTAGGATCTGTTCAGATCAAAGTTTGGATTTCTCTGGGAGGATAATATAGAGGTTCATTTGGGAGCATATACTGAGGGGACAGGGAAGAATGAGAAAGGACCTCTGGAAGTACCTAAAGAAGCAGTTCCCTCCCACATCCAGGGAATGGCACCACGTTTCTAATGATTGCACATTGTAATGCTCATACCTACAAGATAATGAAATACCAATGCTAGGACTAACAATGCTGCTTCTATAATCCCTATAATAATAAATACTCCTCTGCTGCCTTTTGTTTCTGACACAATCACAAAATACCAAATGTGAAACGCTTTCTGAAAGATGTTTTTTTTCCCCTGTATCTTCCAGGTCTACCTCTGAAGATGAAAACATATAGGTTGTTACTTGTCTAAGAGGTTAAATCCAGACACAAGGCATGGAGCTCCTATCTTGAATTCTCCACCTAACTTTTTGACAACTAGATAGTGCAGTAAAAGCTGTATTACAAGTTATAAGATTTTTCCAGCATTGGCCATAATGGCCTAGCTAAAACCAAACTCATTTTAATACAGGGCCCTTGATTAAAATTCAAGGGGGGGGAGGATGACAGCGGATGACATGAACAAACAAACAAAAAAAAAGCAAGGGTGGCATCCTAGCATCCTTACCAAGCTGCTTCAGGAGCTGTTTTGAGCTATAAATCACCAAAAAAAGTCTACCATCAACTTTGTCCATTACAGGAAAAATTAGTAGGTTTATGACTTTTTTTTGCAAATACCAGGCTATTTTCACAGAACATGTCATTTTACTGTCTTATGAGGCAAACATCTACTTCACTAATGGTCTATTATTGTCACAACTCAAAGCTATATCTTCATATTCCAGTAGTAACTTCAAAAACGCCTCAGGGAGGAAATCACCAAATCATTAAAATCAAATATGCTTTGAAGAATATTTGGGGTCTGTATTTAGGGGTGGGGAAAGATGTGCCTTTTAATTATTTTTTTAATTAAATCAGCTGTGAGTTTTAAAGTTCAGAGCATTAGAAACTGCTTTGATGTTTCACTTCACATATCAGCCCTTTTAGCACAGCTTAAACAATCATGTTCCCCCATCTTGAGATAAGCTTCACATCATGTGAACATGTAACTGAATCAAAAGCAGCTGTCAACTTAGACAAATCCATCAACTCTACCCATAAAGCAAGATAACCTGTGATATAACTCTATTAATCATTTTTGCCCATGATTGGGCAAATGCATGATGTAAGCAGAAGACATTTAGAAAGATACTAAAGGCATTTTTTAACTTATGTTCTATTGGAATAATCTATAACTTATTAAATAAATCCTTTGACATTTGTATGAAGGCACATCTTACCACCTCGCAGTCCTGGGAGAAGCAGTGGAACAACAGTTTGGATCTCCAAAACACCAAAAATCTTCCTACAACCATCATAGCAAAGGTCTTCACTAGAAGAGTCCCTGAAGCCCCCCCAAGTGGGATGACCCTTTCCAGGGTAGCATATTAAGAGAAGAAAATTAAGTCCTTCCTAGGATTCAGCTCAGCAGGTGCAACGCTCCCCCCAAAAGCTTCCATGCCCACTGCTGCTATCGGGGGACGGGGTAAGGGCAACTGGAGAACTAAGGACACCAGGAGTGAGCCAAAACAAGAGGGTGTTACCAATAGCTTCACGAAAACACACTTCACACGTTCATCTCAGGCACAGGCGAGCACAAAGCGTTTTGTGACAGCACAGGATTAACCTCCCAGGAACCTCACTGCAATTTGATGATCAAAGAGAAGTCAAACTGATTTGCATTACATCACTTGCAGTGTTTCAAGCCAACTTACTTGACTTTCTGACAGCTGGGCACTTCTATAGTGTTATTTTTTTTACAGACAGTTCCATTCTTATTCAGAACTCAAGAAAGGTGTACATCAGGAACTGTTTTCCCTGTATTTTATAACAAACCTGCCATCACAACAATCAAGACAACCACAAATGCCCTATGGTTTAATAAACCAAAGAGGAAATCCTGATGGAATATGCTCCACTAGCAAGAGCCACTTTGTATGTGGCATCCATCGACTTAAGAAGCATCACTGGTTTTCCTCCTCACCTAAATACTTTGCATTTATTTGGGATAATGTCATGTATGCTGTGATCAGGTTTAAGATGTAGGAACTGTCTACACTATGTGCTGGCTAATTGGCACCCAGCCTAATCCAGAATATAAAAATCTCACTGTACTAGGCATGTGAGCTGTCTGCTTCATTTTACAGAAGATCAAGAATTCAGACCAGGGTGACAAAGAGGCAGATTATTCTACTCTTTGGTAACACAGTCTACTGAGTATTTTCTCAAGAAAAAAGTTGCAACTTACAGCAAAGAACTAAAAATATTGTAGACGATATTTTCTGTAGTATACTGTAATTAAAACACGGTGGTTTTAGCTAAGTTGAATTTTATTTTGCCAACGTTATACTTTTTAAAAAGCAGTAAAAATACTTCCTAGGCAAGCAAGGGACCAACAAAAGTTCAGCAAAGTGGATCACATGGTCAGCTGAACACTAATACTGTTTTTCAAATTCTATGAAGACAAACTTGTTCCCATGAAGGCCAAATCAGACCCCAAAGCAATACTTTGCAGCTGATATAGAGAATGTTGAGAGAAGGTATTTAGATTTGTCAGTGGTTCTGTTATAAACCACAGCACTGCAAGTCAGCCTCAGACTAAAAGGAGAAGAGAAAAAGTAATTTGTACCCAAAGAATAAAACAGGTTCTCACTTGGCCAGCACTTTGAAGAAAAAAAAAAAAAAGGAGGGAAAAAAAAAAATCATTCTGTACAGGAATAATTCTTTACATACTGTCAGTCATGGAGCCCAAAGAAACAAACTTCAGAAAGGCAACTCTTTACCTAAATTAATTCAACTTTAAATTCAATGAGAGTAGAAAAATGCAGCTGAAAATAATGTGATTATCTAATTCAGAGGTTTATCTGACTGATGTCCAGAAGCACTTGCTGTCTCCTCAGACAGCCATATGTACACGCACTAGTCTCTTACCACTACAGTGAATTAAAAGTAAAGCAATTCAATTATATTTTAAGAGTCATTTCCCCAGGGAAACAACTAAATTATATTAGCAAATAGAAAAAGATGGTCCAGCCTTTGAACTCTACAATGGTCCCACTCCATGAGAATATCCTATCTAGCTACTGTGAATCCATCCACTTAGATCCTGAGATCCACTTACTGGGCTCTCTAAGAGCAGCTAAATGGTTTTCATTACAGAAAGAGTTGATTAAGACTCCTGTCGTTAGTCATCACCCCACACTGCATATTCTTTGAAGGGGAAAAAGGTGTTCCCTTAATTCAACGGCTAAAGGGCCCCTGAATATCAAGTTAGATACTCCCAGGATTACGTTTATTGTAACTTGACCTGCTAACTCATGCAAAAACTACAAACTGTCCTTAATATTAGATTATACATCAAAATTAGCTCACAAAGATTTAGAAACACTTTCAAGTATAGAAAACAAGATTTCAGAGTTACAAGGCTACAGTTTACGTAGACACCGCATAAGAAAAGTAATGCTGTGCTAAGTTAGGCTCCTTGAAAGCTGGGAGCACCATGACCAGAGGAAGATTTGTTTAATGAAAGATTAAGTTCTCCTTAATAAAGCGGACTTCTCTTGTGCACATTACATGGGAGCCTGATTACCACTCACATGAGGTTGCCTGCACAAGCGATGTTCCCCTGCCTGTGTGACTGGTGTTCTTCCAATGCCAGCATCCGTACATGGGCACCCAACACAGTAACTGCTCCATGCATGAACTTCTGATTCAACTGCCCATTTTTGTACAGGACACAAGACATCTGCACTCCCTGGTGCGGAAATATGAAGAGGCCATTTTTTGGCCTACACTTACAGCAGGATAGATATAATACCTTCTTCCTTCTTTCAGTTGGAGCTCCTGAAAGACAACCAAGTCACAAATCAACTCCCCATCTCAAATGAGACCTTTACCATGCCTCACATGCAACCAGGATAATTTGCTCCAATTTGCTCTCAGCAGCAGATAAGTGATCCTGCAACAGATGGAGCAAGTCTTCTACACAAAGATTCCTTCCTTCTCCTCCTCCATTCCTTAACTATCAAACATGAAAGCAACACCTACCTTCAAGCCTTCAGCTGCAAGGGCAAAACTGCCAGGTCCACGCCTCATAGAGAGTTAAAAGATTTCAGCCGTTTTCAGGAGCACCACCCACTGAGGCATTTACCCCTGTACTGTATCACAAAACAAGAGCCATCAGATCAGTCTCATTTTTGGATCACAGGTACTCCTGCTGCTGGAAATGGGGAGCCTGCGTGTTTGACAGGATTAAAATGAACTTTTCTCCTGCTCATATTTCTGTTCCTTGGTCTTCAACACTTAGGTTAAACAGTTTAGCCTGACGGATCCAGAAACGCTTCTGCAGCAACACTCTCTCCCCGCTGCTTTTCAAAGTGAAACACACGAGCATAGCAACAAAAAAAAAAAAAGGGGCTGACCAGTCTTTAAGTCACCAGTCTGGAGGACAGTGGGGGATCAGCTCCTGCAGCTGGCTACAGCATGTACCTGCTATGCACTTTAGGCACAGCCTAGGTCACTTGCCACACATCAACTTTTCTACTACTAGCAAGGTAACCACAGCTGCCAAAAAAAAAAAATAATTTTTTTCCCTTTATTTCATAAAGGATAACACAAGATGCCTGTCTATGCCTACACTACAGAGTCTTTGCACGCATCAATGACACAAAAAAAATGTAATATAGTAGTTCAAATTACATCTATTGTGAAAAAAAATTGCACTGACTCTTATGCTGATCTCAACAGCATTGAGCCTTGAACTTACTCATTTCAGACATGAGGACAAACAATGCAGGTCAATTCTCCCATTATGCTACACGCAACCACCATATTCTTAATCTTTTAAGCGCTGCCAAAGAACATGCCAGTTTCTGTACACATAAGCACTATGGTTCATGCTGAAATCCCTTGTGCAGTTGCTGCAGTTTATACAGCTTTACCAGATGCTTCTCAGATGAACCACAAAGATATTTTGCAATGAAATGAGTAGCTCTGAACAGACTTCCATAATCTTAGCTTATGTACCTGTAAGTGAACACACTAAATCAAGCCACTGGTGGACGGAACAGCAAGAGGAGCAGGTTTTGTTCCTGAGGAGCAGAATTCTTCAGAAGAGAGCAACCCAGTAAAAGAAAAGTAATGCTCTTAATAGAACATCTGAACTAAACTCTTCCAAGTTTACAGGCTACTGCGATCCTAGGCACAACTATGTATAAGAAGTGACTGAGAGGAAGTCCTCTACAATAGAGGCTATTAGCCATCAATAAAGGCATTAAGCTACTTTTGCAGTATTAACAAATTTGATCCATCCCAAACTTTTCTTCAGAGGGACAAGCCAAATCATGGGATCCCCTGCTTCAGTGGAAATAAGATTAAGCACTTAATTATTTAGCAAACTATCATCTTCAGTCAGAGCAGAACTTGATCTTCAGTTTCTATTATTACTAATCAGGCTTTAGAGAGACCATATTGATTGGGTACTGCAAACACAAGGTATGAGAACTGTGCACTATGAGGAAGAGTACAGCATGGTTAGACTGCGCATCCATGCACTTGATCACACTTCGGATCAATTAGAAGACAGAACACAAGACAAGCAGTCCTAATTACGGACAACAGGGATAACTACAAAAGATTACAGACAACTGCCTTTGTAATTTTCCCCTACTGTATTCTTGTATATAATTTCTAAAAGAAACACACTTGCAAACAGCATTTTCCACAATTACTTAGTGGGTAAAGAGCGAGACGGAGAAGCTGACAACCAGCACACCAAGTACTCCTACATACCCAACACTAACACTTGATGCTTCCTCTGAGGCAGATGAACCACTGCTGCTTTTACTATTATTTTCAGCACAGTGTAGATTCCTCCGTATACGGGAACACAAATTCCTCTCCAGCACACACAGAGATGAGTAACTAGAAAATGATCTTAATTGCTACATAAATCACACGTGGCTCCTTAGCATAGCCAAATACATGTCTGCATAGGAAGCACTCTCCTCAAAACTGTCTGCAGTAGTTCATCAACCTCGCAAAAGAGCAAGTATGCCAAAAAACAAAACGAAAGCAGCAATTACTCATCCCAAGTCAATTCATACCTGTCTACAGAAACGTGCGGGCTTTGTTACAGGCTCCTAAACTCCTACAAAAGGTTGACGCTAGTGTAGTCAGGTAAGCGCTGCACCAAAACTGGAGGGGATGACAGCACAGCGTGCTAGCTTCAGTCCCGCCGGGGTGTGCCCCTCAAGTCTGTGGGGCACACTGGTTTTAAGACCTTTCCTGAAGGTTGGTGTCAAAAGGTACAAATCTTTCTATGTGTGTATATATATAATATATATATAAAAATATATACAAATTCTTTTTTTTTTTTTAACATGTGTATATAAAGACATACATACATAAATCCCCTATTATTTCTACCTGTGAGGAAAGTGCTGTACATATTGAACAGCCTGGCCCGGCATGCAGCCTGCAGAAGTCCCCGGGGCCTTAGCTGCCTGTCCACGAGGAAAGTTGAACGACGGAGACCTGTCACTCTCGCCTCTCTCTTCCTGACGCTTATGTTGCTTGGCTTGGCTCACAAGTATACTGTCACAGGCAAACGCTGCATTACAGATCTACTACTTCATCTAAAATCCCCCGTTAATCGGTTTATGTGCAACTGTTAATCCAACACTGGTGCTGCTGGCTTTTTACACACGGGACAAACTGCAGTATCTGTTTTTACTTCAGTTTTTCTTTGTATTTTTGCTCTCGCAGTGGCTTAATATTAACCAGCAAGAACCTCTTCCAAAATAGTTATTCTGATATTGTTCTTACACACAGGTCTACAGCTGAAATAAGAGATCAAGAAAACCAAATTTTCTTGATCTAAAGGGGTACCAAATTTTCTCCTTCCTTAAATAGCTGGTTTTTGGGTTTGGTTTTTTTTTTTTTACTTCTCCTTCCTGTACTCAGATGATCCTGAGCTCAGCTGCTCTGCAGAGCATTTTCCTGAATTCACCAGAGTCCTCAATTTAAACAAAACTCCTTGTGTCTGCACATCTATTCATGAGTCTAAAGAAGCCTACGTCTAAAAGCCTAAACATTTTGGAGCATGAGGCTATAGGTGCCCAGTACTTTTGACTTCAGTGAAAGTCCAAAGCTCCACCAGTTCTACCCTTTTGCCTTTGCACTTAAAGCCACATGATTATCCCAACTCAATTACATTATTACTTACATTGCAAAACATCTATACATACTAGGTACTCCCGATCTTACCAGCGAGAAGCCTAGCTACAGTACTCCAAAACTCGGATGGGTGAATCAAAGTTTTTTTTCCAAATAAAAGGACAAAAAATATTTAAAAATCTGGTGTTTATCTGGTGATATTAAAATGTATATCAGTAACAGAGCCAGTAACACATGGCTCATGCTCCAAAAGTTCATGCTAACAGAGAAGCAACTGCCTGAGATGCACCTAACACAGTATTAATAGAAAAGACTAAAGAAAAAAGTGGAAAGATAAAAGTTAGTCACCTAGTCTCAATACTACCTGCCACCGTTGCTGCACTCATGACACTTAAAATAAATTGCTGAATGTAACTGCACTCATTAGATGTTTTAGCAACTTGAACTCTTCTTGGGACAGTACATTAACCCATCTCTCCTAAACTTGTTTCTTAATTTTTTGTGTGTTAGTAGTTACCATTTCATATAGTTAAGTCCCCAAAATTTAAATTGATGATTCTAAGAACCAACTGCAATGATAAACCAGCATACAGCAATCAGCATCCTCTGCACAGAGCATAAATTTCATCTCACCTCCAGAGGCTGTCAGACACCAGAAGGGGACTCGGAGATCACCCCAAAACAGCCACCATGCTCTTCCAAGCTACTGATGCACACACGCCACATCAAGCGCTCCGAGAGAAGAGTGAGGCAGAAACACAAAATAAGGACCACTAGTTCACCCAGACAGTGACATGGGCTTAAAATAGACACAATCTCTACCGCTCTCATTCCTTCAACTCTTAACTTTCAAGTATTTTAGCTGCAACAATGTTTACCCTATAATATTCACTGACTGCCAAATGGATTAAAAAAAAAAAAAAGAATGAAACACTACTGGATATTTTTAGTTGTTTTTATTTTTAAATAAGTTTCATGACTACACGTCAAACACAAACCTAAACTTTTTGGCTCCAAAGCAAGCCTATAATTAGAAACCTCGTTTGTTCTGGTAGTCAGGAGAGCCATTTTCCCTGGGGAATGTTACTGAAAGGAAACCCAGGAAGAGTTGTAATAGCCAAATAACATGAAACTTTTTAATAACGGACACTGGTAACACAAAGCCATACTAACTAGACTTGAGCAGTTACAAACTGCATTTTACCCCTAGAAACTGTTTTCTTCCCAAATAAAATGCTTTTTTTGTCTCTCTTCCTCTCAATGAAATGCCTCGAGCCACTGTGCAAATTCACATGGAACAGACCTAAAGAAGGGCTTCTGCACCCAGCAGTTCGTCTACTTTTTTTACTTGTACCAGCTTACCCATTAAAAAACCCAAAATTGCTACACCTTTCCCTGGAAACCTGCGCTTCCAACAGTGGAATGAGAGATGGCTGGTTACCTTGCCAGGACTAGTTAGGGATGAGACTTTCACCCTCTGCCTTTTGCCTCTCCCCTTCATACCTCCTCTGCTCTTTTATATCCGCTTTCCATTTCCAGCTTTTTTATTAATTTCCTCTCCCACCCCCATTACCACACCTGCAAATTCCAGTGACGTGCAGAAAAGACGGCCACAAAAACAATGTCATGGCAGGGGGCACCGGGTGCGGGTGCAGGGGAAGGAACTAAGACGGCAGGTCTGGAAGCCGTGAAGACCGAGACCAGTAAGGGGAAGAGAGAGGGAGAAATCAGACTTCAGACGAGGAAGGACGGGTGCTGACAGCAAGGCAATGAGCACATTCTTGGGTGCAGGAGAAAAGCGTGCATTTCTGGAAACTGCCAACAGAAACAATTGCATTTTTCTTGCAAGTACTTTTACAGAGCCCTGTATGAAATGGTGAAAAACAGAGCATAAACACACAGTTGCTTTTTTCTTTAAAAAGAGATGAGCAGTATCCAAGCGCCAACCTTCATATCTCCAAGCTATTTTACACTAGACTTCAAGCAGAGCTCTCACATTTTGCGTGCAAACTATTCACGATCGGATGCTGAATACAAGCTGTGGGATTTGCCCTCTTCTAACAGCTGGGATCCATGATCTTCACAGCACCGCCAGCTTCTGAAGCCGGGTTTCCCAAAGCACAGTGGTGCCCTCTCTCGCAGACCCCTCACGTGTAAGGGCAGTTATAGAGAGAGAAATATCTCATGTTTCTAACTGTTATAGCTACAGGGACAGAGGACACTGAAACACAGAGCAGGCAAAACCAAGCACAGGGATGTCTCCCAGTGTTTGCAGTGATCCTCACGAAGACGGGAGCTTAGCGAGGCTGGGAACTAACCCACACGCCAACCACAGCGCCTGAAAAGCCACCGTCCATCAAATCGCCTGAGAAAGGAGAAGTACTGCGAGGATTTACATCAACACCGTTCAAAGTGGGAGAATACAGGGAACTGACACGGGGAAGGGAAGTGTAGGAAACATACAGAGGAAGACACGTACCCCTCCAACATATGGTAGGGCTTGCAGGAGCAGGCACGACTGTTTTCACTTTTCCTGAAAGGATGGGGGTGGGCAGGAGGAAAGAGGGAGAGAAAGGGGTCAGCTTTCAAAAGTTTGCAAAACATCTTCTTTTGGTGTTTTCTCTACAGGGAATGGACAATTTCCAAAGGCTTGATCATACAGAAGCACGGGTCTGATCTTGCAAAAGCCTATGCATATGGATAAGTTTACCTCACATGAGTAGTCACACTGGCAGGACAAAAATATTTGCAGTTCCTCCTTTTTCATTTAATAAATGAGTCATTGCAAACACAGAACAGGGCCACACTGAGCTTAATCTAGCCTCCGATACTTAAATTTTACAACAGCCACAGAAGATAAGAAACCTTCCATAAACAACAACACAGCACAAAGCAGCCTGCATTTTATGCACGTTGCCCTCAGATTAAAGTATTTTTTGGTTAAGAAATTGCTTTGGGGCCACTGCTTGGCCCCAAAACACCACGCTGCTTGTCATATGCTGTAATAATTTTTATGCTTCAGTTTTTTTAGAAGTGGTAGAGAGAGAGGAAGAGACAAACCTTTAACCACCCTACAGAAGATGAGCCGTCTTTGGCAAAGCCCAAAGGTATTATCACAAGATTTTTACACCAGAATTGGTATCAATCCTGTCTTAGCTGCAGAAATTGAGGTACGTAAGTAAGCCCATCACTGCCCCATTAAATGGAAGACAAAAATTCACCCAGCTACTTATTTTCCTTTTTTCCTTCTTTTCTTTGGAAATCCATACAAAACAAGTCCAAATGCTACTACTGAGTTTTTCTGCAGGCACAGCTGCGAGCCAAATGCTCTAACCCAGTTCTTCCCCATGAGAAAGCAGGCAGAGGGACCTAAGACAGAGGGATAAAAGTAATTGCCAACATTTAAGTCTTCTACAAGAAAAAAAAAAAAACCCACACTGCAAAACTTAGTATCTGTATAGTTGAGAAAGACACAGAAACAATAACTAGCAGCTCCCCTCTTTTCTCTTTGCTCAAGGGGACATAGTATGCATTTTTTGACTAAACCTCAAATACAACCCAAAAGTAACATCCTCATCTGTACAAAGAGGCTTATTATGATTGTTATTGCTGGAAGGGGAAACTCACTCTTACTGGCCACATGACTGTTGAAATCTACATTCAGCATTGTTTGGGGATCTTTTTTTTTTTCTTTCCTCTGTAACTCAGCAGCTCAGAGCAACTGGTAATAACTTTATGACTAGAAACATCTAGCTGAGCATTTCTGATGCTGCAGAGTCAGCAATACAGATGAATTTGTTCCAGGTTACTCAATACATATTTAAACATGGATTCTGCAGCACCTCACTGCAGTATTCTTTTGGGAAACACTACTAGAGCACAATATCAAATTTTAGGGTTTTTTTCCATCCCCCCTTGCTTGGAAATGTTAACATCACATACAGCGATTTACGTGTTTGCACAATGTACTACTTATACAACTAGTATTTAGTAAGACAACTCATACAACAGCATTATAAAGACACACATATGTTTTTAGGATCTGAATCAAGACCTGGGCCTTCTACATCTCATGACACAGCAGCTAGGTGTCTGTTTGCACAGTACCATCATGCCATGGTCCTCCTCTGTAACTGCCAGGTGGCCAAATAGGTTAGCAGATGAAGTTCAAGGACACTCAGAATGACTTGCCAACTTCCAGAGAGTCCCTCAGGTTAGTGGGAGGCTGAAACTTAAGATGGATGAGAAAAAGACAACCCCTGAGGAGGGGTGCAGCAAGAAGCACCCTGGGGAAGCAGCCATAACCTGATAAAAAGCTGGTCCCAGCCTATTTGCACAAGGTGCCTGAGCTCAGGTGTAAGGAGAGGGTGCGCCCAGGCTCCCTGCCAAACTTTGCAAAGGAAGCTAAAGCTCAAGAAAGCTCTGTGCACTTCCTCCAACAGGAGCAGGAGTTTCCTGAGGGGCAGTTAGAGGGCTTAAGTTTTAAGCAAATCACAAACAGGGCATAACAGATGGAGAACCTTGGAGAAACAGAAATAAGGGTTGGCTTTCTGCAGCACAACATAGCCTAGAGGAACGGCTGTGGGCAATGAACGATGGGTCTTGACAAGCCCCACGGGTGGGCCAGGGGGCACCTGAGGTATCCAGACTTTGACAAGCAAGTTTATAACCAGATCTCCATAGCAGCAGTAATACCAACACCAAAGTGCAGCGGGGAAAAAATACCAAGAGTTTGTACAAAGAAACAGGCACTGAACAGAGAGAAGCCACAGCCAATGGTGGGAGCAGGGGAAGAAGAGTTAGCATAAACAAGACAGGCTCGCTAGCTTATAGTTTCCAAAGATACAAACCACCTCTAGAAAGAGATCCTGCACTTTGGGAAGAGAAAAGTGAGAGGGGGCTGGACTGCTTAGCTAAAGAAACATGATGTTTACCCTATATGGTTTAACAACTGCTCTGGATCGGACAGGGACTGTTCCATTTTGTATCCCTGACACCGGTTTTACTCCTAGGAGAGAGGGGCTGGTTTTGTTATGGCAAGGCTTCCTCAACACACCAACTCTTCTCACTCTGCCTGCAGCCCTGTAGGTCCCCCACTGAAATTTCAATGCGGACCACAAAAGGGGTTGGTTTGGGGTTTTTGCTTTGTTTTTAATCAGTCCTTCACTTCAAAGCCCACTTGCAGTTGATTTCCTGAGCTTGAATGCTTAAACCAAGACACTTAAACACTTCTGAGAGCCTTTCTCTGCCAACAAAACAGCTGAAGAGGCTGTCATTCATCTCGAAATGAGCTCTGAGTGGAGCGAAGAGGCAGACCCTGCCGGACCCCAGCGCAGAGCTGCCAGCAGAGCCGACAGCAGGGCTGATAGCACGATCACTCACCACAGAAACATGTGATTTTTGACCACATCCCCAGCCCGCCAGACTCTGGGGGGGTCAGACTCGCAGCCTGGCTCCCTCAGGCCGGCTTCCCAGCGGGGCACCCCGGCGGGCTCCCGGAGTTGGCACCGCTCTCCCCGGAGAGACCTTCGGCCCGCGCAGGAGCCCCGCCGCAGGGCTCGAAGCCGGGGGGCGAGGGAAGCCCTTCCCGCCGCCTCCCCGCTCCGTCCCGGGGCCCGCGCGGCTCCGGCGGGTCCTTCCCCGTGGGGGAGGGGGCGGCGGACACGTGGAGGCCGAGGCCGCGGGGAGGGCGGCGGCCCGGCCCGGCCCGGCCCGGCGGCACTTACTTGCGGGGCGGCCCGGGTCTTGCCCGGCGGCCTCCTGAAGAAGGAGGTGCGGGCGGTGAAGAAGAACTCCTCGGACTCCTCCTCCTCCAAGCTGCTGTAGCCGCTGCTCATGCTGCTGGTCCAGGTCATCGGCGGCGGCGGCTGCTGCTGCTGCTGCTGGGGCCGGGCGGCGGAGAGCACCGTCCCGGCCGCCGCATGGGGCCCCGCCGCTGCCGCTCCTCTCCCAGCGCCGCCGGGCCCGGAGCGCAGGAGGAGGAGGAGGAGGAGGAGCTGCTGCTCTGGCGGCTCCGCTCCCGCCCTCCGCTCCCTTCCTGCCGCACAAGTTTCCGCGGGCAGCGCCGCTCCGAGCCCCGCCAGGCTGCGACGCCCCCGCCCGCCCCGGGCAGCAGGTGAGGGGGCGGGGGCCGACCGCTTCCCGCCCCCCGGGCCCCGAAACACCGGCCCGGCGTGAGCGGGGCGGTCCCGGCGAGCCCGGCAGCCGGGTGCCGGGGCCCGACTGCCGCGGGGCGGCGAAGGGGGGGTGGAAGATCAAAGCACGGGCGTGGGCTGGAGATAGTGACCCTCCTCCCGGCCTCTGTGCCGATACCTCAGCACCCCCCCTCGTTAATTACAAGCAACGGGGCAGTTGAGGGGGGCCTGGCTAAAGAAAGAAGGTCCCAAACTTTTCCCCCATAATTACCTGATTTCGCTCTCCTATGCGCCTGTGAGAACAAAGTTATTAAAAAAATAACCAATGGCAAAACAATTGCAAGCCTTTCCTGCTTTGTTCTTCCAGGGATCTTTGAATTTAAGCTTTGCAACTGGTAGCAGACCCAATCGTGCTGAGCAATAACAACCTTGAATTCCCGCAGCAGCTGCGGGTGGCTGGCCCTGGCCTCTCCTCCCTGATCAGGCCCACAGACTATTAAGTCAATGGAATTCATCGCCCCAGGCCGTAAGGAGGAGCGAGGCTTGTGAAGACCCAGCAGAGATTAGATATGTGTATGGATAGCAAGAATATCCAGGGCTGCAACAGAGGAACATATTTAAATGCACAAAAGTTCTGATAAGACACAGGGCGTATATCACACTTGTCATTAATGGGGGAAATGACAGACAATGCCTGAAGGCCAAGTCACTCTGTAATTACCTGCTTCAGAGTTTCTCATGTCTTCCCTTAATTTATCTAGGGCTGGTCACTGTCACAGACAGGATACTGGGTTTAAGGTACAGCTTCCTAAAGCTACGCAGCTGCCCGAGAAAGCAGACTTGCCTTTCCTGCACGCCCTCAGCCCGGCGTTCCTGCTGTCCCCCCTGTGCCACGGCAGCGGTCCCACAGGGGGAAGTGAGTCACATCAGCCACTCGCCACCGGAGCAAACCCTGTGAGACGGGGCTGTGGGGACCAGGAAGGAGGGCAGGCTACATCTTTCAGCAACAGCACGGCCTTAGATTAAACAGATGTGAAGCTGCATGTTTACCAAGCCGCGGTCTAAGCCAATATATCAGTTCCTGTGGTCTCAGTACTCGGCCACAGATGTATCTGGGACGCCATTAGCTGATGTCTCCTTTCCCTCTTCCCCATCCCCATCTCGCTGGCCCCTCACAAACTCCTTGTCTGCTATATGCAGCCGTTCCTATCGCCCTACCCGAGTGCGGATTGGGTCTGTTTCTGCCAGTTAGGTGCTCTTCCTGCATCAGCATGCCGTACATATTGATGAAGTCACCTCAACACCAGCAAAACAACTCACACTGAGAACTAAAACCAGTTAATCAGTTCAGGAGGTATTAAATCCTTACTTTCCCATCAACTCTGATTCTCCCAGATTTTTGTATGGAGTTTTGGCACCTGGCAGATTAGAAGGCTGCATAGCTTTTAAAAACAAATAATTGAGTCTAACAGCGTAGATGCGAATGTGACAGATCTTGAGCCTACTTGTTGGCACTATAAAGCCCCATGGTATTCAAAATAGCTTTAAGTTGAATGCCAAGTTACTTGAATGCGACTAAAACGTATTAAAATGCTTGCTGTAGACAAATGAGCTTTGTGTTACCTGGCTCGCCAAGACCAGCCCCATGCCAAAAGGAAGTCCCACCAGAGAGCTGCTGGGCTTGCCTCTGAACCTGTCCAAGACCCAGCAACCTCAGATTACAAAGCTTTTGGATATAACGCCCCTGACCACGATCACGATTAAGGTGAAGGTTTTTAAGTGACTCGGGTGTGCTACAAAAAGGGATTTGCGTTTTCAAACTACAAAGGTATTTTTAAATGTAATCTGCTGGCACACTTGACGGACTCCCCAGCAACAAAAGGCACTGTGTGCATAGCTTGTTTGCTTGGCTGCAGCCTCAAACCCAATAGTGCGTGGGTGGACCATCAAGCTGGCAAAGAGGATCATTTAGACAATAAGCTGCTGCAAGGGAGCTCGAGTCCATCTGTGCAAGATCAGTTGCAAGTCCTTGGGCTCGAGTTTGTATGTTCTCTGGCAGCAAGGCATATGACATTCACCTTGTCTGTCAAGCATGATTTCTATTGATAACACTGAAAGATTTACAGTATCGTTTTCTCCTGCTGCAACAAAGAACAATGGAGAAAATACATCTAAGTTCTTTGTGATATATCTTCCAATATGAGTTCACTCCTCAACTAAGCCTACTAATTTTGACAGTGATTTTTTTCTTTGATTTTTTTCAGACGGGACGCTGAATCAAACAATTAACATGAAGATACAAACAGATGTGATGCATTTCAATTTTGATTTGCTTGGTGCTTGCAAATAACATATCCAAAGTCTATCGAGTATTTTGCAAGGCTGATACTTAAAGATGAATTGGTACCCCTGTGGATTTCACTGTTCCCAGGCTACTCTCTGTTCATATTTTTAAGGTCTCTGTCCCCAGACAAGTCCTTTTCCACCTTCTCAAATTGACTTCTTGATCTTACCTAGGTAAGATTCGTCCAAGGCTCTTTGTCAGGTGCTGCATTGAAACCTCTACACTACCAGCCTTGTGTTGTTTTCTGGCTCACTCTGACAGGCCTCTTAAATAGTCAACAAAAACCGCCAAACCACTGCATAATGAAAACAAAGGCAGCCATGTCTCAAGATAAAGTTAGTAATAAGCTTTCTGAAAGCATATTTGTTCTTAAGTAGAATTATTGAAGCATTAGGTTAAAATAATGAAGTTAAAAGCCAAGGAATGTGGCACAGGAGAGAGATTTAAAACATCAACAAGCACTATGAGGCTCTCAATCAGTCCTTCCAAGAAATAATTCAACCCAGTGAGAAATTAAGCTGGCAATCAGTGTTCATAGGATCACACTGGCAACTGGCAAGAAGGAGGAGATGCTTTCTTTTTAAATGAACATTAAGTTCAAGTAGCAAGTAGTGCTACAAATGCACCTGTGAAGAAAAGGAGAAGAAACTTTTTTTGGTTTTTATTAAAGCTTGATGGGTAGAATTTCAGAATATTTTTTAACTATAGCCCATTCAAGCCAGTCAAAAGTGGTGACTCAAGTAACACAACCAAAAATAGTAATGGGCACTCTGTGTTCCAAAGCAAGAGTCTCATGAATAAAATATTAGTAAAAAGCAATCACAGGCAAAGATAACCTGTGTCATATACAGCTTTTTGTGGTGTAGGGGGAAAAACAATATTTAAAATCACTGTTACATTCAAGGATAAAATTTGGCTTTAAATCACTTTGTGGTTTTGGAGAGTCAGTTCAGAGAAATGAAACATCAGGCATAGCTTCCATAAAAGTGGAAATTAAAGCTGAACTTCCTAAATGGCAAAAGAGGTGTGAATAATTTTATGAATCTGGCAAGGATTAGGACTTTCAACTACCATAACCGAAATAACCCTTAGAACCAGACATCAAATTTCATACAGGTGGACTGCTTCACAAGGTCCTGCAGCTTCCTTTCTTTATTTGTATTAAAATATCAGTTTGTTGAAGTGATCACAATACCATACGAAAGTATGGCTGAACAGGATTACAAGGGGTAGTTCAGTAAATTCATCCCCTGCTCTGAAGAAGAACCAAGGACTTTACACCATCCCTAACAGATCTTGTGCTAACCCATTCTTGAAATACAGTATGGTAGTGTAACATCTCCCCCATGGGTCATTCTTTCCAGTGTTCAAGCTATTTATTGAGTTAGAAAGTTTTTCTTAACATCCCATTTTAAATCTTTAACCTTGCCCATTTGCTTCTTAGCAAAAGAAAGAGAGGGAGAACAGCCCGTCGCTGTTTTTTATAGCAACCTTTTGGGTACTTGAGGACTCTTTTTGTTCCCTCCATTCTTCTGCTTCCCAGACTAAACAAAGGGACAACTGATAAAACATCCTATAGAGTTTACATTAACTCCATCAGCAACTGCATGATGTTTACATGTTTCTAAAACATCCCCTCAGCCCTCTGACACAGAAACTGGGAGGACTCATTAACACGGGAAAGCTACTAAGCATTCACTCGGCCAGTAAGGCTGCTTTGAGCCCCGGGACCAAGATGCTCAAGGTCTACACACAAGCCTTGGTCTTTTCTCCAGATTTTTGCCAGACTACATCAAAAGGCGCTGGGTGAAAGGAGCAGGAAAGCTAAAAGCAAGATAGGGCATGGGCTTGGAGGGTCCTGCAGCATTTAAGACCACGTTTCTATCAAAATAAAAACAGTAATGTGGAGATCTCAGGAGAAGTCTACAGATTCCTCCTTTCCTCCCTCCCCAGACTTCGGTCCCCCCTGGGTGAAGCCCTGCAAGGGTGCTTACATGCTCCGGCAGGCAGGACCTGCGGTGGCCCCGCAGCCGCGGGCAGCAGCCTCCGTTGGGCTGGGAGCAGTGAAGGGAAGCAGGATGTGGGCTGTGGGAGGGAAGGGTCAGTGCAGGGACTAAACTTCCTTACCTCCCTCTAAACCTGCATTAGTATCCCCTGGTGTCACCAGTGTTTTGCGGGAAGAGTTTCATTAACGACCCTAGCAATATTTCTAATTATAATTGCTATGAATTTGCAAGATGCCCCCAGCCCCTGTCTGCTTCAGGAACCCTTCCGGTCACTTCTGGAGTCCTGCGGTTCGCTCTCTCCCTCTTATTTTCCACCTTCACATATCTGCAATCGCCAGCCCTGATCCTGTAAAGGCCTGACGATGGACATAGCTTTATCCATGATTAGTCCCTATGCAACATACTAAATCTTAAGATATGCTTAGGACTGAAATCCAAAAGGGTTCATACCTAATAGCGCGTTGGATTTGGCTTATTTGTAACAAATTTACAGGGAAATATAATTATTCCACGATGTTCATGATGCAAATTATGGCTGTATAGCAAAGACTACCCAAAAACAAGTTTGCAGAGCAAGATAAGACAGTTTGTAACAGACTGTCCCTTTAAAATCAGAAAAAATAATTCAGAAATTGTGTGGCTTCAGTTTTTTCTACATTCTGGCTGAAAACTGGTAATTTCAAATGATCAAAGCAAAGCAATAAAGTTGAAATACAACCAACACGGAACATCCACTCAGGCCTGCAGCTTCCTTACACCAGCAAACTTTCTGTTTACTCATTTCTCCCATTTGTCTTGAATTAATAGCTCAGGTCTGTTTAGTACCACCGGCAGCAATGACAATTACCCTCTGATTCATACTCAGTGACTTGTTAATTCAAACAAGGTCATTCCAGCCACACAGGCACATGAGTGCAGACTGAAAACAAACAGGAGCCAGCTAAACAGCCTCTCTCCATCTCCTGGTGAAGAAATGCCATGGGGACATGTACTTGCTATGGCAGATACAACCTTGGACAGCATTGTCAGGAATCCTTTTCCAGCTCCTAAAATTCTTAATCTGCCCAACCCTTAAGGCCCCTTGGTGCAACTCTTTCATCCAAAATCCTCAAAACAAAAGGGATACCTGGAAACTAAAAATAACCCACGTAATCGCTTTCTTAGTCACACGTTCACGCACTTGCAGTCATGCACCAAATCCATGGTCTTCATCTACCATACTTGGACTGGTCAGAAGATCACAGAACCCAGAGCAAGTTCACTTCCCCCGTCCCATCTGGGGGTTGTGCTTGGAGCAGTCAGACCTACATTATTTTGAAGGGGGATAGAAAGGGGACAGAACGAGAAGATTGTGCTTGTCTCCTTTTTTACGATGCTGGAAACATGTGGCCACCTACCCACATGCACAATCTTACTGAAATCAATAGAGCTACTCATTATTTTAAACATGCACATAGTTTGGAGGATTGGGGACTTTTTCTGGGTTCCTACCTAAAGCTGTAGAGGTAAAACTGTACCCTTCCTGACAGTTTTAGAATTACCATCAGCCTCGGGTTAGAGTTCGACAGCTTCCCAGAATATTCAAGCAATACCCCTTTTTATCTCAAAAAGATGTGAGTGTCGTTGATCCAGCCTAGCAAGATGACTCAAGATTGGCCAGGGTAAGACCACAAGTACAGCCTTCACCAAGGGATTATTTCTGCAGTTTGAAGACGCTGCCATGGAGTCTGGCCTCATCCTGTGGTGTGAGTGCCAAACTCCCCACATCCTGCCCCAGCCCAAAACCCACCTGGACCAACTGAGAGACTCCCGTTGCCTTTGAAATGACTTGGATAAAGCTCATAAAGCAATCCTCTACTCTACTTGTATGCATTTTTCTTCCAGGTTATTTCCATCCCAATTAGGCAGCAGTGCTCTCCAAAACAGAGACATTTGCTAGTAGTTGACTATAAACTGCATTATTAAACAGGTACTTTCTTGTCACAGATAAGAAAAGGTAGATTTTACAGTACAAATGATGAACAAATATTTTATATGTCTGTCATACGTTTAATCAGAGAGTTTCAAAGAGCTGTGCAAATGTACCAAACTGAGTCTTGCCCTGCCCATCACTCTCGTTTCAAAGGCTGGATTTCTGTGGCACAGACAGATCAGTGGATGTGCCAGCAGTAGTAAGAGTTCAAAGCTGAGAGCCATGTTACATCTGGCAATCCGTTCCCCGCTTCAATGGCCTTTTTAGCTTATGCTGTAGCCAGCCCTAACAATGTCAGATCACAAGTCTGTCAGCGCCCAGATGTAGCCCCAAAGCCCCGACTCAATAAAGAGGTGTAGAATTCATCCTTACTCGCACAGTCCCATTGATGTGAATAGTCAGACGTAAGTATAAGCTAAGGTTGGCGTAAGGGAAGCTCAGAAGCCTGGGAGCTCTGTCATCTAATTCTCTGTAAGCACCCTTGCCTTGCCAGGGTAAGCAGTAGAGCTACTATATGAGAAAATATAATCTTAAGGAAATATTCTATAATAAAGTGTACAGAAAACAGACATTCTCCTACTTTTAATTCTCTTCCTAATTGCTAACAGTATGTAAAAATACTCGGGGCAGTAAAATTAACTAGGACCTTCTGTTTCAAGTATAGAAACCACAACTGTGGAAGCTCAGCGTGCTTGTGGATACCACTAAAATGTGAGCCCTAATGCGCTGTAGCTGCAATCTGATTCCCAGCATCTGTCCTCAAACTAGTGAATTGGTGGGGGAAGGGGCCTTCTGGTCAGGGAATCACGTCCACATTGTCATTTCCTAGACAAAGAACAATAAATTGTCCTGTCATACTGTGTACGAGATGACATTTTGCTCTGTTTAATAAATCTGATTGTGATAGATAGTAGAAACTCCCTAGAAACTGTCCCTGCAAGTTTAGGACTTTCTAGTAAATCATCTTGACAGCAGCCCATGAAGACAAGCATCCCAGAAAGACAGCGCTCTTTGACAGGACAACAGATCTGACAACTTGTTGCTGAAATGCTTGTCTAATCCATCCAGTCCACCCTTAGCTGGAAAAATCTGAAAAAATTAGCCTCGAAGTGCAGTGCCCTACACCTGCTGAGCCAGCCCTGCCAGCTGAAATGCTGGGGGCTGCAGGAGAGCAGCCCCGCTTGCGTGCTCGTGCCTGCCCACTTGCTCCCCAGCTTGCAAGCCCGGCAGGCACTGGAGGGGCTGCCAGCTGCTAATGCAAGGTAATTCATTTTTTTTTACCTGTACTTCTGCCAACGCTGCACAAGATTAACATTTCTCACATTTTCAGTAGGATGCGATCACCTTTGAAAATTTTGCCCTGAATCAGCCTTTCTTTTAGCTAACTCTCACTAAATCCTTTCACATTTGGCCCATGTCCCATTCACCAGCTTAAGGCTTCCCAATTCCCACCTTTGCTGTCATGCAAAGGTGGGAATGTCCCACCTTTGCTGTCACCAGTGCAGGGATAAAAAAAGTAGGACAGTTTAAAGATGAGACAGGAGTTCAGGGACTGGAAAAAAATAGAAGTGAGAAATAGGCAAATTGGCCAAAGTAAAAATCAAACAAAAAAGGTAATATTTTGAAATAAGAATCAGATTTTTCTACCCAGAATTCCTGAAAATCCCAGAAAAAATGACCAGACAGATTTCTGGGTGAAAAAAGAGCACATGTCGAAGAAAGTTGAGATGTATGTTTCTAATTTTGAAGGAAGATTTAGAGAAAAAATATACTGAAAAATTAAAAAGGGTAATTACGGGAAAAGTACACTACATGAAAAGGCAGCTAAAGAAAGCATATGTGTCAGGGCTGAGAAGATACTGGAGAAGTAGAAAAGAGAAAAGGAAAAAAAGAATATATGGTGCTTAATTTTTTCTTTCAAAACTGTGGAATGATGTGCACAGCATCCTCAATCCTCAATTTAGCAGATTTAAAGTCAGCCTCCTGGCTTCCCATACAGAGGGAAAAGGAAGGGAGGGAGTGGATGCCTTACATCAATAAGAAGTCCAGCAGAGCTGCAGACCGCACAGGGCCGAAGCCTTGTCAGAGGTTTCCTGCTTCCGTGCGGCTCTTGGTCTCCTCTACCTATATTTTATCACTTAGATGTAGTGACAGCACTTTGGTGGAAAAAAGAGATCACCAGAGGGAAAATAAGCAACATTTGCACTTAGATGCAGCAGGAGAACCATCCCACCCTGAGGGAAAGAAGCTATTTATGCCTCCGCCTGCTGCCATGTCTGGTCCTGCCGTGGGTGAAGAGGTCAGAGCCAGAGCCCTGGGCTGATGCAGGGCGAGTTGACATGACTTATTCTTATCTGTTTCACTAACAAAAAACCACCGATGTTATAAAAAATAGAACACAAACAGGACATATTTGTGACTCAAAGACCAGTACTTGTAAGCTGGGAAATGCCTCCCTCATGAGTGACTGTCTTGAGCTTAACATGTCCCCCCAACCCTGCAACGCAGGGACCAAGACTGTCCTTACTCCTCTAGCCTCCAGCACGGTCACACACGGGCCAGTATTCAGGTCACAAAGGAAACTGTAAATCTGGCATTTTATATACTTTTGTCTATTTGTTAGAGATAGCCTTTTATACATAACATGCATAATATGACGGACAATTTATAGGACCTGGACCTACACTACCAAATAATTCAGCTCCCCAGCTCAGTCCCAGGGTCTGGTCCTGCGATAGTCTTATTTTACACGTTAGTTCATTTGTGGGCCCTCTTTTACAGCAAATCAGCGCATTTCCTTCAAAACAAACCCCAGAGGTGCTTCCAGGGGTAGTCAACGCCAGAAATCACGCCATCTCAGCAGCATGGACCCCTCAGCCTTCCTCTGCTCTTCACCATCCTCTTATGCTATCCCAGCCAGCATCGTCCCCTCAGCCTCCCCTCACATTTTCCAGGCAATTTGAACCAATAAAACATGCACGCCATATCTTGAGTCCACAGATACGGGGGTGTAGGACACAGCCTGTTCTAGGAGGGGACAGCTCTGAGAAACGTGGACCTGAGCTACTCTGCAGTTCCTGGCCTGAGGCCAGGGGTCACTCCCTGGGATAGAAGCCTTTGGCTGAAGAGAGCAATAGTCATGGCTGGCTCAGCAGCTGTGCTGCATCTACTCATTATTTTTTCAGTCTTAACTTGAAAAGCAAAATATTTAATTAATTTAATTTTACAGTCATTGCTTCTGTTTACATTGTTTATAATGTTAAGCTCGTTTTCTAAAATTAGAAAAAACCACTATTCTTAGAAAATAAAATTCTTTTCTTATTTTATGAAGCTTGGGTGATTACTCTGCACTGTGATTTGAAAAGGCATGATCCAAAATTTTAATGCTGTTATCATTCAGATGGAAAGAAATGGTGGAAGAACATGTAGAAAGAGGTTTTACACTGCAGAGCTTTTAATATGAAATTTTGCCAGTTGTGGGACATAGCAAATTGTACAGAGATGCTACAGAAGCAACGTCTCTGGTATTTTCCCACCGCAGCAACATCCAAACTCTGATGCCATGGCTGTAGATTGATTTTTTAAGGGTTTAAAGAGGTGTAAACTCTGAGCTTCTGGCAACCAAACTAGTTGGAAAGTAAGCAAGATTTTTATAAAATTGCTTGTAATTGTTATCCAATCCTTTTTCTTCAGACCTGGCCACAGACTCGCGGCACAGAAGCACTATTTACATACCGCTGTTTGAGAAGGCAGGCGGGTTTAAGTTAGACATACGCACAGGGGCGTTCCACCAGAGCAGTCCCTATTTCAGCACTGCCTCTCCAGCATGACTTGTGCTTTATGGAACCTTGGTTAAAAATCACAGAAAATGGTACATCTGAAGGAGAAGCTGGGGGGAAGGGAAGCAGAGGAGGTGAAGCAGATGTGTCTAGCTCAGGCTGTTTTGCGAGCTGTGACTCCAGCATTCGGTACCAAGCATATGCTACATTTTCTACTTGAAAGCCGACTGCCACTTCAAATGAAAATGGTTTTGTATGTGCTGCCCCATAAAATTACAGAGACACAGAGGTCCACGCTAACTAGCTGTTTACCTCTATGTTCTACCACAGCACATAAGTTATAATCGGAGGAAGGAAACTCCTAGGAGATCTGAAGGCTTTAATTGTTTCAGCGCGCAGATGGTTTGCATTACAGCAAATCGACACAGCTCAAGGTCAATCCATAGTTCAGCAATAGCTGCTTCGGCAAAGTGAATTTAGTTTGTTTACGCCTCTTCTGGGGAAGGTTTAATGGCTTTTTTACTTATTTTACAGATATTTCTAGGCTTAAGAAACACCGCAACAGGTGAAACTGAAGGAGCGTAGGTTGCCACAGTCATTTCCTTCATGTCTGGTACTAAGCAATTTTTAGAGCAGCTAAATATAGCTGTTTTCCTACAACATTTGAACGCTTTGTTTCAACATGTTCTCTTTTCTGTCGCTGACATAAAAACACTCTCTTACAGACTCATGAAGACATCTCCCGCAACTCTGATTTGCTTTGCTACGTTGCGGTTTGCCACCCAACCGCTGCACCTAGAGACTGAGGTCTGACGCAAGTAGTTACTCTCGCCCTTAGCTGTCAGTCCGAGCTGCCCCTCTCCCAGAGGTTCCTGGTCCCCCCGCACAGGCGGCTCAGCTGTTCGTGAAGCAGCTGCTGAACTGCCTCAATTTAGGGCTTAGATGGTTAGGATAAACTGGAACCAATTTTGATTTTTTTTTTTTTTTTTTAATAGCACCAGGCTGAAATCTGCCACAATACAGCAGCTGCTTCACCAGCTGAGCCATCCCTCCAGGCGAAATGGAGCTCCCCAAGAGGAAAACGGGCTGGGCACCAGGGCAGGGGGGCACCACTGTAGCGATACCAAGGTAAGATGTCACTGGTCAGAGGCTGGAAAGCTCCATGTAGGAGAGGAACACAAAGTACTCTGGGGCACAAAGCACCAGCCTGCATGAGCCACAAGCACCTTCTTTTGTGCCATACACCAACTGGATCCCAGAGCTGTCCGGCTAGCTGCCATTACAAAGGCAATCCCACCAACGCCAACTGTTAAAAAACTGCATCTGGCAAAAACAGTGCGTGACTTTTGTTTTAAAAGGGATGGTCTTTGTTCCTCACACCTTGTCTTCGAGTTCTGCTGATCAGTGCTTATTCCCGTCAGTCATACGCTGTCTCCATCATGTACTCTCTACCTCTTGTCCCGCAGGGACAGTACCAGACCCCCACATAACCCTGGGGCAGCACCGTGTCTTCCTGCCTGCACTCGGTGTCTGGAGTGCCAGACCTGGAGAGAAACCACAGCAATGCATTGCCAAAGAGAGGTTATGTTTGTGTGACTCAACAGATGTACAGATGTGTCCATATGTCCATATGTGCAGGTAATTTAACACTGCGGGTGCGCCTCCCCTCCCCTGACATGCGACCAGACTAGCGGAGTCACAGGATAATTGAAAGATGGGTTGTACCTCAAGGTCAGAAAGTAATCAGTGAACTTGCAGTCTACTTGGAGACCTCAAAATATGTCAGAAACGTCACTGAATGTAACATCACAGCAGAACAATGCTAAAAAGCTCACGCTCTTTGCTGTATGCATTAGGGCATCTACCTTCATTTCACTTAGGTCTGAAAGTATTTTTAAAAGCTATCTGTTTCAAAGAGCTGGTTTTAAATTAACTTAGGAAAACTGCAAAACTTTTAAAAAGAGGCTTGTGGCAGGGCTGTGAGGATTTGAAACAGAGAGGCACACCAACGCTGTGAGCTGTACCTAAGAATTTCACATCCACGTCCTGGAAGCAATCTCCTGCCATAACCCCCCCACGCTGCACTCAGTGGTCCTCCATGTGGCCTTAGCATCTGCTTTGGCATCTGCTCTTTCAGGAGGATCTGCCTCTATGTGCCTTGCTGCTTTCAAAGGCCTGCCTGCTATTGCTCAGGCCGCCTGGCAGCGTTCACCACCGCTCTGCGGTCGGGCAGATACCCTTACAAGGAAACGCAGTGATTCACCCCCCTCCTTGGTGGGAGTCCGGCAAGCACATCCACCACTGTAAATCCGTAATCCAGCTTTACTGCGTCCATTTAAAATAACTTTGGGAGGCAAAAGGCAGCCTGAGCTTTAGGGCTAATTCTTTGCATAGATAATAAGCTGAGGTGCATTTACAGGTCAGTGTGTAAAGTTTCTCTAGCTCCTAACTTGGACAAGAGGCTGCAGGCATCTGGGACAGAAGGTGTGCGGCTGCCAAAACAAAGCAGGCGGCTGGAAGCAGAGCAAACTGCCTCCAGCAGCCCTGCCAACAGATTCTGCAGGTCAGCTATTAAAATGATTTGCACATCAGCATATTTCAAATTTCAAATTTGGCCTTTTCCAAAAGACCACAGCAAGAGTGTTTGTAAAGAAGGGGCTGTTCTTGGAGGAAAGCAATTTCCTAAAGAATCCATTTCCTTACTCAAACACCAGAAAGGTAGAAGGTTTTCCTAAAACTGGCACTGAGGGCATATCTGTGACACAGAGATAATTACTGGAAGTAACTGGTGAAACTGCCAAATGTGACTACAGCAGAACTGCCAGAAATTTTTTCCTTCTTAATTGCAGCCAAAAACCACAGGTGACTTAAAAGAAATGAAAGTGTGGGGAAGAGTGTGGAATGACCAGGAAAGACTGCTCTTACACACAGTGCTTTAGCACAGTCTAGAGGACTTGTCTATGAAATGCTGCCAACCGTTGGACCATGGCCAACTCATCTTAAAATTCGGGTAGCCTGGGGGTGGGTGGGATGGAGGCACGCACACTTCTCTCGCGTCAGAGGCCCCGCGTATGCTAACCTCTCTTTCTGGCTCAGGATGCGGGGCAGTTCCTGTCCCCAGCTCTGGGACACGCTGTGCTGACTCCCCAGCAGGCAATCTCGGTCCAAAGAAGGCTCAAAACTGCAAGTTGAGGACATTTTAAAGAAAAAAAAAGATGGTTAATAGATTTTACAAACTGTTAGTGAAACTGGATCTGTTACGGCAAAACTCTGCTCTCACTGACTCCGCTGGACCCTACATCTCCTTTTTCACTGTCTAACCTAATGCAATGATTCTCAAACCCAAGACTGGGGTTGCCCTGGGAGGTCCAGACTGCGTGATGGGAGACAGAGGGAGACAAGAATAAAAAATCCAGATAGCTCGTGTCAGCCCCTCTTGTCCTTTTTCTGTTTCTCTCTTTCTCTTTCTCTGCCAGTGAAGGTCTCTCCTCTCTCCAGCCCCACCATGGGGGATGTGCACATGGGACGAGCTTCCCCTGCGTAGGGCGGAAGGACCTGGCAGCACGGGGGTGAAGACCAGCTGCTTGGGGTGTACGGGTTGATGCGGGCGAAGCTGTGGGAGCTGTGCAGCCCAGCACAGCTTGGGAGGTTCCTGCTGGGAGACGGAGCACAGGATCTCAGAAAGATGGTTCAGCGAAAGGAGAGGACCCCGACCTACCCCCAAAGAGTAACGTTAGGGACACTACTCAGACAGACAGCAGCTGCCTAATTACAACTGGAAATATGGACCCTAGGTATTTCCAAAACACTTATTTCTTTTATTCATTCACTTCAGTAAATTGTTCCTGTCTCTAGCTATATCTGTTAATTGTGGGGAAAAGAATATAAAGAACTCAGTAAAATCATAGTTCACAAATGCAGCTGTCAAGAGATTTTACTCCTTCCACTCTCTCATACTGAGTTACTGCTCAACTTACCCTATCTGTAATCCTCAGTTTTAAGAATTCACCCTTGCTTTCCTTCCCCAGATTATGGATTCTTCAACAAATTCAGGAATATTCATAGAAGTTACAGGTAAAGCATAAAGAAACAATCAAGTTCTCAGAATGTAACTCTGTGCCACACGGTGCATTTATTCACCCATAATACTTTGCAAGAAAGAGCTCATCCCCAGTGCGACTGTGAGCTGCAGATAGGCAAGGAACATTATCCACAATGTCACCATTTCCAAAAACAACTTCTACTGCTGACTCCCCAGACTGAGACATATTTGAGGTAAAATGAAATAGCAGGTTTGCATACCGTGGGCACCTCCCTCCTCCTAGAAGAAGGAAGAAAAGAAAGCTGGGGGCGAAAGACTAAAAATTAAATCAGCACATCTGAAAACCAAGGCCAAATTGACTTGCTGAAGGCCATATCTAATCAGTCATTAGTAGAGCAAGGGCTGCAAATCTGGCTTCCTCAGTCCCAGTTTCACGCTCTAATTCCTACCTCCAACAAATTGCTTTATAATAATCATAAGACCTTACTGATTAGTCATATATGCAGATAAGGAAATATCTTTTCAAGGTTATTGTAAAGGAAAATATTAGTCAGGATGGCAAAAGGAAGGTTGAAGGGAGAGGACAGTGCAAATGGAAAACTCACAGAGGACTGTGGACTGAGCAATGTTCCTCTAAACACAAGTTTAGGAGTATTGGGAAATGTAAAAGTGGTGTTCAGCCTTGCTATACACTGGTCTTCCTTCCTCAGAGAATAATGTTGCAGAATTGTCTGATAAGGTTGTTCTGATAGAATAGCTTAGTGAAATCAAGACGACATAGTTTTATCCTGAAGTCAGCTAGGTGAGGTCATCCCCAGGCAGGATGCATGGTGCTGACCTCATCCTGCTGCCCCATGGTAACTATCTCCACTGCTTTGTTCTCACTTAGGATTGTAAAGCAAAATAATCGATGATGGTATTTATCTTGCTGTAAACAAACACTCTGTCAGAGAAGACAAAGCCTTAAAAGGGGGATTGACCATGGCTACATACACACTTGCAAGCACTGGCAGAGAAAGAGATGGAGAAGCGTAGGATATGGTTTAGGCAAAGCAAATAATTGTATCCAGTTATCCAGCTGACTGCAGCACATCAGTAGGAAAAATACCTGAAATGGGCATCTGCAGCTCTGCATTGGTTCACAAGACTAGTTGTAACGTATGTGTTTGAAGATCTCTTGCGGTCCCATGATGAAAGTTTTCTTCTCAAATGTAAAGGGGAGATGATATTTTCCATCCTTCTCTAGGGATTATTCACATAGGGCAGGCATGCAGAGACCAGCTGGATTTATCTTCTCCAGGCACTGTCCAGCTTCCAAGCAGCATGGCTCCAGGATCGTCTGGGCTAGGAGCTGATCCAAAACTCATCCTTAGGAGAGGTCTCGTGATTAAGAACCAGGTCACAAATCATAAGAAATCTAAAGGTCACAGGGGAAAGCTGATCAAGACGCAAAACTAGCTCTGGATCAAAAATCTCATCTGGAATATCACAACCATAATGTAAGGTGTATATCTCGAATGAAGCGATGAAGGGACTTTATCTCATTTTTGAAAGGTTTGTTACACCATTTGTGAAATAAACATTCATGGAAATAAAAAAAACCCCAACTGATCACCAGCATATTCTTTGTAGAACAAACCAGATCTAAAAAGCTTGTAGGAGTCTACATTTTGTAGCTTTGTCTCTGCGTTCAGAAGAAACAACACAACAGCCTTTTGTATCCGGGCAGCTTCTTTTGCTTGGCAGTAAAGGATCAGAAGGCCACAGGAACCAGAGGTGCAGGATCCCCACTGGGACCTACGCTGCAGGAATGGAGACTTACAATAGCTTAAATAAAAAGGGAGAAGGAAACACGACAGTGACTATTGCTCGAGATCTCCCACAAGTGCTACGAGAACCCAGCATGTTTTGATCTGGGGAAGCCAGCTACTTCTTTACGCTTTGGGTAGGAACAAGAGGACTACTCCCCAGAAGTTTAACTAGTATGACTTCATTGCCATTGCTTTTAAATGACATATAACTGGTGACAGTTTCCTCCTTCCCAGTAAGTATATTGAAGCATTAACACTTACTACATCACTGAATTTTTACACACTTACACACACTATTTGCAGAGTAAATAGGGAACACATGAGTTCTTATCCACACTTCCTGTGGAGCAGACCGACATGAGACAACGCATACAAGAACAAAGCTTCACCGTAGAATGAGATCCCTGGGAGAAGGGGAACCACCAGGCAGCACACACGCGGAGCTGGGGAGAAATCCAGCTCATGCAAACAGGCGGGCTCCTCTGCACCGAGGAAGAGTCTGGAAGGCAGCTCCTAGGCAGCATCCCCAGTTAGAGGAAGCCATGAATCAGTAAGGAAAAACGCGACCTCCTGTCATTTGATTCCTGCTCTCTGGGAAACAAGGCTTTACATTCCTGTAAGATAAACAGGACTGCATCAGAACAACATAGAGCTCTGTTCTCTACCTGTTTTCTTAACAGCTGTCTGTTAAGGGGCTGCTGGTTGGCAAGCTACTTGGATCAAAGACTGGGAACAAATATTTTCATATCTTCACCCAGCAATGTTATCATTAAAAATAATCAAAAACCGCTCCCCACCTTCCTTCCCCACCAGGGAAGGTTTTGCATCATGCCCTTCCTGCACTGAGTCAAAAGGCAGCAGCAATCCCTTCTCTGTACATTTCCAACAGCTGTTAATGCCATAAGTCAACAAAAGAAGCCTGATACTGTTAAAAAAAAAAAAAAGAGAGAGAGAGGGAGAGATAGTGTGAAGCTCCAAGAATATTTTAGGCAATCTGGATGAGAAAATGGGATGTGAGTTTCACAACAGTTCTGACTTTCTCTTCTGATCAGCTCTCGCTGCCATCTTGTTATTTGCTTAGGACAGGTCTGCGTGGGGTGAATTAAGTAGTCTGCAGGTATGTCACCAGCCCAGCTACCTTCCTGAACATTTAAGTGCAAAATACAATCAGCCTCGTGAATAAGTGCTCTAGAAAGTGTGTGATATTAAATATTTCTTTGGACCCTCGTCCTGCTTGGAAACCAGTCACCCCTGTGGTTTAATAAATTAGGACGGACCTGACGCGGCTGCTGGTAATTCCATTTTGGTCGAGGTGTTTTATGGATATAAAGTAAATAATCAGGCAGCCTGTGAAGGGGGAATGAAAACCGCTGTCACCCTGTTTACCTGCCTCTCCCTAACAGAAAGGTGAAGTTTAGTTGTCCATCTGTCATCTACGGCACGTGGACTTTTGAGAAAAGTCAGCATTAGGATTGCACCAGGACAGACGCGCAGGGGCCGGCGTTTACCCCCCACTTACCAGTTGCCCAGCCAGCGCTCATTTTCTTTGCATGTTTTGAGGGTTGAGTAAGGCACTCAAGACACTATCATAGTTAGTGATTTATCACCCAACAACTGGGCAACTTCCATGTACAACCATAATCTACAACATATAACAGCAAAATACCCCTCTTCAAGCATGCATGTTTTGACGAAGGCAGCCAACATCCATTTGCCTACACACGCCCCATCAAAACCAATCGTCCTAGTGATCGTTGTCCTGATCTGCATGTTGAAAACCTACCCTAAAGATAAGAAAGAAACCGTGCTCTGATCTCGTCGCTGCAAACTCTCACAAACCCAACCCTCAGGATCCTGGCTTGTTGCCAGCCCCCCCTCCACTTGCTCAGGCAGAGCCTGGCCACCCCTCACATCGGTGTGCAGCTATATCATGCTATATAACATACACAACACACAAAACTTAACAATTTAGAGGATCAGTTCTCCTTGAACTTTTTCTCCAACAAGATTAGGCAATGCTATTTGAGTATCAGAGAACCACCTGGAACTCACGGGACGTGCAAGCCTGTATTACTTGTATTAAATTTGTAATGTGATCATCTGTGCTCTGCTGAGCCTGCTGAGCTACTGGGAAGATATTAATAACTTTGAATTAGGAAGAAAACTGCCACAATAAAAAAAATGCAGTTGATATTTTACATCCTACACCTGGCACAACACTGACAGCAGAAACTGGAAAGGACAGTGGAAAAAATGTGTGTGGTAAGAATAGTCTGTATTAGAAATAAATGGTGGAATAAGAACATATAATGCTTATAATGACAGCTTATAATGACAGCTTATAATGACAGCTGACAAAACAGCAGGTTGAAGCTGGCCACATTACTAGGGAAACACATAGTTTTCTAGGGAGACTACAGAAACGTCTTGAATATGAAAACATGTAACTGTGCAAAAATCAAAAGTGCATTTTAAATGTTCCCCTCATCTAATAGCAGTATTTTCCTGTAATTTGAAGCCTTGTCTGCTTCTTCTACGTAACTAGAAAATCAGAGCTGTTTGACTGGAGTTAATCTGGTTGCTAAACAACCTATAATTGATCTTCTCTGGGTTTCAGCAATATGTTCTTTAAGCAGTGAGCTTGCTACCTTTCTGTTTGAAAGGTCAGGCCTGTATAGTACCCAAGTACTTTTTAAAAAAAAAAAGTTTAAAGATAGATTTACTGATGAAAATGTGTGATTTTTAAATAACGTTTTAAAACCATAGTGGTGTAACAACATGACTCTGAATTCTTCTATGGACTGAAAATTCCCACCAGGTGTCAACAAGCTGAAGTCCACTCTGTTAAAAATATTAGTTCCAGTATTATGTTATTTGGTGGTATGATGATGCAGGTCCACTCAACACGTGCTTCATCCAGTCTTTACTGATTGGGCTTTAAGATCCATTTTTCATTTTAAAAAGCTCTCCTTGTCTAAATGCATCTTTTGGATTCATCCTACTTGCAATATTCAACTACTGCCTCAGTCCCCATCGGCCCAAGCGCTTATTCAGTCTGCTCTAGCAAACCCAACAGACTATTTCATGATGCCTACTCCAGAGAATACTAAAGAAGTCCAAATATCTGATATAGTAAATTAGACTTCTTAAAAATGCTGCAGTGAATTTATAACTTAAAGATCTTAAGTCAGTACTGTGCAAAGCCTGTATTAGTAATACCCCTGTGAAGGAAGGCTGCAGACAGTAGAGGCAGAAGAACTGTTGTGGATACTCTCAAATTATTTTCTGAATGCTTGGGACTAATTTCTAGTCTATATAATCTATCAAAGCTTTTATTTATGCCAAATGGATTTCCCTGAAAGTAGCCTGAGCAATATACACAATTAGAACTGAAATCAGCTCCAGGTTTAGTTTAAAATTTTTCCCAGTCACTGGCAAAAATGAAACTATGCTCTGCCTGCCAAAACAAACATCATTCAGTTTTCCTCTTTTCCTTTCAACTACTACCAAGCATAATCAGGTTTAGCAGAGATCTGAAATACATAAGCCATTAAAAACCATGCCCATTGTACAGAGGACACGCCACTACCAAGAGTTAGTATGGGAGAGCAGTCAATAGCTCAACAGTAGCTTTCATTATTAATCAAGAGCTGTACACATCTCTATCGTGATATTTTGCTCTGTATTGTCCATTTTTTCCCAAAGGGGATATTCTTGAAAGGAGATGTCAAACTACCTCACTTCTGAGTGAGAAGAACTGAAACTACTTTCAGTTCCAGTTACATTCAGATGGTAACGTCAGTGCCCATCCAGGTCCAGGAGTTTCTATATTTGCACTGTGAGATCCCCTCAGTCTTCTCCACAGCAGGTTCATGCATTTTGAAGCAATCTGGGGGGTTTTATTATCCAAGCCATTTGGGACAGCCTATATCCCTTTCTACACTTTAACAAGTGCCTCAGGTCTTGCACAAACCTCATCTCTGACCACTCTCTGTCTTTGGGAAAATTTGAGTGCAGTGAGACCTCTTTGGGAAGGCATGCCATCTTGAAGGAGAAAAGCTGTATCTGTGGCTCATACATAAGAAATTTTAACATTTTGATCCATCTGGCATGAAAAAACCCAGGAAAAAATTAAAGTCCACATAATGGTTTTGATACTTCTTAGACTTTGAGAAGCCCTGGGCAGTGTCAGTCAGAAGGTGTTGTTCCTGTAATGGGCGATGTGGTAGCACAGGAGAGGACTGCTGGAAAAGGGCTCTATTCATCCCCCTCTGCTCATTCCTGGAGGAAACTGGCAGCTCTTTCCGCAGCTCTTTCTGTGTGCTCTGCTGCAAGATCACAGAGAACCTATATCCATCATTTCCTCTTTAATCTCTATAGGAAGCCTTTTCAGAAGGGAAACGTTTAAGGCCACACAATTAGCAAAACACCATCCCCTTTTCACCTGAGCCATATATTTCTGCCATCAGGTACTTGCAGCATGTTTGAAATGGTGAGTTTCATTTACAAGTATTTAACCCTGCAGCATTATCTCTCAAAATAGCTACATAATGGAATTTCCTAGACCTTTTTATAATGAAATATATATGTGTGTGTATATATATACACACACAGAGAAAGGACCTCAAAGTTCAGGCCTTTTGAGCTCCAATGACTTGTTAACAAAGTCAAGCAGCATGTCCATATTCCAGATTCTGAGACTATCTGACCACTCATGGGTGCACCAAAGGGCTCCAGTCACCGGCAGAATTGCACAGGATGGAAATCCCTTGGAAATCTGTTGACTGCATTTGCAAAATGAGCAGTTAAGAGCCTGCAAGAAATTCTTCTTCCCCATAATGGAAATCCTAAGCCCAGATTCTCAAACTGTGGTTGAACAAGACGTTTGTTCAGGGTTATTTGGAGTTTACGGTGTTCCAGCCGCACCACGACACCCAGCCCGTTGTGCTGACAGCACTGTTCACAAGCTGTGTTGCAAACTAAAGAGCTGACTGGGCTCTGCAAGAGCAAACATTGGAAGCCACGCCATTTCCCTGACCCATATTAAAACACATTGTCCAAAAACATCAGTACTGGCACCGCTGGGAGTGGAAGGGCAGGGGGGAACACACGACGGTGTACGGGCACGAACGAGCATCCAGGACCAAGAACTACAGCTGAGCCACAAGCTCTGCTGCACTCGGGGCACCACAAGGTCATTGCAGCAGGACAAATTGCAGTTTACATCACCCAGATCAAGTAGGAGATACATTCACTTTGCCTGACCAGTCTAAAATGGTCTTAGGCCTTACAGAGTTCGGTCTCAAAGCATTTGTCTACCATCATACTCAGAGCAATCATCTACCTGTGTCGAGGAAGTTACGCAAGTATAAAGGTGCCATGTCCCTTTGTAAGAAAAGATCTAAGCTGTACCAGCATAAGAATGCAAATATAACAACTTCAAACCAGTGCTTTGCCCACATAAAATTATTTTGTTTAACAAAAAACCTTACACTTCAAAACAAAATGGTTATCCCAGCAGGAAGAAAATTCACAAAGCTCTGGACTAAGGCTTGTTAGCAAGGCGTTCCTCTCCATATATACTACAAATTTCCAGCAGTTCTTCTAAATCCCTTCATATTTTCAGTTGACGCTCACTGTATGGGTGGGATATCCCCAAAATACATGTGTAGTCTTTGCAGCTATGCTTTTTACTAGCATAGCTCATGCAAAATTAACTGGTTTTGCATACCGTGTGATTTTCAAAGTCACGAGGTAGGTAAAGCAAAAGCAGGCATCACTGGAACACTTATCGGTTTGCTTCTCGCTGGGGACTGTTCTGTGCCAAGTATCTGATACCTGCATTAGCAAATACTGTGGTGCAACTCGAGCAGCTCTGTAAAGCAAAGCAAGTAGTGCTGAGAACCCCAAATCCTCAATATAAACACTTCACAGGTTTTACTTAAGACCACCTCTGTTTTGATCCTGTGGACTGAATGCCCGTTAGTGGTCGGAGCACGTTAGGTAGGCTCCTGGAGCGCCTCTTCCCCGAGGTTTCAGGAAGCAGCTTAATTTTCATCTCAAAGGGAATTAAGTTTATGATGTGCTCTAAGACTGCTCACTGATATCAACCAAAGCAAGGGAAGTGAGGACAATTGGAAGATTTGCTTCAAAAGCACACTCCCGCATCTAACTAAAACCCTGCAGACTAGATGCCATCCACAGAAAAAGAATGCAAGAATAATTTTGTAAAGGAAATAGATTCAGCCTTTTTCCTATGCTCTGACTCCTTCATTATCTTATACTAAATACATACTCAGTTGTATATGTGAGATGGAGGTTCATACTTTAAACAGAAAGGAAAAATCACCTTAAGGCTGAGACTAAGTCCAAAAAATTTTAGCATGGAAGGGAAAAGTAATTTTGAAAAGGCAGCTGAGCTGGGAGTTGTATTTCAGTAACAGTCACCTGTAAATGCCAGCTCTTGTAATGTTTCCATTTACAGATCTTAAAAAGATTTTTAAAAATTCTAACTCCGTTTTTACTTACAAGAAATCTAAGTCCTAGAAAGACAAAGCAGTATGAGCAGGTAAGTAGCAGAGCAGGGAGTGAACTCCAACCTCGCAGCCTCCATCGGTAGCTGTGTCAGTGCTGTGCACGCAGGACAGCCGTGCACAAAGAAAATCACTTCACCCAGCGGGAAACTTTCCCGGTTTTGTGCACGAAAATGATTGTTGCTTTAAAATCAATGGATGATGGATGCTGAAAATAGCACTGGGATCCTCATCTGACGTCTGTCAGTTGTCAGACACACACTGACCCAGACAGCTAGCGAGGAAAGTGGAGATTTGCAACAACTGTCATCCACAGCAACCAGCCAAACTGTGACTTCTTCCAAGAGGAACGAATCAGTAGGCAAAAACCAGTACTTCTTTGATGCAATCTCGTTGCACACAAACAAAAGCACACGAAATTCTGCTTCCCCAAGTACTGTAAGGCTCAAACAAGAAAGTTTCCTTGCTCAGCATTCACAGCTGCTTTACCCAAGACAGCACTAGCTCTTTCTTAAATCTCTCATGACCAAGCTGAACATGCCTTTTTGAGTATAAATGGCTTTTAATGGCCTTTTCTTTCTGCTCCTGCGGTATTCTCTTGCTGATAGTCACCCACACCTCCAAAACCTGTGTTGCCATGTCCTTCCCTCTCCCCACCCCTGCTACTCCTTTCAGCATCTGAGTTATTCCCCTTTGCTCTTCCTGACAGCGAGTCATGAGGAGCACGCAAGAGACAACGCGTCCTCAGTCGCCGTTTGGGTGGCTGGAGCAAGCATCTCCCCTACCAAATAGATGCTGCGCTCGCAGAGAAAATTCAGTGCTGACCTGGAGCACGCCCAGCAAGCTCAGCAAGGGCACCGAGAAATCCTGGTGCCCTCTCAGAAGTTTCTACTTTAGGTGCAAATGGTTAGGCTAGGTGTAAATGTTCAAAGGCTTACCAGCCGATTAAATTTGGGTGGACTTTTGTGGAGGACAAAAGGTAAATGTATTTGAAAATGCAAAGAGGCATGAGCTAATTAGCACAATACAACCTTTATCACAGCACTAAAGGCTGCAGAAACTAAACCTTTATCACAATACAACCTTTATTTTATTTTATTTTTTAATTTATTTTATTATATTTATTTTATAATAATAAAATAAAGTTTATTGTAATAAAATTTATAATAAATGTATTTTATAATAATATTTTATTACAATAAACAACTAAATTGTATTTTATGTTATTAAAATTTTATTTTATTTTTATTTTTTATTTTATTATTTTATTTTATTTCTAATTTTTATTTTAATTTTTATTTTATTTAATTTTTAATACAATTTTATTTTCTTTTATACATTTTATTTTATTTTGTTATTTAAATTTTATTTTATTTTTAAACTTTATTATAATAAACAACTAAGGGTGGTTTATCAATACAACCTTTATCACAGCACTAAAGGTTGCTGCTTTGATGCGTTCCCTGAACAAAGAGAAAGGCCCTGATGTGAGGGTGAAATGCAAGGAGTGATGCTCTGGGGTGGTTTAGGGAAGGAAATGAGGAGGCACACTGTGACCCATTGAAGCTGCTGGGGAATCCAGGCGAGGAAATTCGAAATTACCCTAAGAGGGACTTAATGAGAACTGGGGGACTAATACAAAACCCAGACGAAACTAGTAGGAACTTTACTGGTCACAAATAGCCAAGCCCTTAGTGTTAGTGGCCTCCCTGTGGTACTACACCCAGCAGCACAGGGCCCCTGGGTCATCAGGCTCACTCTGGGAGCTGCTGCACGGTACGGCCGCGTCTAGCTGAGGAGGAGCTCTGTCCTCATGTTCTCATCCCCTGCTGTACCTGCCTGCTCTGACCCCACCGTGACCCAAACCAACGGGAAAAATACCTTTTTGTGGGACTACCTTTCAGCCAGTTTAGCTGAAAACTAACTGGAGCAGGAGGGACCCAGCTGGCAGCAGCCACTTGCAGCTTGATCCACCCGTACTGTAAAATCACAGCACTGGGTGGGAAATTTAGCTTTGCTGGCCATGCCTAAGTGAGAGATTCTTCCCGAGCAGCCGGGTGAGGCAGGCAGACCACACTTCATTACAGAGCTGACAAGAGAAAGCAGTAATTACATGAACGCGAGATCTATTACCTGACCATTGTTGTAAGATGGATCTAAGGTGTCATGGGGAGCAAGGCAGTCCATTAATTTTCCATTCCGCCGGCAGCCCAGGTGCACCAGATCTCGGCAGTGAGCATGGCAGGTGTATTTGCAATCTGAAACATGCACAGAGACACACACACACACACACAAAAAAAAAATAGAAGTGTTTAGAAATGAAGTTGCTGCGGGCAGAAGCTAGGAGGGAGGCACATCCTCATTTGATACATGACCTCAGAGAAGCTACCACCTCTCGACTGAATCTCCCCGCCTGTACGTAGAGATAATAATAGTTACATATTATTGGAGATGTAAATTCACTGGAGCGAAGGTGACAGTGCAGCACACCTCAGTGTCACGCTGACACGGCTGCAGTGATGCAGCCCGCTAGTTAGATCAGGGATGCCTCCGTGAGATGTTTTTGCAAAAAGTCTGAGCCACGTACTATGTATTAGCTGCTGTAATGTAAGCTCGAACGGGGCCGTTCTCAGAAAAGACATAATATTGATGATTTTCAGACAAAAATTTCTATGCAAGTACAATCACTATTACATGGTTTTACATGTTTTAAGCTTAGGTTCTCTTAAGAATATGCACATGAATAGTGAAAACAGAATGAGAAGCTTCTCTGAAGCTGTAATTAACCTGCTAAATCACAAAGTTGCCTTCAGGAACAATTCAGAAATTTCACTTGCTGGCTAGCAAAATCAACTAAGATGGCTATTAGGAACATAAATTCATGAACAGAGGCAGATGGCCTTATCTCTAGTAAGAAATCAGATGATTCATATGGCCTCTAATCTCAAAGAGAGAATCACTTTAACAGTATTTGCAAATACAACCTGTATTTGCTCTGAAGCTTTGTTGCGTTTGCTGTTTTTCTACGTAAGTTGGGCAGAGCTCACGATGCCACTGTTGTCTAGCACTGAATGTCACTCTCTATTTTTAGGTTTTAAATTGTTTATAATTTTGCCAAAAAGCAACCATTTGACTTCAAGTTTCCATGCTGGGGAACATCATGCTGTTTGTTTTAGAACATTTCAGCTAAAACAATGCAGCCATTTCCAAGAATGACTTTTGGAGGAAATGCTTTCATCTTCCCTAACTAAACTACTCTTAAAAATATATTTTTTTGTTACAAAGCTTTACACTTCCCTGGTTTATAGCAAAAGCTGAATTTTGGATGGGGTTTTTTTTGTTCCCTTATCAACCTCTCAAAAATCTCAGTTTCCCTTATGTTTGATTAGATTCTCATTACAGTTCCTGAAGAATATATTCTTCAAGGTTCCCATTTCCAATCCATACTCATCGGCAGTGTTATGGGGCAAGGCAGCAGAGTGTTCCCTGCAACTCTGCTCCTCTTGGCTAGGGACTTGGTCTTTAATGTAAGATCCCCGCACCAGCAGATCATCCAAAAGTAAAAATTTTATTGTGGATCAGGTGTAAACATGCAATCACACTTCGGTACCTGATACAGAATTTATGCTATACTTGCATTAAGGCAGGATTAAATATATTTTATTTGGCACAAAGTCAACGAGTCAAAACTTTTCCAATACCAGTGACCCAGCAGAGTGAGTCCATACTGGATCAGCACTCTGGATCAGATAACTAGGATGTTTCTGATCTTAAACCAGACTGACTATATCACTATAATATGTCTCAAGTCACACTCCTCTTGGGACATCAGCAAATAGCCTCCAGGTAATTATGTGGCAAGAAGGACCCTGTTGCAGCATAAATCAAAACACTGAAGAAAGGCTCTAACTCTCTAAAACCATCCCATCACTGTATTTAATGCAGAATTTGGAAGACATGAAGCAAAATAGGCAGAAGACTACAGGAGGAAAAAAGGATGGTTAAGGCAGCTGCATGGTGCCCAGGAGAAATGACAGTTGTCCCTGCACCCTTGTGTGATGCTGGCAAGCCATGCCAGACTTTCCCCAGCTGCTGCCCCATTTCTCCTGGGTGCCACGTTTGAGCTACTTCATCCAATGTGCAGGAGACATGGAGCATTTACAACTGCAACCGAAGTCAGGAAGAACTGTGCTTTTAACCCAAACGAGGTTTCTCCAGGGCTCTGTTTTATGGTTATGCAGCTGGATTATTTTTCAGATGACTCAGGCACCTCACGGAGGAGTTCTGGAGGAGAAAGGACACTCCCGTTGGTGGAGCCCTTGAGAGAGGAGAATAATTTTGTATTTGGGAAGGGACCCCTTAAGACACAGTTGAAAAGCCTCACCCCATACCTGACAAGATTAAATAAAATTTGGAGCTGTTGTTCACTGGGTGAGGGAGCGAGGCAGCTCCATGGGAAAACCAGGATGGGAGCAGTGAGTTAAAAATGACATTGTAAGGCATACGCAAAAGAAGGTCAAATGAAAGTAATACTTGAATTTCTTATTTTTCTTAATTTCTGAGTTCTTTACTTTTCAAGTTGAGTTTTCTTCTTCTTAAGAAAAAATGCTTATGAGATCGCACGGTATGTCTACCTTTCTTTCCTCCCCCTGTAATTCTGTGAGAGCTGACCAATTTCAACCACAAATGGTCTAAAAGCTAATTAAGTTCATACAAGTTTTATGAAAATCATTTCCTGGGTAAAGGAGGGAGACCCAAACTGATACCCACGCTCAGGGCATGGCAGACAAAACTCAGCCGTTACGGCATTGTCTGGCAATGTCTGGACAACCAGCTACGGCACGTCACCTCCGTTATGGGGACGTTATGGGGAATGGGGCACAAATCTGTAGGAAACTGGGCTTCACTAATTCCCCGACTTTCTATGGTTACACAAACATATATACCGAGCATGCACCAATTCTGAAGACGCATTTTCACAAATAATATTAGGAAAAAATCTGTTAGCTAAACAGTGTTCTGAAACGGGATTACTAATTAAGTTAGGAAACATTATCTCTCAATGCTATTTTGTTTGCCATTTATATTCATTTTAATCTGTGAGTCCATAATGTCATTTGTAAGACAAGCCCATAATTTCCGCCTGGCTATTATAGGCATAATTGCAAAAAATGTAAAAGCTTCATCTCTGAAACTCTTTCGATCATAAACTAGATTTTAACATACTGATTATAAGTTTAATGAGCAAGACAAGAAAAAAGGATTATTTTTTTCTAGAACAGTAATACTTAAACATTTTTTCCTATGTGTTTTGGCTTTAAATTTTAATAAACTTGGCTTTAAATTTAAAAATTTAAAAAATTAAAGAAAAAAAACCCCACGCCACATTATTTTATTCCATTCATGGCATACAATGTTTCACAAAGGTCCGGGTAGCATCAAATTAAAAATAGTATCTATTTCTGTTCATCGTTTACTGGACCACTCACAAAATTGCCACGAGTTCAAAAAGTAGCTATTATTCTAGAAAGACTGTTTTGGTCATCAGATTGTGGATTGCCATATTAATTCTGCTTGGAAAGCAATCAGGACCAGGTGTTCTTTCCCGATGTGGTCCAAAATGAATGCTGTCCTTTGAATTCAAAGATCTGGGGGCTTTAAATGGGCACTGTTGATAACATCATTCACTGACATTTAGAAAAGCTAACAGGTTTATTTTACTAATGCTCAGACTGTCCTGTGCCCTGAAGTTATTTATGAAAGTGATGCATCAATGCACACTGAATATGCATAATTGTCCTACATCGTTAGGAAATGCAAAGTAAGTATGTATTTATTAAGCACATAAATATTATCCTTTAAAAGTTTAATTGTCAACTACTGAGACATAATGTAACACCTTATTATTTATTACTCTATTGCAACAATGGCTTGACTAGAGTCATAGAAAAAAATAATTTAGCAAATTTCACAATTATATGAAATCAAGACTACTCCTATCCTGCCTTCACGAGGGTGAACTGTAAGACTTCAACACATTCATTTTACGTGAATAGTCCCTACCTGATATTTGGGTTTTCTTCACCCGAAACTTGATTTTGCGTGATAGCTTGTAAATAGCTGTTCCCATAACTGATTTGCTCCAGGGCGGCGCAGCAGAAAGCAAGCAAATGAACAGGCAGGCAACCCAACAGATGCTCCAACATCAGACCCTGGTAATTGAGCATTACTGAATCAGGCAGAGGCAGGCAGAGGCTCAACAGCAAAGTCTCTCGATCCTGCTGTGGTCTTCCCTGCCTAGGAAATGTGTGCGTTCATTTCTGGGGTGGCCCAGACAAATTTAACTTCCAAAAGGATATGAGAAATGTATGTTGTGCCTGAGCAACTGAAGCACACAGAAAGTTCAAAGCCAAACTTATATTTATGTTTGCATCATTTATCAACCACAGTAAGGTTGAAAAAGTCTTTATTAGAAAGCATGAGGAAGGTATACAACTTGGTTCTGCCACTGTGTATGTTAGGAAGTTAGCAAATAAAATAATCTTTACTTGAGAGCTTGTGGCTTGGTTTACTGCTGTGCTTGTTCTACAGAAAGTATGCCTGTAAAGCCTCTTGGAAAAATATTCAAACTACGTAAGGTGCTTAATGCTTTAATTCTTAATCCATTTCCAGCCAGCAGGTCACAAAAGGAAGGAGAATGAAGTTCAGCAATATTTCTCCTGCACGGCCGAATTGCATTGTATTTCTACAATACATTGATATCAACATCTCAGATTTTGGGTTGTACTTAATATATGTTGCGTTGTTCTCCTTTTTGCTGATGTTCAAATGTCTACATTCTAGTTTGATGCTAAAGTTGCTACCAAGATTTTTTTTAGCAGTTTCACTAGAAGCTGTAAAGGAATGAGAAACCTGCTTGGATAAACAGCCTTCAGAAAATGTTAAGCACAGCTTCGTGGGGGTGGAGCTCTGCTGTAACATTAGCTTTATCTCTGTGCAATTCCCTTTATTTCTGATTATTTATTTATTAGTCTCACTTAACATTAGTCTGAGATTAAAATAAAGTTCACTGTAACCATATTTCCCAATTAGTGAGTCATGGGTGACTTTTAAGGGATCACAATCATTACAGATGAGACAGATTTTCCGAGCTCCTTATGGCCATCCTTTTCCCTGAGGGATCTCTGTGCACATTTGGTGCTCTTTCCCCTTCATGGAACTAGGCAAGGCTTAGATCAGACTGTAGTCCAGCAAAGCCCACATCTTCCAAACCCCTGTAAAGCTGTGCCTATCCACAAGTACCACCTTGCCACTTAAGGTTTTCTAATCTGTTGTTTCTCTGTAGACTTTACTTTCAACAGGTACACTGGCCATGGCCACGGCCACTGGCCATGAGGCCCTATATGGGACACGTGCTTCCTGTAGAGAGGATCCTCTATCATTTTCCCAGGCACAGAAAGAGCATATAACTGGCTTAACTTGCTTCCTAGGAAAATGCTCCAAGAAACCTGCTACAAGAACCTCTAAAAAGACAGTGAAACCATTCTGTTACTGGAGCGGCACTGGGGGGCTGAATTAGACTAGAAGATATAACCAGATGTGCGTTCTCCTTCAAGCAGATGAATACTGTTCGCTGGAAAGCAGGTGGGCTCTTTCATTCAATTCCTGCTTCCTACAGCTGTTGCAACCCACTTGAAAATATTAGCAGGCAAGCAGGGATAGAAACAGCAAAGGATTAAGACTTTCAAAGCGCTGGTGCTAAAGCTAGGCTTCCAGATTTATAATTTAAACACCCACACAGAATTGGAGTCATCATCAGAGGCAGTGGCACTCCCTGCTTACAGAGCACTCAAAAGAAATTTTGGGTGCTCAGTATCTTGGACAAATGAAGCCATCATTATGCAATTGCCATGGTTGGAAAGTTGCAGCCATTGTGTCAGAGTTTCCATCGCCTGTTCCCCTCCTGCACTGCAGAGCATGGGAAGCTACAAAATCAGCCTCAGTTTCCTTCCTCACGCAAATACATGAACTGGCCTGGATAAGCCACAATAGGTAAAGTATCCCTATTCATCCTTTCCTTGCAGAATAATAACAAAGAACAGAATAATGCTTTTCAGAAATGTAAGTGATGCTCTCTCTTAGAGAAGTACGACACCAAACTTAAAAGATTATTAATATTCATAGCATCTTAGTATCAAAAGGATGGTAGACTTGTAAAGTAAAAGAAAGAGCATAGAAATCCATGTGGCTTTGAACAGGAATTAAAAAGAAGCAAATGAAGGTGGAAGGCAGCCAGCTGACAGGACAGACTTGATTGTATAAATGCATTTTTTCTTCAGCTTTGCTAAAATCCTCATCTTTTGCTTTCACACAGCTGGCAAATATAATTTGGATTACAATCTTCAATTAGTAAAAAACAAACAAAAGCCTCTTAAACGCTCATCTATGGCTACATCTAATATATTCATACATTTTACTAGTGAAATGATAGTCTATAAAATGTTATTTGTGAAAAAAACCTAAAATTGAAGCTAAAAATCAAAGGAATATAATTACAGATAGGTGGTTTATCAAGAAGAGTTAAACCGGGATCTATCTGTGACTTTCAAGAACTGCAGCTTTGTTAATACTAGTCCATGAAAAGTCATCAAATGATACATTAGTCTTTATGTTTAATACTGATTTAGTGAACAGAATAATTTTGAACAGAAAAAGTCATACTGAAAAACTAAAATGAGACCAGTTATTGACTGTACCAATATTGTCCTTGATGAAAGAGGATGTACTGGGTACAGGAGCAGGTTTTATATTACAATATAAACCAAATACAGACACGGCACTTTATACCATGCTCAGTTCAACGGGTTTCTATGAGGAGAAAAAGTTACGTGTCTACATATGACACAAAAGTTACTTCCAAGTTTAAATGACTATTTGGAAATAATGCTATTTCTGCAACTTTGTACCTGAGACTGTTGTTTGACTTATACCTTTCTGACTTCAGATCAACAGAAATAAGAACTACTCTGGATCCTGACTAGAGAATCAGAATTTCAAGGCTCCTCTTCAGAAGAGCAGGAAATTGTTAAGAAGACACTCGAAGTTTGGTTCCCATCCTGCAGTCCCACCAAGCCAAAAAGGGCACCTCTGGAAGTTTTTGTGCTTTTGAATCACAAGAAATGACTGATATAAGTTTACGCTGATTTTTCAAAGATCTCTATACTAGCAGTTGCCATTTCTTTCTGGCTGCTAATTTTTTCAACCCTGTGTCCTAGCATTGTGCAACCCTAAACATTTACATACACGCCAGATAAAACTGAATCTCTGCCAGGCTTGCAACCCCATCTGTAACTGCCACAGCCCCACTCAGGGTCTGGAACCCTGGCCTGGGAACAGGATAAACTCCTGTAACAGGCTCTATTAGGAGCTACTTAGGGTGACTGAGATAAAATTAACCAGAGTGCCTATGGCACAGACCTGCAAAATCATGTATTTGCATATATTTGGACCTCAGCAGAAGGCAGGTGCTTTAACTCTAACAGAACAGTCCAGGACCCAACCCAAAACTCACGGGGTTTTTGTCTGCAAAGCGTCTTACCAAGCCAGAGTTTGGGTACTGCACAAAAAGAATGCTGTATTACTCACCAGTTTAAGATTCAGAGTTTTTAGATAACAGTTTATCTATCATCTAGGCAGGCAATAACCTGACTTTGCCACATCCAGAGGACATTACATTTGCAAAGCAGGAGGGAGCAATCAGCCTTTTAGTGAGAAGATGAGAAAACTCTTTCTTGAGTGAGTCACTAACCGAGAACTCCAGGGAGGCCCGAAGGAGAAGATGAGGTATAAAAATCAACAACCTCCATGAGCCTGGGACTGCCTAACGTCCCTGCTGCCTGGGAACACTGGGACCACATCTCTGATCACATGCGCCAGGAATAAATAACTGGTTAACAAATAAATTCAGCTTCCCAACTGCAAAACAGGATGGAATGACAGACATTTCAGATTAAACAGCCTAAACCAGATTTTTTCAGTTTCTGCCGCTGGTACCTTTACAAACCTCTACAATCCTGTAGTCTGTTTTGGAGCGTTTCAATACTTTTTTTTGTATGGGCTTATCTTAACCTGGTTTGGGCTAGAGAGTTTGCTAGATAACTGGTAAACACCAAGACACATGCGCTCTGTGGGCATGGTCATCCTTGGCATGGGGTGGTGAGAGAGGCTCAGCAGGACTGGGACCCCAGGGCAGGGCAGGGCAGGGCAGGGCAGGGCAGCTCGCCAGCCTCCCGCAGAGTGGAAGGAGGCATTGCCATCTAGCTGCACGCTGAAGAACTGGAATGTAGGAGCTTGCATGGATGAAGCATCTTGGAGTGACCGCTGTTAGCCAGGTGAGCTTGCTGGCAGCGTCCACAGAGAAGGTCCCTGACGGCTGAAGGAGGCTTGTCCACTCTTCATGCCAGCGACTGTAAAAAGCATGTGTGAGGAAGGGTTAATGCCTATCTTCAGCTACTAAAATCTACCCTGGTTCTCAAGACGCTTAAATGTCTCTGAGCACCTGTCCCTAAGTGACGCAGGAACATAAATCCCATTGATTTACTCTGGAGCTATTAAAGAATTAAAGTCAATTTAATCTGTTTGTAAAGCGCGTTTGTATTTTTATCAACATGGCAACAGTCTCAGGTCTTCTCCCTCCTTCCAGCGCTTGCCAACAAGCTCCAGCTAAGACTTGTCACAGGAGACTCTTGCACAAACCTGGGATCCTACACAACCAGCCTATAAACAGGCCGATGCTCCTGAAAACTACTACACCTCTTTTGGGCAGATAACGCTCTGTGTGCAGTCCTGTTTACAGTCACCACTCCTGCATAAACAGAACATGCAGTGTGGGCCAGACCACCCTGAAATAATCACAAAATCTGTTTGCAAACAAGGCTGAAAACGTTTACTTCATTCAATCGAGGTAAGGGTTAAAACATAAATTTGCAATAGTGGAAACACTTTAAAAAGAAAAGCACAAGGCAAGGAAACCCAAGTTTAGTTTACATTTACTTCTCACAATCTCCTTGATCTGTTTCAGCATCACAGCTAGCTGGAGAGCTGGGCCACATCCCCTCCTGAGGGTACCCCGGGGCTACCGTGCTTTTGGGAGCTCTTAGCTCTGCCTGTTTCTGGGAGGCAGACTGAGGGGTACAGGGCTGAGCTCTCCTTCCCCAGCCTCCAATGCCTCCTCCCTGTAAGGGCTCCCCTGGAGTTAACTGGGCATGGGAACACCACACAGTAATGCCAGCGTGTGAAGGAGAGGAGATACCTCATTTCTCCTTCCTCCTTAGGTCCTCTTGATGATATACACACATCTACGGCATTCTTTAGTTAGTTTAACTTCCAGGCTACAGCTTTAAGCTGACTCTGCTTGTACAGCCTTCCAAAAAAATGGTCTAAATTGCAATGCACAGCTTGAGAAACAAGGTCCTCGGGCTGATAACATTCCTTCTGCCCTGAGCTTTGAGACCAAACATGAAATGATGAAACTGGGAAAGGGGGGTTTCAATCAAGCAAGCTTCTCCTCCCCTCCTCCCCATGTACCTAGCTAGTTTTCTGAGGTCCCCTTTAAGGGTCACTGTCACACTCTGCCAAAAACCTTAAGATAATCTTAAGATTTAGTAGATTTTTTAAACACCCTGTAGCACTGCAATTCCTACTGTCTTCCAAAGCTCCACACATGAAAACGGCGAGACCTGGTAAGACTCAACCTGTTAATAAATGCAAAGACTAGCAAATCATACCCATGCTTCGCAGCAAATGCGAAGGGAATGTCTAAGGGCTCAGCTCCCACTAGCACCTTTCCAGAGATGAGACCTCAGAGAGAAAACTGCTCGTTCCAGCCAGCAGACAGAGCCTACAGCTCCTACTTCTCCACACCAGATAGGGGTGGGGAGGCCAAATTCCTCTGTGCAGTAACTTCAAACAAGGGATTAGAGACAAAACTCGGCAGATATCTTGATGTATCACCTTGTCTGTCCTTTCACGACAGACTTCAGAGAGTGCTTTTGTACTGCTGACACAGCGAACCACACACCCATCACATACAGGCTCATGGGAGAAAACGCCAGCCAAAATCTCATGGACCTGGAGAGTGACAGGCTTTACTGACCACGTGTGGCAGTGACAAAACCAAGGTACCACAAAGCAGCTGTATTTCTTCTTCAGTTCAAGAGCAAAAGGATTACGTTTCTGGAACAGAAAACAAACTTTATTCTCTGTTTCTGATGTTAACAAACTGCAGTGAAGTTATGCCGCAAAAAGAAAAAACTGCCCTGTAGATAAAAATCCTAGATTCGACCTGCCCTGGAAAGCAATTTACAATAATTTATTTATATTTGATTCCCTAGAGAACTAGTAATTATTCCTTTTATGCTTATTTGTGTAAGACTGCACTAGTTGTTAGGTATCTCTACAAACTGCCCAGCGGTACAGGGTCCAGCCCCTGGCCGGTGGCCGGCTCGCAGCCCTGCGCTGTGCCGCAGGCATCCCCCAGAGCCGGGCTGGAAGCAGGCAGAGGCACGGACACCAGCGGCCGCCCAGCCAGTGCCAACTGCTTCTCTCGGTCTTTTCCCACCTGCTCCATAAGGCCAAGCAGCCGGAGAGGAGCCGTGGCGTTGCACTGAGCTACACTTGCAGCAGCGACGTGGCAGCAGAGTGGCTATGATGGTAAAATAGGAGCTACAGCCCCTTTGCTCTGACAAATCTGCCCACTGGCATTTGGACCCTAACTACCAACCTAATCCACCAGACCCAATACTTTCTACCAATCGCTTAAAAGCAGCCCAGGATGTCTTTAAATTAAATTTAGTTTTCCTATGGAAACCACAAAACGCAGCAGCCCAGAGCACGTGCTGAATTCCTGACCTCCAAGGGAAGAGAGCCTGAATGAGGACGGGGACGTGGGTGCACCAGCTCCTCATGCCTGGTTTTCCTTTTGTGCAGGTTTCAGAAAATGCATTTGAAATCCACCTTTGACAGAATTAAAGGCATCAGATTTTACATTCAGTGAACACCTGGCTCGGGAACACATGGCTGCATACACTTCTGCACTGGAGATGTGATGGAAAGTAACAGAAGAATTTCTGTTTAAAAAGTCAAAAATCAGTCCAAAGTATTTACACAGTTCCACTATGTCTCACGTTGGTATTTTGGGACCTCCACTTGCTCTGACTGTTAGCCTCTTTCCAACGTTAAAAACCTAAACAAATGGGGAGAAAAACCCTTCCACGTAAAAAAAAAAAGTGAGCTCTCTCTTCTGTATGCAAAACCAATAAAAATACTGCTTTTTGAAAGCTTTTACTCTAGTGCCCTCTATTGCTGAACCCCCAAAACAGCCAGCATAAAGTTAACACAAATCAGCAATTTCTTTCAGTTTTCCTTTAAAAGAAACCTCACCGAAAAGTAAGAACCAGAAAGAAAAGTATGGTTTAGGTCTAGCCACTGCGCTGCTGAGGAGCTGTGAGTTCCTGACCAGACCTGAGTTAATAAACTCCCTCTTTTTGCTGGAATTAATAGCGGATAAGAGGCACCACTTTCAGTTCATGGAGGGGATGGATTATAGAAAAGCGGTCCTGAGAGCTCAGCAGAGACCTGATTTACCTCCTTTACCTGGCCACAACACTGGGACTTCATTCTGAATTGCTGCTGAAGGATCACTGATCACTCTATTAGGGGAGATAAAAACAGCAATTATATCCTAGCAGGACAGAAGCCAGACCTTTAACTGACAGATCACATAAAATTTAAAAACTTGAACTTTCTGCCAAACAAAGCCTGCAGGCTGTTATGTTTAAATGTGAGATGAGAAAAAAGTTGAATCAAACCCATCAAATTAAATGAAGCTTAATACAAAAATATTTGCGCTTGTGCAGATCTCTAATGCTGAGTACAGCTCAATTCTGAGCATGCTTTTGCATGCTGCATCCAAGCTCGGTCTATGTTTACGTATCAGGCTCTAATGTTACATTACCTCTTTAAAACAGGTAATTCCACACTACTAATTTATTAATGTTCCTCTCTATAAATGACCAATCCACAGCTTTTATTTCAGCTGTTATAGGTCATCATTCCCACCCTGGTAATGGACCTTGAAGCAGATGCACTGGAGAGGTGCTTAGTTTAATGCACACAGCTGGTCATCCTCTTTTCCTCCTCTTGTCTGCCTACCAGCTCCCAGGGCAGCAAAGGGATGCAGTGGAGAGAAACAGCATCTTCCAACCGCTATTGCTTGACATTGGCAAAGGAAACAAGAAACGTGGCAGCAGAAAAACAGAAAGTAAAATTAAATCTTCCAAAGTACTTCAGAAGAACAAGCCCACAACAGGCATAGGGTGTACTAGCAATTTCTGGTGTTACTGACATCTCTCGTGTTACGGACATTCACTTCAGTAATCCTCACCCAAGCAGCGACTGGGCTCATGAGATGAAGTTCAGTCTCGGAACAGATTTTTTTTCTTACATTTATCACAGGCTCATGAAAATTTTAATAACTCTCCAGGTACAAATCAGGATTTTCCTTTGGACGGGAGGCAGAGTAGGCAAAGAGATTTGTCTTGTCTCATTTAAAACTGGTAGAGCCCAGGAAAAAGGAATTTAGTGGGATGCCACATTCGTCTCATCTAATTATCTGAGAAATGAAATAAAACAACACATGATGCAATTTGCAAAAGCCACATGACCGGTAAGAGCTGTGAATTATAACCACTATGGACAAAAACATACCATGGAATATCCGAACACCAACAGAATGCATCTCCCTTGGAAAAATACAGACTCACAAATAAGGGAAAAACTAAACAGTTATTTAATGGTTGGAGAATGACACAGAAATCATCAATAGTGAGAGAGGTTTACATATTCCCTAGCCTTTACCAGTACTGCACTCGAAAAACACAATAACAGATGGACCAAGTTAGACCAAAGATCCATCTATCTAGGCCAGTAGCCTGTCTTGGGAACAGCCTGCCAGCAGATGCTTAGAGAACATGCATGAGGAAAAAAAGTGAATTTTGAGTGATATTTCCCCCTTATGCCCTCTACTCTGCAACTTAAAACAAATAAGCCAGAGGCTGTATCTGCATCTTTTTATTTAATATCCCTTGATGTCTCTTTTCTCCACAAATTTATCTAATCCCTTCTTGAATACATTTATCTTCCTAGTCTCCTAAACATCCTGTGTCAGTCAGTTCCACAACTGAATTACGTGCATGTGTATGCATGTGAAAGAGTAGTTTGTTTTAAGCCTCTTGTTTGGCCATTTCATGGCACGGCCCTGACTTTTATGCTATGAGAAATGGTAAATAACTACGCTGTTTTCAATTCTCCACACTGCTCTTATTAGTACAGAAGCATATTCTCTTGCAGCTGCCTCTTACCAAGCGGAAAAGCCCTGGTCTGGGGGAGTTTACTAATCTCTTTGATAATCCAAAGTCTTCTCTTGTATCTCCAAATACTACTATACCCTTTTTAAGAAGGCGGGGTGACCAAACCACTTCATATGACATGTAGGCACAGCACGGTTTTCTGGGTTTTCACTTTATCTCTTTCCTAATACTTCCATATATTCAGTTCCCTTTTACTTTGAATATTGGGAAGAGTCTCTTCAGAGAACTGTCCACATGATTAATTCTGTTTTCCAAGCGATAAAAGCTAAATTAGAAGCCACTGCTCTATATGTGCAGTTAGCGTTTTCCCCATATGGTTTAGTTTGTATTTATCAACACTGAATTATGTTTTACTGCCCAGTCACTCAGTATGATGTGTTTCTTCTACAGCCTTCTACGATTTACTTTAAACTACCCTGATGACCTGTTAACACTGACATCCTGCACCCATCTTCTTTTTCATTTTGTTAATAAATGCTTTTTTATCACAGACGCCTGCGCAGCTTCCTCCAGAACTAGGTAAGTGCACTTTTAAGCAAATCATACAAGAAAAATTAAATATATATACTTAAAATTAAAAGAGATAGGAAAAGCACATATAGAGATGTTCTTGAAAAGGAGACTAGAAACTAAAATCATGCTTTCACAACACAAAGGATCTTTAAATGGCACACTTCCACTAATAACCTATGTATTCTTAAATGAACATTGGACACAGGCTATTAAATAATGATTAAGAACATTCAAATCAAATGGGCTCAAATAGCCGAAGTAGATGAATAAATATGAACTGAAAGGACTGCACCCAGTCCTAATGCAGGCGGAAAACCTGTATGTGTGGTCTCATGGTAAAAGGCCATCATCTACCTGCTTGCAATCTGCTGCAGTATCCTACCCATCTCCAGCACTATATAAATCATAGCCATGAACTAGACGTTCAGGAAATAAACAGATACAGCAGTCTGAAAATTTGGATCAGAAGTCTTGGTTACCCACCCCAGCAGGTCCCAGCGAGATGCGACCTTGGGTTGCTGGATCCACACGCCAGAACAGCCACCTGCAGTCATAAGCTCACCTTGTCTGCTACCACGTTAGGTTTAAATAGAACTGATTTACATCCAAGCTGGCTTCCACTGAGACAGTGTCCTTCTGCTCCCTCTCCCCAATACAGCTAATTAATCCTTCAAATGATATTCCCTTGGAGTCCATCTTGTCCACTCATGTGAGCTTGAATGCTCCAGAGCCACAGTTCCCAAATGCCCCTACACTCCATTTATCATCTGTGTTGGGCCAAAACTCTCTCCATCATTCCCAGAGATGGACGCTCTTCTTCTGAGTACCCCTCTGCAAGCCCTGCAAGCCCTCGCTTGGCCTGACGCCTCCATCACACCACAGAGCATTGCTCCTATGCACAGTGCAGCTGATCCTCAGAAGAGAACTGGGGCCAGGTGAACATTTTTTTTACTAAAACCACAGGAGACCTATAGGTGCTCACTGGACAGTTGCCGGTATCCGTCCAGGAGACACAGGCCTGACTATAGGGACAGTAGAGGTGCAACATGCCACTGGCCTGAGGGAGCAGGGGAGGCAGTGGCTTTCACCAACTGGGTTTTGACAAGAACACAGAAATACAGTGACATTATCTGTTCATTAATTTCCCAGCTACATAGTCTCACAAGTGCTAGGTACGCTACCTCTACATACCCAAACTATACAGAATAACTTGATTAAAGAGGTCACGTAAGAACACAGGCGCTTACAGCATAAGCCATCATATGTTAGCTGGCCAAATATGAAAATAAGAAATGAAGTCACAAAGATTTTCAACTAAGCCATTCTAAATTGACATATCACACTAAAATTATGTTCTCCCTTCCCATATGTGTTATAGATTTGTCAGCTGAATATATTTTGGAGAGAGAGTTCAAAAGTTGACTTTTCTCTTTGATCAGTTAAAGCTTTATATGTGGATTCTTTTAGGAGGAAGCAAGTTTAAGGGATATCACCATACCTCTGTACAGGTTTCCATTTATTTTGCATAACACATATTCTTACATAAACGTGATTTTATAGTGGACACTTGACCATTCTGACCAAAAATCCTTCCAAATCAATAAAAATACTCTACTAACTTCAATGTTAGAGAAGGACTAAAGGGCTAACACACTAGAGCAGAAAAGTTGCAAAAAAACCCAACCAACAGTGAAGGGTAAAAATCAACTTCAGGCTGTGTGAAATACAGTTAGTTTAAGATTTTGTCAATAAATTCTCACTTTCTGCCCTCTGAAAGAGCCTTCCAATGTACCTAGTAGGACAGTAGCTCAAACTGATGAGAACCCTCCCCAGCCGAGAGCTGAGAATAAAGCTCTTCATGAGCCAGTAGGATTTGGCAAGAAACATGACTACACAAAATCGCCCACCTCAGACCGACTAAATTTGCTGTGTTTATTTATTTATTATAATGGCTTCAAAGTAAGCAGGGTTTGCCACGGGGGTAGTTTTGTCAAAGTAAAAAAATGACAGCAAGCATTGTGCTTTTCATGTTTTCCACAGGATATTATGGGATGCTTTTCTGAACAGGTCTAAAATCTGTTTTTCTCCTGTATCGGCCTGAAAAATGTCATAAAGGCTTAAATCAATGCAGATCATAAGGTCATCTCTGCCAAGGGTGAGCATTAGTTGCTTCAGAAGAGACTGCAAGAAACAATAACAGTTGTGGGATCTGAGCCACAAAATTATCTCAAACTAATCCCTAATTGTTAAAAAATAGCTTAAACCCTGAAGCAAGAAAATTTATGTCTCTTTCAAAGCTTTTCTTGTAGCTTCAATTGTCATAATATTGAATATTCTTATTCTTCCAGACCCTCTTTAAATCTTGTTACATTCCTGACCTCAGCAGTATCCTCTGGTAATGAGTTCCACAATTTAATTACATGCTGAATAAAAAATAAAAAAAAAATTCCTTTTATCTGCTTTACATTTGTCACCCCTCACCTTATTCCTCTGCTCTAACACAGAGAAAATAGGAGCTACTTGTCTATTTTGATTTTTTTTATCATTGCTTTCTATAGTCTTATCATAGCCCTCTATGATAATTCTTTCTAATTCCTTTGTGTTTCAGTTACTCCTCCCTGACTTCTGGTTATGTACTTTATCATGATAAAACTTCTAGTCACATGATCTGTCAACACAAATTCTATGAAGATGTTGTAGGAAAAAATCCAAACACATTTTAAAGAAATAAAGGCTATAAAACCCTAAATACTACATCCCTCAGTTTAAGCCTCTTGTAAATGTTATATCCCCATGATTAAACTAAAGGCACTTAAAATGTTATCAGCTACATTTAGTATATTCAGCACCACATCTAAGACATTATTTTAGTCCTTAGTAAGTAATTTAATCAAAACCAGTTACTAAAGAGCACCCTCGAATTTTCTTCCTTCTTCTAGAGCTTAGAAAGGAGAATGTTAGCTATAGGCAATAGTCCGTGGCCAACAATCCCCAAGTATCCATCCAAGGACAGGCTGGAAAACTAAGGATTTTTACGAACAGCAACCTAATTATGCTTTGATAGCTCTTTCTAAAATTGCATCAAATACAACTTTCTGAACACAGTGACCGACAGCAGTACTAATTTCATCGTCATACTTAAAAACTAATTTTGTGCTTCAGCAGGTTTTGTTTCTGGGTCAGGCAGAGAGGACAAGGCATCCTGAGACACGGAGTGACAGAAGCAGAATGAAAGCAACAAGTAAGTCTGCGGGTGCTCTGCAGAGGCACAGTGCCCATCTCTTCGTTCAAATGATGTATGATATCATAAAATCTATGACAAAGCATATTAGAGAATGTAATCTTTACTCTTCCTAACACATCCATACCATGAAAGTTTCAGCTTTGTTGTTGTTAAAACATGAATTTATTTGTTACAGCGTAGGTGGCTAAAAACTATCAGTAAGTATTATTGAAAGCTTTAATTATCAGCTGGGTTATTCATCTGTGGAACAAGCCTAGTAATGCAGAATTGTTCTGCTGGCTCATCCTGGCTGACCCAACCAGAAAATTGTGTTAGTGCCAACACAGGAGCAAAATCTGGCAGAAAGACAGAGGCAGAGATAAAGAAGTTGAAAACTAGTATGCTAGAGGCGAGGGTAAATCTCCTTGTGTACCAAGGCAACTAGATGGTCAGTACTGCTCAGACTAGGCTTATGTGTTGGAGAACTCTCTCAGAAGGACAGAGAGCAACTTGGTTAAAAGTTACAAAAACGTGGTGTTTCAGAGTTAAGGAAGCATGTGGGTAAGCTGGTAATTCCTCAAGAACCCAAGCAAAATTCTGGCCACTCAAGAAGAAGGCAGAAATGTTCGTGGACTTCAGTGTAGCTAAGGTTTCATACCACTTGCTGTCCTTGTAAAGACTAAACAAGAATTGTCTGTGCAAACAGGAGCTGCGTCCCCTCCCCTGTGAAAGAAGCACCAGGGCTTCAGCTTCCAGTGTATTACAGACGTACTCGATGAGATTGGCTTCTGTAAAGTTATGAGAAGTTTGAGCGGAATTTTCACACTGTGCTTTTTTCTGCTTGGATGCAACCTTGTGCTAAAATGTCACGTTTCCACCGAAACCACAATTTTGTGATAATCATCTCATTGCACAGGTAGAAAAGGACATGTTAGGGCACTTCGGACGCTATTCACAAATTCTGTTCAAAAGAGATGCTAATTCATACATTAAAATGAGGGTAGGAAGGCAAATCTTATTCAAACCACTAGATGTAGAGGAAGATGGGAGAAAAACCACAACAAGTATTCTTTTTAAAGCACTTAAAGTTCACATTATTTATTGTTACAAGTCATGGATGTAATGATTCTTTTGCAGTACTGAGGGAAAAGATAACTGGCATGTAAACAATTTTGTATGTGTGTAACTCAGCTAGCAATTAAAGCTCTCAATAACATTTATCGATACTTTTTAGCCACTTACGCTTTTACAATAACAAAAGAGATGCAGGAATGATCTGATATGTTACGAGGACTCAAGATGATATGACGTATCAGGAAGACTTGGAATTACCAATATTCCAACAGAGGTTAATTAAAGCTCTAGTTTTAGTCAAGGAAAGTTTTGCCACAGACTTCAGTGAGCTGGGATTTCCCTCTGGATGTTTGAAACTCGTGGACTCCTTCACATGGGAAGAAGTCACATGTCATTTAGACATGTGGCCCAACAACATTTCTGTGATAGATTTCAGATGGTCCAACTCAGCATTCCCTTCTCGGAGTCACAGATCTGTTATTTGACATACAGCACGAAATTGCTCAGCTGCAGAACTGACCCAAATCCCATCCCATACAAATGGAAATTTGGTACTAATGTTGTAATACTTGCAGCATTGACAAGTTCACCACTTCAGTCAAAACAGTCCTCGTCAAAAGAAAACCGATCTTGTATAATTAGTCCTTCAAGAAGACTGAATGAACTCGGCTCCCTAAGATATGGCAGCGCATGTTCCTCCACCCCTGCCCCCCCCCAGGAATATACCTCAGCCCCAGCTTTAACAGACCACTCTAGAGGGACACAACAGCCTTTGGGCTTTCATGGTGTTTATGAGAATGTTAATCCGAGAGATGCAAACACTTCTCCACCAGGACTGGACAAGGATCAAAGCACTGAGTTGTCTTTAGGAGCAATGCCTTGTACTACCTGGTGAGCTGAGCGGTACTGCATTTCAGCCGATAAAATGGAAATGAAGGACAGTGCATCACTGCTGAACACAAGCCCTCTCTAAGCTGCTCCTTGCTTCGCGTGAACACTGGTACAATGAGTTAAGGTCTTCAGTCAATTCTGTCTTCACACAGCCTTCTAGATCAATTAACAGATTAAGGCAATTCCAAATAATGTTCTGGCAGGTATCTGAGTCATATTAGAGCTCCTATATACATACCTAAGGGAGAAACAAGGTCTACAAAAACAAGACATCAAATATCACTGACGTGAATATTAATATGAATAAATTATACAGCTGCAAGAGAATTCTTCATCTGAGCAAGCCTAATGAACCTTCTATTGCATTTCTGAAATATTTTTACAGTTTTGCCTAATGAGCCTCAGACAATGGAAAAATGCAAACAATGCTGGCCTGGAAAAGTTAACCAGCTGAACAGAAATAAATTATTTTTCCCTTTGAATCTCCTTTTAGCAGGAAAAAAATGTCTTAAGAAACATAGCAGCAGACTTACCAGCAGACTTCCAGAGAAGTTTTACTGTTCTCCTTCTCGAACTGCTCAACGATTTAGGAAACCAGTAAAAAAAACATGCTATCCTCCTGATGGTTTTCCTCAAATCATTTCTTATTGCCATAGCTGAAAGGCTCCACAGCTACCCCAGGAACAACAGACACATGTATCCAGACGGAGAGAGGAAAGCCCATGAATGCCCCCAGAGAGTGCGCTTGCTCTGAGCTCGGCGTCAGCCAGCACGTCTCAGGACCACCTGTTAGTCCTAAATCCCCTCCCTCTCCGTCACTCCGCTCCGAGCCCTCCAGACCTCCCTCTTTATTACAAGAAGCAGCTATATTAATAGATGCTTCGGCTAAAGAAAGACCAACGCTTCAGAGTCTTAACCTGGTACTGTGTTTCCAATGATGTTAAAACAAGACATGTTTTCCACAGAAAGGTTTTGAGGGGCTCATTTGTTCATCTCTAGCTACCTTTTCTAGGCTGTAAACAAATAAACCCCAAAACACAAAAAAAGGACAAGTCCTCTTTCAAAAGGCCTTGATTTAAATCAACAGGATTTTCTCTAGAGAGAGTGTTTCTCAAAGACCTTCTTATGAAGGTTCTTAGCAGTAAATTTAACAGAGATTTCTATAGATATACAGGGCGTTAAAAATGCAACTTTACTCTTAATGGATTTTAAGGCTAACATTAAGAGTCAAATCATTCGCTCCCACACTTTACTTAAGAATCGAGTACTATCAGCATATCGCTATCCAAAGAAATTAACAGCATCTCAGTACTTGGACTACACATGCTTCAAGCACGATACACATTAAATTGTAAATCCAGAGATGCTATGAACTAATACATGCCCCCCGCAGCATTTATCATGAGTTCTGGCATACACTTTTTAACATCAAGACTATTTAACCATTTCCCAAGCTTAGTATGATTTCCTTGACTATGTCACAAGTTTCTCTTCTGCTTCTCACATTTTATTTGATTTTTTTTCTTCTGCTAAGTCTGAATGGTAGAAAACACTGAAAATCAAGACTAATGTCATTACAAAACAAAGATCCTTTTATATCAACCTTTAAACTACAGAAAGTGAGGGCTTTGTTACACCAGCTATGTTCACAGCACGCAGTTAATAACTCTCCTAGAACTGACAATGTATTTTTCTACGCTAAAATATGTGAAGTATTTAACCCCATTTTATACATCCGACATTTTTAACATACTGCTGCTCCTCAGGACCAAGCTAGATAGATTGCATTTCCTCTGGTCAATATGTCTCTGAAAACAAATAAACGTTTCCATTTATACTGTATCTGCCACAATTCTTCAGCCAGTGTCAATGAAAGAGCAGAAGGCAGGACTCAGGCCGCCAGACTCGTCTCTTCTTCGAGCTCCACCCCGTCATACCAGCAGGAATTTAGTAGCAAAGTGACAGTTTTAGCACAAGCAGGAGGTCTGCCACCCAATTCAGCACATGCAAAGAGCAGAGTTAAAGGCCCAACAGCGAACTTGCTTCTTTCAGGAAATAGCATGGGTTTGAATGTTTAAGAGCATCTGCCAAATACCGAATCAAACAATGCCTTTCTTTTTCTGAAATTTATACATATAAAAATTTAATGAAAATCAAAGGGGCATAAAATACTCCATACTATTTTTAAGATGACTAGTTTTATAATTTGATAAAGAATCCATATAGATACGTATGATCTTTAGCAGGATATGAAGGGCACAGGAATATTTTTTTTTCACTTCCCAGAAAACACCAATACAGTATTTTTGTTATACTGGTATTTTATGAGGCTTAAAAAAAATATACAGTAAAACACATCAGAATGTAACAATATAAAGGGGTAAACTGACTTTGCTGATGAGAATAACAAACCTGTGGAGGTTTACACCTTAGAGTGTTTAGTGCCTTACTGGAACAAAAAATGGGCAAGAGCATAAAACGTTACATATTACTTTAAGGCAAACAGAACTCATTCTATAAAAAAAAAAGTCAGTTGGATGAATCTGACAATTATGCTATGCAAAAAACCAGCTAATACAGATGAGAGCATGGACCTGAATTCAAGCTGAACTGAACAGCAGTGGTAGTTAGCCTTGCAGCAATTTCGTGACTCCTCCATCACTTTACATTTCTAGGCCCTAGTTAGGCCGAACTGTAGAGCGAATGGACGACAGCTCACGGACGAGGGGTCTGTGATGATGACGGGGGCTCCTCTCACCCTGAACTGTTCGCTTTAGAATATGAGCCACGGTGCTCCGCACAGCAACGAACCGCTGTCAGCCCGCATCAGCTGCATCAGCTGGGCTAGGGAGAGTTCACATAGCTCCTCCTAAGGCAACTCGGATTGCTTACATTACGCTGAAGCATTACTAAAGTTAAGAACTCTCGGTATTAAAAAGGTACTACACAGCGCTACATGTGTACCTTTCAATCCACTCTGACGAAGAGACAGTGCACGGAGACGCTTTCCAAGGAGGACAGAAGGACCTGAAACGTGAGCAGAGTCACGCTCTTGATCCCTGCCTCCCTTTAAGGAAAAAAGCCATGTAAGGCTTTTTCCTGCAGCAGATTTCAACCCCCAGGTCATACTCTGCTCATCTAAGCAGTGTGCTGGAGGAGGGGAGGGAGGGATTGCCGCCCGCGCTGCCATCCCACCTGCCCGGGAAGGGAGGTGAGCAGCTGTCCCCTCTGCTATTTGGGCAGCCTCTGACCTCCTACCTCCCCGCAACGGTGCAAAGGTCAGATCTCAGCAGCCCTCCACAAAGGGCAGAAATGGCACGCACAGACTCCACGTGCGTGCTGCCCATCCCACGTGCTCTCCAGCCACGGGCCGGCACGTGTGGCAAGTCACCACCTTGGCAGGATAGCCGGGCACACCACACTGCTCTCAGCATCTGCCCCACAACCCGCTTTCCACGTGGAAACCTGTGCACACCAGTCGGAAAGCAAAGGGGTGCTCGTGAAACATCCAGCGGTTTAGACACGTCACTGTCTGCCCCGACCTACAGAGCTAGACGGACCAGCTCTGCGTAGAGCTACACAACGACCCAGTGGCTGCCTCACTGTAGCCAGCCCATGCCCACTGCTGGAGCTGAGAAAAATAAAAAAAAAACAAACAAACCCTCACTGTTACATAAAATACTCTTAAATGATGAACTGTAAACAACCGGCGGTGTCTGACTGGGAATATTCTCTTGGAGCCTGCTGAGTTTATATAGTTTTAAAGCAAATTCTTTGCTGATAAGCATTTGTTAGAGCAATGCAGCAGTGCTGAGATACCATAAAAATGAAGTCTAACCATGAGGAGGAGCACAGGCAGTGGTACCGGATGGGGGGCAGATGCAGAATTTTCTCTGCTCTGGGGCAGAAGAGTATTTTTCCTCAATGAGGAGCTACTGCCATTTCCACTCCTCCCAGCTCTTAGGTAGCAAATGACTGGGATGAGCAAAGGATTTCATTTGCTTTGACTTAACTTTGACTTAACTAACTGCCTTCTCCATTTAGTCTGGTTTCAGGAACAAAGATCCCCACACACCTATTCACAGTGGGAACTGTGCGTAGGAAAAGCTAAACATATTAAGGAATATCTGCTTGCCTGCATTAACAAACGTCCTTATTAGCTGAGCTCAAAATGAGTTTTGCTTTCTTTGTAGGGACAATAATGTACTTGGAAAATGAGGTGGTGTCTTTCCAACCTGTCACAGTGTAGGTATGTGACACTATGCCATATGCCACGCTGACAGACGGAATTCAGTGTGGAGAGGTATTCACAAGCCAGTCTTCACAAGGATATTTCCGTATCGATGGAGCTTGAACTTCCAGAGAAGGAGGAAGAGACTTCCAGACCTTCATGGACCGTCTCCCTTCACTGACCAAGATCTAAAATGGACTAAAACATTTTAGCAATCCAGAACTGGGTTATGCAGAGAAACACTGCATCTATGCACGGGACAGAACTGAATGTGTGAAACACATTTATCTAGAAATTATAAACAAAAGCTGTGACCTTCCTTAAACCCTGTTCAGCTGTGTGTCAGAGTAAATTTTATCCAAGTAGCAAGAGGGTGAGAATTTTATCCAAGAGTGAGAATTTTATCCAAGTACCCAACTAGTCCCTGGGCTTCAGCACTACTGTATTTGCATGACACTGTCAAGACACATTATCACAGATTTCATACTAAAACATAATTTATAATATCATTCTGTGTGACAAAGCTATGCAGTTGCTAGGAAGTTTATAAAGAACACAGCACAACTACTAAAAGTAAAGAAACAAAAAAACTGCTGCGTTTGAGCTTAGTTCAGCAAAACTAGCATAATACTTCCGATTTCCAGCTCAGCTGTTCATCCCTCCCTAATCCAAATAAGTAGCTATATTTGTGAGCTTTCTAAAAAAACTTTTGATTCTCAGCAGCTGCACATACACAAAAAGAAGGGATTAAAAATTAACCAGTGATTGGCAAACTGAAACTTCCAAAACTTTCCTCCATTTGAAAGATGGAAATTGAAGAACTGTAGTATTCAAACTGATGTAAAACACCTTTGTTATCAGATTTAATGATCTATTACTTTGCAGATAAATTAATATAGTTAAAATAGAATTGTATAGATAGCTTTTTAGCTATGACATCAAAAGTATTTCGCATGTTCTCTGTTATCGCATGATAACAGTTTCTCTGTTATCAAGGCTTCCAATAATTTATACACCGATAGGTAATAAATGTGCTATGAAAATAAAGAAAACTGACAAAAAAGCGGAAAAATGTTGAAAACCTTACACTACAGATGACAGTTATGCTACGAGACAAAATACCATAAAAAGATCATGCAACCCAAACCCTGAACCTCAGCTGACAATTTCTGCACATCAAACTGAACCACTACCACATCTATACTACTAGAAATCCCCATCCAGCATTTTTTGCTGAAAAAACGTGCTTCTAGTCCAGACACATTCCTATGATTAGAACGACTTTTTAAGTAAACCTGCATGAAATCTGGAAGAATCCCATCCAAAAGGGAGAGGAAGCAAATGAGCATTAAAGGAGCACGAGCAGTTGCAACCCCTTTTTACAGGCCTACGGAAGTCTCTGTATGAGCAGGCAGTTGGGCTTCGTCTAACTGAATACAGACGTCTGCAGCTGCGCTGGTTGTCATGGCTCTCTTTACAGTCAGTAGAGAAAGACCAGTGCCTCTTGGCCATATTTATTCCCATCTTACAGTAAAGCTGTAAAATCCATGAGATGAACTGTGCCCTGCACAGTTTCTGGAGAAGCCAGGATGCCACCGCGGAAAGCAGATCGGAGGCTGGGAGAGTAGTAGTTCTTCTCAGCGCTGGCTCTGAGCAGCAGTAGGGTCTGTCCTGACTCTTCTATGGCACACTGAGCACATCTTAAATGGAAATCCCTGAGGTTTTTCAGGTATGCCATCTCTGTCAGTGATGGAGGACAGAACCCAGCATGACTGAACCCAGAGCAGACAACCAACTGCAGGTCTCGTTTCAGAGCTCCGACATAAACACACAGAAGCTCTCTCCAAGTAAATGGGATTTCAGTTCATTTTCTTCAGGCCTGAAGTGCTGTTTACTCAAAACAAAATACATAACACAAATTCAGCCTATCAATCATGTTTCAAGGTCCTCTGAGATGAATTGCTTACTTCTTCTACAGGCTATCTATTGGGGAATAACTGGATTTCTCCCCTTAAGAAGTAAGGAGTAGGAAGGTTTCTTCTAAGCAATAGCTCCAATGAAGCACATCCTGGATTTTGAGGAAGAAAATCACAGTGCCAAAGCACATTTGCTCACATCTGGTTAGTTCTTATTTCACTCTACAATACGTTACACTATCATTAAATATTTTCATATGGTGTTACATGAAAAAGAATATCTCTTTGGGTATTTCAGCAAGATTTCTGCTTGATTCTTTTAAGTATCATCCATTGTGCTGTACAGTTGTTCCCTGTTTTGTTTTGAATACTTCAACCTGTAAAATTTGTTGTAATTTGCTTTATGTTCTTTTCCAGATGCTGGAAACGCGCAGACAGGACTGGCACAATACCGTGATGAAAGTGAGCGTGCGAGAGAGGGCATTGCTGTGCTGGTCCAGCTGAGCATCGGGAAGATAATGCACAGAGACCACTGCCGGTACAATGTGATGCACGTTATCATTTTTAATGTAGTTTGGTTACAGCTTACTGTATGTATGTATACAGGTTTGTGCATCAAAATTAAAGTTGAATATAAGTTTAAAAAGCTAAATGCAAAAAGAGTAGTGCAATGTGAAAATAACAGATTAGTAGCAGTAAACTCAGGAAAATGACTGATCAGTCTTTAGGAAAACCACTTTTGTACATACACAGCTACACTTTAGAGTACAGGGAAAATAAAACTCAAGGCTAAAACTGGAGAGAAGATACCGAGTTGTCTTGTAACATAGTTTGACACATAGGATTTGACTCAGTGGATGACAGACCAACTTGCCTGTAGGCTTTGGGTGACTTTGTGCCAAAATTAGTAGACTTCTCAGTGAGAGCTTGCATGGAACTATCACTAAGGGAAACCAGATCGGGGAAGAAAACCAAAAATATGTGTTAAACGTTGCTAAAACAATAAGTTTATTCATCCTAATCTGGTCTGCTTAACACAAAAGTAGCCTGATTATTTTTCAGGGTACAAGAAAGCTGTGAGCATCCTTCTTTAGATCTCCGCATGTTGTATGAGTAATTACATGCTGTTTGCACTTGAAGATTAACAAGGGTGCACCTTGTACATTTATGCTCTCTTAGACAAGCAGGATGTTTCCTATTTTAGCCATGGCAGCTATTAGATAATAGAGTAATATTTTGAACTGGCGTATAAGAGAAAAATACACAAAAGAGATATTGCAGAGCTTAACTTTCATTGTAGCCCTTCATACTTTCTTCCAAGCTCCTACACTCACTGTCAGGCTATTGTACCCAAGCTACTATACATGACACGCTCTTCCTTTACTGAGCAAAATCAAAAAGGCATTCATCAGTACTCAGTACGGTGTGGAGAAAACAGACGTGTCTAGCAGCTCATAAAGCCACCCAGCCAAAAACAGCACCGTTATTTTCTTTCTGTTGTGCACACTGCTGACCTGCATTTAACTGTCTGGATAAAGAGATCCATCCAACCGTGCTGGAGGTTTCTGGTCACCGGTACGTAGCAACAGAAGGAAGAGATGACTACCATTACTGGACAAGAGCTGAGCTCTAATGCTGGCTTGGCCAGCGACCTCCTGGGTAACCTTGAAAAAGTTGTTTCAACTCTCAGTGCTTTCATCTGTGGCTGTTTTGCTCGTAGCACTTTAGACCAGCGGCTGCTTCTTCCTGTGCCAGCATACTATTAAGGACTTAGTGTGGCCGGCAGCTCCTATTGCTAACAGCAAATGAAAAAAAAAGTAGAATAAAATATTTCAGAAAAAAACCCTTAGCAACGAACTATGTTATCAATTTATCAAAAAATACATTATCCAATAAAAACCTCAGTTTTATCTTTTTCCCCTGTGTTATTAAAAGCACAGATATTAGCAATATGTAAATAGTATGCAAGCAATGTAACACAATGTAATGCAAAAGGCACCTGTATTGTTACTTCCCACAACGCCCCAAACTCCTGGCCAAGCAGTGCTAACCACCTGTTGAACTTTGGGCATGGTAGGACTGTATAAAATGAGCATCAAGATACAGCAAGCTCTCCAAGGCTTTCACGTGACAAGGTCAAGTTTCTCCTTGGTTCCCCAAGGCTTTCTCAGAAAGCAGACCATCAGGAGATATCATGCTGCTGAGTAATGGCAACAGCTTTATTACTAAGAGTTTCTTTGCTTTGTAAACAGATCACTGCTTTGATGTTTTATTATGCATCTTGAAGACGTCCTAGGTTATGAACATTGCCTGCAGAAATACCTATTTTATCACTTTTTCATTAGTGGAATCCTTTCTACTCCCGTACCAGCTCTCAAATACCGGTTTGTTTGAAACCAAGCCTTGGGGCATCTGGCCTCCTTGCACCCTGCGTGTGAAATGAAGCACAGGGTACCTCCACATCAAGACGCCCTGGGCACGCAGGGCTCCTGCCCTTTCACAACAGCCTCTGCAGGAGCTCCCTACAGAGTGGCTCCAAAGCACCTGTGGAAGACAAGTGGGAAAACCACACAGCATTTTCAGAGCCTTTCAGTGCTGGCATCTGAATGTTATGGGGTGATTTTTAAAATTTTTCTCTTCACTGCTATGCCACCTGAATAACAACTGCTTGTATTCTCTGTAGTCTCTTAGGGTTGTATCTGAGACACCCAAACTCTGAAGGATGCCATAATTAATAATTAACTGTTCATGAGATGGTGAAAATGACAACAAAGAAAGAGATGCTCAGAGAACAGGTGAAAGCCTCCATGTACAACAGGGTACGGCTTAGGGTTGGAAGATGGTCCTCACACAGGAAGAGAAATGTCAGCGGCCAAGAAAACAGGACCCACAATATCGGAGGAACTCAGTGAAGAGTTACTGTTCTCTGCAAACAGGGGGGGGAAAGAGCTCAGCTTTGCAGCAGTGGGAGCCTTGCTGTGGCTGCAGAGACCACAGAAATGCCCCAGGAGGTGGAGAGAAACTGAGGAGGACAGCAAGCATTACCCTTGAAGAGCAAGCTCCATCAAAGCTGCTTCTTGCTCTCCATTTCCACACCTCTTCCTTCCTCCCTGCACTGGGCACCGCAGCCTCCAGCTCCACCAGCCCTGCGAGCTCCAGCAAACGCCCCGGTGGGGCAGCAGACCACCCGCGCTCCTTCAAACCCAACGGGGAGGAACCCGGGGCTTTCTCTGCGCTGAGCTCCACCGACACAACCCAAACCCTGTCGCCTCCTGCCGCTTCAGCCCCTACGGATTCTGAGAAAATTTGGTAATTTTGGATTTAAAGAAAATAAAGGAAATTTTGGGAACTGCGCATCGTTAAACAACTTTCCACAGAAAGAACAGGAAAGGGAAGCAGGCTCCCACTGCCGCTATTTCTAATCCGCCCCCAGTTCTCACTCCTTAGATAAAACTTTCAGAGGCTCCTTCGACCCTGAACAGTTTTGGTAATTCAAGTCGTAACTCTAGAAGTAGCTTTAGCAACTTAACCCCCTCATTACATGGTATTAAATATGAACATACTCCTACTGCAGAGATAGCAGACAATATATATCCTCTTCCTTAAAAACATGAAAAAGTATGTTACACAAATTTGATAGTCAAAAAAATATCCTTCTGAAGGAAAAAAAAAAATCACTAATCCCTGCGTTTGCTCCTTCCCTCCACATTTTACCCTCATTTCTGTAAGGGGGAATCAATTTCTTTACCATTCCTGACAGTTAGGAGGCATTCAGATAATATACCCTAATTTGTTCTAAGGGGATAAGGGCTTGGGTTTTTGTTTTGGGTTTCATTTGTTTTTACAGATACTTAAGAAGCCCTGTAGTAAGAGAGCTATACCACATATTAAAATGAACGGCTCTGTCCTTCAACTGCACTAAAGCAGGAGTCAGCTACTGAATATTCAGAGCCAATATAAAAAAAAGTTAGAAATTGAACAAGGCCCCCACTAAAATACCCATTTCGGCAGAGAAAAAAAACAGGAAGCCCTGATGGGCCCTGAAACTGTGCTATACGCTTCACAAGGGAAGGTCGCTCAGAAAACAAAGTCTGAAAAATGGGTAAAAAAGATGTGGAGAAGATTCAGTGAACAAAGCTGAAATGACTGCCCGGTAGCTTTGAGAGGAAGAGGACACTTGCAGTCTGATCTGCTCCCATGGGCTTCTGCACCTCTGCAGAGCACCTTGCAACTGGAGAGGCTTCTGTGCCGGGACAGGGGTGTCTGCCTGTGCGCAGATCACGCTACACCCAGGTAACATTACAGGCGTAACGCTGCAGGTATAGAAAGCAACACTATAGGCAAGGAGGAAACAGGCTGAGGGACGTCACTTCCAACTAGTATTTAAAGGATACCCACTGACCCAATGCTCATCGATTGCACCTTTATAAAAGATTCCAACCACCAGAAATCTGACAGAAATATTCTAATTTTTCCTTTAGCAGGCAACTTTTTACAGGCAACTTAACAAATGCTCCAGCAAGCCTCTGTTTGTTTCCTGAGGTCCTTACAGTATTACAGCGTACTGGCCTCCTCACTCCTGCAGCCCCACCAACCTTGCCACATAAACCAAATACATACACCAATACCTATGTTGTTGCACGGGCAATGTACAGTTGGTAAGAGTAATAAATATCAGCTCATCAAGGTCATGCTTTTAACAAAAGCATCTGTGAATTCCCAATCATGTCCCATCACTTAATACTAGAAAGGCGCAACCTGTTTTTCATGGTACCTCTAAATACCATCTGCTTAAATATCTTCAGAAAGTTTGAACCAAGAGTCATGGAGGACCTATAATTTCTCTATATTCTCTTAAATGAATAATAAAACTTCTGAAAAGGCCTAGCAACATTTCTGTTTGGTTCAATTAAAAAGTGCATCTGAAATGAAAGTGTCAAAACGCAAGGTAAAAGAAAAGTTACAGAAATTAACTAGGAAGTCCAGAGCAAGTAGTCCACAAAATAATTCCTTTCACGCCCCTGCCACCTATGTACACGCAGCCCGTTGACCAGACTATGGGGAAAGTAAAACTGTTCAGACACCGTATTCCAAAGCCTGGCAGTACGGACTTTCATCTAAAGCCATGAGAAATGCCTCATTTTTCAACTGCCAAATGATACAGCGAAACAATGCAACAACTCCAGGGCTCCTACACGACATAATGCTACACGCCATGAAGCCATCAATATGATATAAGAAACTGATTATCACTCCAGAGCACTCTCAGATTGAAAGAAAAATTGAATGCTAGACAAGAAAAACCACTCTTTACTGTATGTCATTTTATTGGTATAAACTGGAATAATCCTGACTGCTTCTGTTTCAAATGACTTTGTGCAGAGAAGTCAGGCCAGGCAATGGCATTCTGCATCTGCACAGTATCACCAGGTTTTTACCCCAAATAATAGAGGTGAAAAGGTGAATAGCGGAGCAAGTCTGGACTGCTAAACCAATTAAGTCTCTCTTGAAAAGGAATCCAAACAACAGCGAGAGCTTACGATACTACAAAGCATCCTTTTCAGAGGTATTTCATTACACTTGGCTTTCTTCCTGGGCTGAGGTCCAGAAATATCAGCATTGCCTTTTTTTTTTTCAAGAAATAAGTTGCTTGAATAATGTGCACCTTGTGCACTGCATTGAAACAGATGATCATTCATCCCCTTGAACTCTTTTTTTCCATTCTGATCTTTCTCCCCCGAGTTATATGAAAGTATTTTTTCCATTTTTTAGCAGAAGCCTGAAAACAAACTTGTGAATTACAAACAAAAATCTCACAAAAGGCAGAAAGACCTTTTCTTGGCAGTTCTATATTCACTCCAGCGATCCTACCTCACATCATAATGTGTACCAAGGAGCGTACAAAAACCCAAAGACGACCACAGCCTCATTGCGAAATGACGAAAGAAAAGTCTACCCTCTGCTGAAGCCCAGCTCGGGTATCTTCCCCGTCCCTGTGGGGAAGGCAGGACAGAGACACTCAAAGGAAACCCCCGCTCCCATAAAGACGTCGCAGATCTTTTCTCTTAGTCAGAAAAACGTCTGCACCCAAATACTTTAAAATTACCCCTTTGATGTGCCCTTTGACTACTTCCCTGTCCCAGAGGGAATTTCTCATGCCTTTTAATTCTTATCACCAAATTCAGCACCGCTGACTCTGATCTTGTTTGAGGGCAACAATCTAGTGAGAACTGACTTCAGCCAATACTCAAAGAGGGTAACTTAAATAAATATAATATCTATGTCTTTGCGACTCAGAATCATCATGACAATTTAGTATGTAGCTCCCTCTCTATCGGCAGTGGACCATCTGGAAGATGCTCTTGCGTCTTGCTTTTTAGATGACATAAAATGTGAGTCCCTACCACTTGTGGCCTCTGGAAAATAGTTATTTGGGAACCTTTTGGCACTGTCACAAATTGCCAGGCAGCTTAAAATCTTTGAAAGGTACTTGTAATTGTAACTTTAGTTGTAATTTCTGCTTCGCAAGTGGATACCCAAAGGGGACCATGGCATTTTCAGCGGAGGCTACAAAGCCAGCTGTAGCCCTGGATGTATCCGCTGCAGTTTTCAAGGCCAGTTTAGACACACTTTAGATGTTGAGCACAGCTGCGTCTGCTGGCTTTCCGAAGCAGGGGACATCTTCTTCTGTATTCAGTTACTCACACAAGAGCCCGTGACTAAGGGTGCAGGCTGACGTCTGGCCACAGAGTGGACTTAGCAGCTCCGAGCTGTGAGGGCAGCCAGCCACACGTTCCCTCACGCCTCTGAGCTGTCCTGACACAGCCCTCAGCCAATTTTGCAGCCAGAGCTGTTCATCAGTCTGGCTTGCTGGTGTGCCTGCAAACGGGGAAAGAACAGAGGTTCTTGCAGCAATCCTTCTGCGCTTTAGCTATTGTTTCCTTTCATCTCCATACCACTTTACAGCTTTTAAACATTATATTCACGCTAGGCCATAAATGTGGAATGCTTCCTCTGCTACTTAAACAGCAATTTAAGAGAGCAGCTTGAAGTACTATGCCTCATAAAAATGGAGCTCGCCATGGAGGAGAAGGAAAAACATTGTAAGCTGTAATCGTTCTGAGAAAAGGTTGCTGAAAGATATATAATCCAACCTGACACTTGAAGTTCTTGCCACAGAGCATTTGATCATAAAAGAAAAAATATGATTTTTAAGGTCTATTTTCACATCAGTGCACTATACATCCTGTCAGAACAAACGGTGCACTAACTTAAATGATAAATAAAAAATATTCCATTTTCACAGCCAAAGTATTTCCATTCCAACTAGTAACTGTAAAAATAGAGCTGTGTAACAGGGAGAATATTATATCATAAGATAAATTTTATATGTCAGCAGAGGACAGTATGAGGTTATTACATCTCCTTAAGCCAGAACAAAACAATATGAAAAGACTGACCTTTCTGTCCCACCTTGGGTTTCAAACATCATCTGTTAAACAAAGGCTCAGTGATGGAAATCAAAAGCAAATCACACACCTCAACATGTCACTCCACTAAGGACAGCACTAGATTGTCCTAAAAAGTGCAGCAGCACGGCAGCCGTGGGTGAGGAAGAGCCAGAGAAGCGAGCACACCCGCGGGGTTCCACACTGAAACCACTCTTGGGGTCACCATGAAACCCAACGATGTGGCCAAATGCTTTGCAAACCAAGGGATGGCAAAAGAGGACTTTTCACCAGCACTAGATTATGGATGTTCTCCTACCATGAGCAGGTGAATAAAATCCCTGTGTTTTAAAGTATAGCAGCGGTAATGAAAGGGCTGAAAAGCAGAGAAGTTGTTTTCTACGCAGGGAAAGGAAAATGCACCTTTGCCTACTATGAATCAGAGCCCAGAGAGCAAAAGGACGTGTACGTGGTGTGCACATGGGATGTGCCATACTCCAAGACACAGCCTCCTCCTCCTACCTGAAGGACCAGGGAGAAGACCGCACGGTTTTTGCCAGGGGTGGGAGCCCACAAGAACCCTCTGGAGCAGCACTGCCTACACCCCCCTGTAACATGTATGACCTTCCCCTTGGGCGGAGATGGAGTGCTTTTACCTGGATCACGCTGCACCCGTGCTAAGCCGTCGCCCCACGCTGTGCTGTCGCCCCACGCTGTCCTGTCACCCCATGCTGTGCTGTCGCCCCACGCTGTCCTGTCACCCCACGCTGTGCTGTCGCCCCACGCTGTGCTGTCGCCCCACGCTGTCCTGTCACCCCACGCTGTGCTGTCACCCCACGCTGTGCGGTCGCCCCATGCTGTGCTGTCGCCCCACGCTGTCCTGTCGCCCCACGCTGTGCTGTCACCCCACGCTGTGCTGTCGCCCCACGCTGTGCTGTCGCCCCACGCTGTGCGGTCGCCCCACACTGTCCTGTCGCCCCACGCTGTGCTGTCGCCCCACGCTGTGCGGTCGCCCCACGCTGTGCGGTCGCCCCACGCTGTCCTGTCACCCCACACTGTGCGGTCGCCCCACGCTGTCCTGTCGCCCCACGCTGTGCGGTCGCCCCACGCTGTCCTGTCGCCCCACGCTGTGCTGTCGCCCCACGCTGTGCTGTCGCCCCACGCTGTCCTGTCACCCCACGCTGTGCGGTCGCCCCACGCTGTGCGGTCGCCCCACGCTACGCCGTCGCCCCAGCCGCACAGCACGAAGGGCAGGGCTCACGGCACGCAGGCGGCAGCCCCCGTGCTCCACCGCTTCATGTGGGAAGCCCAGAGTCCCGTTCGCCCGGGTGAGGAACGCGTGCCCAGCGCCACTGGCGCGGATCGGGACACACCGGACCTAGCCCCCCACGCCGCGTAACCCTCAGCTCCGTGAAACGCGGGGTCTCCCGGTCCCCGAACCGCTCCGCTCCCCGCCCCCGACGCCCGCTTCCCGCCGGCGGCCGCGGGCGGGCCCGCCGGGGCGCTCACCCGCGCAGCGCAGGCCCTGCGAGAGGACGAGGCGGCAGCAGAGGTCGCACCACCTTCCCGCCGCCGCCGGCCCGAAGCGGTGCGGCGGCTCCGGCGGCGGCGGCGCCTCGAAGATGGTGCGGACGTGGCGGGGCCGCGGCGGCGCCGGGCGGCGGCGGCCGCCGTACGCGGGGCCCGGGACGGCGGCGGGCGCGCCCGGCTGCGGGAACATCGCCCGCGCCGCCCGGCCCCGCGGCGGCTTCCCCCGCCTGTCGCCCGGGGCCGCCGCCATGCGGAGCGGGGTGCGCCGGCCGCTGCCCGCCTCTCCCCGCGGAGCGGCCGGGCTGGGCGGCGGTTGACGCCTCACGCACATGACACCCGCGGGCGAGGGGAGCGGGGAGGCGGCGGCGGCGAGGCGCCGCACCGCGCCCGCGTCCTCCCCCGACCTGGCGGCTGCCACTCGGCTCGGCTCGGCTCGGCTCGGCTCGGCTCAGCCCAGCTCAGCTCAGCTCAGCGCCGCGCCGGGGAGGGTACGGGCCGGGGAGCGCGGCGTGGCCGCCGCCGGCTCCCCTCAGCGCCGCGCTGCCGCCGCCTCGCTTCCCGCGTCCTCTCACCGTGAAACGTCTCGGGGAGGAACGACCGCAGCCGGGGGCTCTGAAACGCAGCCGGTCTGCCGGCCCCGTCCCCCGGCCCGCCGCCGCAGAAAGTAGATGTAAGCGGCACTTTTACCTGCCGCTTTCAAGGCATTCACTAAGAATGTGTATTACAAACTGAAGATGTGAAGCGTTTCCAGGAGCTTCGTTTTCCTACCGTAGATAAAGGAATAAAGACCTAACAATGCACTGCTTGTGGCGACTTCGTTCTTTTGCGTCCCAAGCTGAAGTTTCCACGGGAAGAGCCTCCGGGAGCCGCCGCCTTTCGCGGCGGCTGGGAGCCCTGAGCTCCGCCGCTCCCGCCGGCAGCCGCCCCGCGCCGGCCACGCAGCGAGCGGCGGCCGCGGAGGGGAGGGAGGGAGAGGCGGGGGCAGGACGGGCCCCGGCCCCGCCGATCGCTCCTCCGAGCCCAGCTTTCCTTCTTGTAGCAAGCCGGCAGCAAGTCGCAGCACCGTAAGCAAAGAAAATCGCGGATCTATCAAACCTACAGCTTCAGAAAACATTGTCAGTGAGCTACTACTGCATTTTGACTGTCACGTCTCCCAGGCGTTAGAAACATCGTCTGTTTTAAGGCAGCCTTGCACAGATTTTAAGCGGTATGAAGTGGGATGTAGCCCGGCTGTGAGGCGTTTTCAGGGTGTGGAGATACAGGATTTGTGAACAATTCAGCTGCACATTCACGCAGAGGGTTCCAAGGAATGACAGTGCAAAAAAAAAAAAAAAAAAAAAAGGGAAGTCTTTTCACCTGATTTCTTTAAAGACTGTGAACTGCTCCTGTCCGCCTAAATCTGAAGCTGCTGTAGGGCTCCCATGGCCATCACCACGGGAGCAGCAGTACGATTGTGCCAGCGTCATCTTCTTTCACCATGAGTTAGCAAATGTGCCTGCCAAGCAGGGCTAAGGGCTCGCGTAGCGAGGTGCCAAGCTCAGCTCCCCCCAGCACGGCGCAGGGCTACACGGCCGGATGCGCTTGCTCACAACCAGCTCTGCAGCTGCCAACAAACCCCGCATCGTCCGGCATAAATGTACTCGAGGATGCTGAAGCAACTCTCACGCTGGCACGGGGGGAGCTGGCAAGAGCTGGTGATGCACTTGAGTAGGTTCTCATTAAAATGATCTGCCTAAGTTATGTCAAGCAGCTAGTCCGGGAAATGTTTCCCATGGCTAGGCAGCAGTGACACAACCCGTTCCTTGATGGGAAGGCTGTGGAAGCCTGGGTAGTCACAGGCTTCATGGGACACTTGTGTAAGTTTTCAGGAGCAGAATACAACTCCGAGCAAGGCAGTATGCCTGTCTTCGTAGCATGCCAGCAGCTCGACCTGCTGCTGTCAGTCTTCCTCGTCAGTGGGAAGCAAAGTTCTCCAAAAGATGTGCATCTACAACTACTGCTGGCTGGGCTTGTACCACTGTCAAAATAGCAAACTCCGCTGCGGGATACTACTCCTAACTACATTTTTTTGTGATCAATGGGACAAATAACAAAAAAAAGCTGTTTAGAGCACAGAAAATTAAAAGGTCATGCAGCCTTGCCAATGGCAGAATCAGCCACAAGAGCTCCCAACAGTTAACCTGTTCCTAAAACTCCTCTTCAACCAATAGTGCTCAGTGCCCAGAACAATCTGTTCTGGCACTTGACTCTCCTTACTATTAGAAAGATTCTTCCAAACTTGTAGTCTGGATTTTTTTGTTCTGTGCACTACAATTTATATTCATAATCTCTAATCCTTTCACCACAGACACGGTGGTGAACGCTGATCTTCTGTAACAGCCTTTAGCTGACCAAAGACTTTTGCTCCCCCCTTCTTCCAATTGTCTCTTCTTTCAGTCAGCCAACTCCCATTTTTTCCCATCACCCTCAGGTGAGTTTTCCAGACCCTAGCCCTTCTTTCTTTCTCCCCTAACTTCTCTTCAGGTGGCCAGTATCTTTTTTAATTTTTATAAGCCAGTTCAAAAGTGCTCATCATCAGGCTGGTCGCAGGTAAACCAAGTTTTCCTCTGCACAGACTGGGGTGGGCGTCCACCCCACTGATGTTCAGGTCCCTAGCTACAAGCCATCACTGGTTTAGCTAACCAAATGTGGCTAGCCAAACCGATTACCATGCTCCCCTTCCCTGGAAGGGATTTCACAGTAACAGCAGGCTATGCTGTGTAACTATATAATAGTTCTGTGTTTAATTTTATCCAAACAAGTTTATGCAACTGCAGTTTATTCCACATGTCCTCTCTTCTAGACTTCAAGCTTAAATAACCCAAAAAGTAATCTTTCCCATTCAGCCTTTTTAATCCTTGCCATAGTGTTGTATCCAAAATTGTTCTATGACTACCACTTCTACAGCGATTAACTAAATTAGTACTGATTGAGCTCCACCAGTGGACTGTTTCACACCGAGCAGAGACTAGGAATTTTGCCACCGTTAGAGAGAGCTAATGTTGTTCAGAACACACGTCAGCAGAGTGGTGACAAAATAAATAAAAAGGATTAGTGGCTCTACCACATAGCCTACACGCTAGTGGTCCTGTTGTACAAGACACGTTTTCTGGACAGCTGGCTAATGCAAGCTGAGCGGCAATTTGCTACTTCAGATTTCAGGCTTTGTATTGTACTTAGGAGGAAATAAAAATTATAAGGTAGTACTGAAATTAACAGAACGACACAGAAGTAAGTACACACCGTACAATAAGTGATTGATGATGTATTTATGCCATTAAGTCATTCACTCATGCATTTTCACAATTCATATGAAGACAGGTTTGCTCAAGTAACACAATTAATATACTAAGCTAACCCCCCCAAAACAGTACACCAGCTTCAGGAGGAAGACCCACATATTACTTTCTATTACTTCTTTTGGCAAATCGGTAGCATGACTGATAGTATCAGGACACTTAGTTTGAGCCAAACTATAGTGATGGTACTATACACTATGCTTTGACTTGAAAAACGTATTTGCTTCATAAGAACGTAATCAGTAGATCATGAACTGATTATTTCAAGTTCCTTAGCTGCTGCTTAGTTAAAATTGCTTTAGAAAAAGAAATTTTAACAAGATTAAGATTACTGATGTATTAAGCAACACTAAAACCAGCAATGCTTAAAATTAACATAAAATATAACAAAACATTTTCAGCCATGTAAAAGAATGCCGCACATACTTCAATATACAGACTATACTGTTACCACAATGAACTTTCTTTTCCAGACTGCTTCAGTATAAAGAAGTTGAAAATTATATATTCCAGCTAACACTTGATTTCTTTCAAAATTAAGAACCTTTGAAACAACAAAGTGTTACAGACATCATATTGGAAAAAGATACAATTTATGCACAGTTTGAGAGCCCAGTTCTTTTAACACACTTGTGCATGTGTTTTACTGACACTCAGTGAGACTGCAGACGTGAATGAACAAATATACAAGCAGGCATTAAAACATTCCAGTTAGACAGGATTCCGGTATTTTAAAACAAACAGTTAAGAATGCCATGGCTAACCAAGGGAAACCACGTAACAAACTGCTGCAGTCCTTTTGCATAGCTAGATTTTTTGGGGGACAAAGCTTGCAAAGAAAGAAGCTGCTCACGGGGATGTAAAAATATCTGAATTTCCTTTTAATATTCGATTCTCACCAAGAACACTGGAAAGCAGGTCTTGGACATCAAGGCAGTGGATTTCCTCTTCTTTTAACAATGAAAGAATCAATTATAAATTTCATAAGTTTCTATTCAAATATTAAAAAAAAAAACAAACTGCAATGGAAATGTTTTGTATTCTGACCTGGACAGATAAGCAGGGAATAAGCATCACACAGCTATCAGATGCTATCACAGGTTACTGCTGTTTAGTTTACATCTAAATGTTTCACCATTAATTATGGAAAATTCTAAATATAGTTGGTCCAGCTCTTCTTACAGATGTAATATAGCAACTGGAAGTGCTATTGCACACCATTGAACATCCACGGCCAGGTTTCCATAAGGAAAAAATGAGTTCTGCAATATTTGCATGCTCTTTGTCTGAAACAAGTCAGTACACCTGTAGTATCCAAAGTAAGTGAGGGATGTTTTCTGAGGTTCTGTTTGTTTGTTTTCCTCTTCTCTTTCTCCTCTCCTACATATTTTGGAGCAGACTCTTTCATTCTGCATCTCTGCAACCCGATCACGTAGTAATGAAAGTAGTAACTACTGATACTGGAAAATAAAAAGATAGTCCTACTAAATTTTCCACCTAAGTTTGATACCTCAGTCGTAAGTCAGCAGTGCGTGTGGTCCCTTTTCAAGATCTAGACTGGTAACTTATTTTTCCAATATTCAGTTACCACTAAGGCATGATGCTATCTAGTCTACTGACTGCCCACAAATTCGCCTAATACTGATTTTTAACCTTTTTTTAAAATTATGCCTGCAAACAGGATTCTGAAAAAGCTATTTTACTTTAAGAACCCACTTCTCTTGTGGTGAACAACAAGATTTCAGGGAAATTCTGAAAATGCTGTACTCTAAAAAAGGAATTTTTACATTAAGTTTTGACAACCTGGAGTGCAAAACTTCCATATACAGAGCAGTCAAATGATTACAGACAAGATGGCACCAACTATGGAGAGGAACTTAAAAAAATACCGTTAATTTGTTTTCTCAGGTAGAAGTGAACTAACAGTTTGGATGTGAAGGAAAGAGAAATGCATTTCCACTCTGTCCTATCTGTGCTTTTAGTCCTTATTCACACTTATTTAAAAAGATCTCATTTAAAACAGTCGTCATGTTCTGCAATGATCAGAGTCATTCAGCTACACTCCAAAATAATAGTGGTGGCTAAAGGAAATCCAAAACACCCTTTAAAGACTATTCATAATGTTTAGAGTTCTGCAAGTCCTCTTGTGATAAAGACTAAATTGCATTCTGAAAAAGGGGCAATATTCCAAGCAAACAAATGTCAATTTCATCAACAACACTTTTGCCTTTAGAACTTTGTCAGAGATCCTCCAACAGGCTAAATTCCCTGCCAGGAGCAATTCTATTCTAACATTGACCAAAAAAAAGATATATATTTCTTTTATATTCACATATTATACATATTTACATTTTTAAATACAGATGTAGAGGGGAAAAAAACCCTGGATACAGATTTATTATCTGCCTTTAAATGTGCCAACAGTTTTTTTTTTTCTTTTGAATAAGTTTACAAGTCCTCTTCAGGTCTGTTGAAAGCTAGATACAGTCCACGTTCCGCAGGCCACCATCCATAGTCAAAGCACCAAATCTAAAATGAAAAAAACCACTGTATTCTTAGGTGATTGACTAGATTATAGAATCAATCCTTAATTGATTATAACTTATTTATGGGTTTTTCTTTTCCCTTGCCACATGCCAACACACGCATTTGTATCTAACTTTTGTATGTGAAAAGAAGATAGAAGAAAGGATACTATGCTCCAAGTATGGGACTGGGGGTGGAGAACAAACCAAAACCAATTCAGCTTGAAGCTAAGCTCAGCTCTACCAGCAATTTACCGTGAAGCTTTCAGGAGATGATTATTTTTATGTATTTTATCATCATTGTAAGAAAAAAGCAAAGTCAATCTGTATGTGATAGTGACAGTACCCTCTCAGGACTGTAAGAAATATGTTGGCCTCTTTCTCTTCACTTTATTTAAGCAATCTGAAAACTGAAAAATCATTCACTCAGATTGGTATGATTCCACAGTTAAAAATTACGTCTAAAAGTGAGGAGTTAAAAGATACCACTGGATTGCTGCAAAAGTATTGTGTTTAAATTCAGAATTAATCTGTCTGTGCAACAGGTATTTTTATTAGCTGAAGATAAGTAATATGAAATAAAAATGCCATGATTGCTGTGTCAGAATGATTTCACAGTAACGTTTCAAGGTTTTGAATACATTTTTTGGTTACATCTCAGATCAACAGTTAAAAAATATATTTACAGTTAAAGAGATTATAGAATCGTCCCTTATTTTAAATTCTGGATCTAAAACGTGTACCAAATTAAGCCTGTTCCTAATATCAGCCCAAAAAGGGAAAACAATTGCTTGCCTTTCCAAAATGTGATTGTTCTCAGCCAGCTCTTTAACAACGCCTTCCATTTCCTCCTTTAGTTTCTTCATACTGTAGTAGCAACAAGCGAAAGAAAGGTTAAATTTTTTATAGGGACAGTTATCTGCTATAATCACTCTCGCTCACCACCACAAGGCTTTCAGCAACTTGTCATTACATACAAAATAAGGGACAGATAACAGGTTGTTTATTTACTTAAAGCTTCCAAATCTGTACCACCACTTTAGCAATATAAAGTTTTTTCTGCAATATAAAATTCTTGCTCTTAATACAGCAATCACTAAGTCAACCGTAATTTTTTTCAATTCACCTGTATAACAGGTATAGAACATTACATCAATCCAATTAAGAAATTCTCACCCAAGAGTCATTTCCACTAACGTGTTTGAACTTGGATAGACTGTATTCACTGCGTGTTTCATCCCACTGGAAGCTGCAAACATTTTCTGTGGCAGAGCATCTTGTAACTGCAGTAGATAAACAGCAGATGTAAGTTACAGTGTAAGTTGCCATATGTATCTTGATGTCCACCTTAAAATCCTTCTCTAAATTCTTTGTTGCTATGATACCTCATAAAATCATTACAGTAGTAAGGTGGCTGATATTCCCCAAGTTGAGAGCATCATGGCAAGTTCTGTATTGACATGACCTATAGTTCCCTGATTTGTTCCATCTTCTTAACTGTCTTATACTTCAATAATAAACTCTCAAAAGGAAGAATTATCTATTTGTTATGTTTGTAGATATCCTAAGGCAACAGGATCCTAATCAATAACTGACTTCAGTAGTGCTACTAAGACACAAACAAACAAGTAAAATGCTGCTTTCCACCACTCCTTAATTGCTTTTACATCTATCAGGTGTTTTTCTTTCATTTATATTTCCTTTATAAAGAACAATCATTTTACTGCATGAAAATGCTCTTATTCTCTCAATTTTGAAGTAACTCTGATAAGTTTGCATCCTGCAGAGTCACTGTCCAAATTTTAACACATTTTCTTTCATGTCACCAGCAGCACTGGTTTAGCGTGTATCCTTAAGCATGTATCTCCCAATCTTGAATATGGGAGTAGTGGTTTTATGCTTCATAAGAGTAGAAACATAATGGTGCTCTACGTGCTCAGATACCATTATGATAACAGTTACATAGAACACTTCTCAATGAACCCACGTCCATTTGCACAGATTTTTTGGGGGGAATGCTAACACTACCAAAAAAAATTCCCCAAACCAAACCCCACTAAAAAACAAAAAACAAACACACCCCCCCCTCCAAAATCAAGTCAGAATTCCAAAAATCACGCCACTCTACGCCAGTCCAACATCAGCAAAGAAGCTACTATAGACCAAATACTACATCCATGCACCCCTATATTTTAATACGACTGCATTAACGTAAGACTCACTATAAACAATACTATTGACATTAAACAATGTGGAATAGTCTTTTATCTATTTTATCTATGAAAATACTTCACATAATTTTGAAGTATTCTACCTCATTTATATAATCCTGGTATTTGGATACCTCTTCTTCAATATCAAAACACTGGTTGGTGAGAGCCAGTAACTGCTTCCTTGTGTGAAGCATTTTCCTAAGAGAAAAAAAAAAGTTTTCTTTTAAGAACTTCCTTTTATAAAAAGTGGTGCAGTGAACATTACCAAATATTAAAGAAATCAATAGCTTGCCTTGTCCAGTCCTCAGCCTTGTCCAAAAATGTATCATACTTATTGACACATTCCTCTTTGAATAGAGCTATGGCTTTTGTAGCATGCAAATACAGCTTCTGCCTGCAACACAGAAACAACTGGAACAGTGTTAAATTGCTTTCAAAACTCCATTCCTCTAACTGACTTTCTGAAGCTTGGAGAAGAGGTATGTGGACTTAAAATCCCTTCAGCCAACTTTATTCATGCTGTTGTAATGTTGAATTCAACACACTGCATGAACTGACGGTTTATGTTTCAAAAATATTCCCTAGCAGGGAGAAAGAAAAATTATTTGAAGCATTTAGTTGCAATTATTTGTATATGAACAAATGGTCAAATGTCTTCTCCGAGTCAGTATTTATCCAAGCAGGTATACTTAAAGGAAAAGGGATTCTAAATGGAAAGGACAGAATTCCTTATTATTTCTTATTTGCCTTCTGAAGACACTTGGAACTAATATATGAATAATACTTTGTGCTGAGTAGTATACATGCAAGAAAAAAACCAGGATTTTTGTGTCAGCTTAAATTTATGACAAGAGAAAAAAGCAAGCAGGTAAGGACAGGAAAGCAAAACAAAACCCAGTTCTGGTTAGTGTTGCAGACAGTAATCCCAGTGTAACTGCCTTACCATGCTATACATTGCACCAGTAAGCAAAACTAAGGGACACTGGGACACTACAGTCTAACACCTGCTTCTGGTATTTCATTAAGTCTTTCATGATAGCTATTGGTTAATCAAATCCTGGCTGGAGTGTAGCTGGATTGTCATCAGACATGCATACCTGTCATTCAACCAGAAAAAATCTGACTTGAGTGCTGCTCCCTTGTCTATCTAGTGGTAAATTTTACAAAGGCCAGCCTCTGTTGCTAATGGCACACAGTTCTTAAAAAAAACCACTGCCATTTCTCTCTGGGGTGAATCAAGTAAAATAAGACGTAGATAGGATCTCAAAGATACCAGAACAATCCCAAGGAGACACTCGTGGTAGAAAATATGCCAGTATTCAAAACTATGAAAATGAAGCCTATTTATTTAAAGTTATTCACATATTAATGCAAGCACACAGTTTGAGTAGTAAAAAAAGCCCTAAAATGTCTTTAATCTGCCCAAGGGAGTGCAGTTTTAAAATGAGCTATGGGTTGTGTCCCAATGTTTGCCTGTTTTCCAACCATATCCTTAAGAACATGTGATGAAATTATTGCTTACATTATCTCTCACACTGAATTCAGTCCCTTGCTGTTGCAGGGCAATTATGTGTCCAAGTCCCTTTCAGCATATCAAGATCTGTCTTACAGGTTTCTTGCCCCTACTGTCCTTCATCTTAAGGCAATCTCCTCTCCATTTGGCAGTTACCCCATTTCTCTTTCACTATGGGAAAATCAAGTGGCATTGTTGTGAGAGTACCAGTGCCTTCTGCATGTCAGCTTTCTATCTGTAATTGCCAGAGAAGCCACACTAGTGGTAGCAACAGCAAGAATTTTTAGAAAATTACATAACTGGTGTCTAAATTCATATAGCACTCAGCAAAGTCTAGGGAACCACTCAACTGACCAGCCACTAGAGAATAACTCAATTCCTTAAACACAAGTGTCTAGCATCATTTGAGATGCACAAGGATATCTTGCCCTGCTTCCGACTGTCCATCCAGAAAGGTGTAGGTTTCCCATTTGTCTTGTGTCCTACCTCCCAGTCTCAGAGCATGTCTCAGATACCTTAGAATCACAGAATCCTTTAGGGTGGAAAAGGCCTTTAATATCATCGAGTCCAACCATTAACCACTACACTACACCACACCCCTAACCACCACATCTACATGTCTTTTAAATACCTCCAGGGATGGTGAGTCAACCACTTCCCTGGGCAGCCTGTTCCAATGCTTGACAACACTTTCAGTCAAGAAATTTTTCCTAATACCCAATCTAAACCTCCCCTGGTGCAACTTGAGGCCATTTCCTCTTGTCCTATCGCTTGTTACTTGGGAGAAGAGACAACCCCCACCTCTCTACAACCTCCTTTCAGGTATTTGTAGAGAGCGATAAGGTCTCCCCTCAGCCTCCTTTTCTCCAGGCTAAACAACCCCAGTTCCCTCAGCCACTCCTCATAAGACGTCTGCTCTAGATCCTTCACCAGCTTTGTTGCCCTTCTCTGGACACGCTCCAGCACCTCAATGTCTCTCTTGTAGTGAGGGGCCCAAAACTGAACACAGTATTTGAGGTGCAGCCTCACCAGTGCTGAGTACAGAGGGACGATCACTTCCCTAGTCCTGCTGGCCACACTATTTCTGATACAAGCCAGGATGCCATTGGCCTTCTGGGCCACCTGGGCGCACTGCTGGCTCATATTAAGCCAGCTGTCAAGGTCCTTTTCCGCCAGGCAGCTTTCCAGCCACTTTTCCCCAAGCCTGGAGTGTTGCATGGGGTTGTTGTGACCCAAGTGCAGGACCCAACACTTGGCTTTGTTGAACCTCATACAACTGACTTCAGCCCATCGATGCAGCCTGCCCAGATCCCTCTGCAGAGCCTTCCTACCCTCAATCAGATCAACAGTCCCGCCCAACTTGGTGTCATCTGCAAACTTACTGAGGGTGCACTCAATCCCCTCGTCCAGATCATTGATAAAGATATTAAACAGAACTGGCCCCAACAGTGAGCCCTGGGGAACACCACTTGTGACCGGCCGCCAACTGGATTTAACTCCATTTACCACAACTCTTTGGGCTCGGCCATCCAGCCAGTTTTTTACCTTAGGGGAACTTAAATCGCATTAGGCATTTGTGTACAAGGAACTGAATCGATCCTGAAACAAGTACGGCAGCATGAGAAGAGCAGCTGTTTACAGTTGCTCAAGAGTTAGTTAGTAGAGTCAGTGGAGCCTAATGGGAGTCTATACACCCCGGTTACATACAGACACTTAATGGTGCCCCTCTCATAAGTGACAATTTTAAACAGGCATGGAGAACTCCATTAAAACTTACTTTGCGTGCTATATTTCCTGGAAGATTAAATCATTCTAGAATGTCATTCAGGTAGCCTATATTTTATCGATCTGTAGAAAATTATCTCTGCCTTAGTTACAAAGTTACTTTACTCTTACTGAGGGCTTTTTTCTCCCTCAAAAAAACAGTAGAAAAAAAAAGTAGTTCCTATAAGACAGTTATGCCCAGATAACAAGCAGGTATTTCACATCTACATTTAGAAGGTCTATCAGTGAAGAAACTCCACTGCCAGAAAGCACCTTATTATCATATGCCGGCACCTCTATGTATTTAAGATATTTAAAGGAAATTTTTTACAAAGCAATCCTAAAAAGGTTATAATTTACAATAAAAACCAGCAGAAGAAGTTATTGGCAAGAGCACCTGAAGGACCTGAAAGCAATCATGGTATTTCCCAAAGGTAACTTCAAAACTTACTTGTCAAACTTGTGAATTTGTTCTTCATTATAAGGAAGCCCTAGGATCAGAGCAGATGACAGACATTACCAGTTTAATTCTGTTAGTTGTATTTATGTAAAACTCCACTAAGTTTACCCATTTCCTATATGGTTTCCTTCTCCTATCCTGATAGGTAAAAGTGGTCATTTACTTCTTTTCTCTTCTCCAGTCTTGCAATCCAAATTTATGGGATCAATAGTGGCATTTCGTTCATATGGGCTTTAAGACTGTACCTCACTAAGACAGACCTACAGACATATTCACTGTTGCTGACTAACTCTCCATTCCTACCACAAATATCCTAGTGGAACAAGGACTGACCTGTCCTTTACATTATAGTTTATGTTAAAAGTGAATCAAGTAAGTTACTTACTTCGTTCTGCTTTGTCTTTTTTGAACTGATAATAAATATCTGTGATGGAACATAGCAGCGCCTGCAGCCTTTCTGGACTAGAGTGACAAAAGGAAGAAAATGAGATATTTTATATATAAACCTGTTAATTAGTTTTATGAACTACAACTCAACGTAGAATTCAATACATATTAAAACAATTATTACAGTTACTCACTTTCTGTCTTTTGGATGCATGCCCTCCTGATTTGCCCAGGTGTCAGCCAGTAAACCACCAGGAGAAAGTTTGTTTTTTATATCTTGAAGACTAGTTTCTATTGAGCCTTGAGAGCTGGAGAGCTACATAAGAGCAAGAAAGTTCAACCTTACCACTGGATAAAGTAAAAAATTACTTGAGTCTGAAAACAGACTGAGCACGTTAATACTATAGACCCATTTATTTCACTGACCTTCATTAAAGAAATATGCCCAATTATCTGCCTAGGCTTTGCTAGAACATGGTATTATTAAAGAAACAATCATCTTTGATGCTGGCATTTCTGTTAGTTAATTTCTATTTTCTTTCAGCATCCCCAACAATAAGTTTCTACCTTTCATATATTCCCTATTTACTTCTACACTTGTTCTTTTGGTTTGTTTAGAAGTCATATAATGACTATCCACATAATTCATACCTTTCTTTCTCCACAGTTCATACAACCTTCAAAATAAAAATGCACTAATCAACTTTTGCTTTTAGAATGGAGAACTTTGTACCTGCTTGCTCCCAGGACACCAGTGTGTAAAATTATTTTCAATTTTTCCTTACTTGTCTGGAAACATGATGCAAATTTCAAAGCAGATCACTCTGAAGTGTGTTTGTATATGTATCATTTTAGAAAGACAATTAAGTAGTTTAAAATTCTTTAAGGAAAGGGAAAAAAACCTTCAAAATATAGTTCATCATTATAATTTTTTACTTAAGTATTTTAGCAAATGAGACTGTATTTCCAGGAAGTTCTTATTATTTTCACTACACTGGGTAAATAAAAGGATTTACTCTGTTTTCAGAAAGATATCCACATCTCAGTATGGGCGTTTTAACAACCTTTGGCAGTCTAGAAATGACTTTGAAAATTCAGAGTTGTTATTCACAGAAAAATCTGTATTATAGTGTATTTGCTTTTTCTTTAGAAACACCATTTTGAGAATGACACGGGCTTTGCAAGATACTTACACGCAACAGTTTTGTGTGTATCTCTGAAATTTCATCCACTTCTGATGCTTCCAAGTTGATCTGCATCAAATTCTCGTATCTGACCACAAAAAACCCCACAGTTAAAAAAGAAAATAAACAAGCAGTGAATACACTCAAAAATATTACTTGAATCTAGAGATTAACCATTACTACCTTTTCCTTTATATGAAATACAGTATCTGTCAAGCAGCAACTCTGAAACAATGACAACCTTTAGTGGCCATTAATAATGTAAACATTTTAGTTATGAAAAAAAAAAAATCCTTGAATTTTTTTGCCTACATTTGAACTGTTAAAAAGAAGTCTGAAACTTCCATTCCTGACTTCTTTATTCTATTCTCATTACTTGTACTTGACAGGCAGTGGAAAACTGTTTCCTCTCATCAAATCATTTTTAAATGGTTACCAAACTAAAGTTACTTAAAGTAGTCAATGACACACAACAAACTAATACTCCAGTGCACCCAAATGCTTTTCTGTGGAAACCTGCTGGAAGGACTGAGTTACCAAAGCCTTGGATTGGTTGAGTTACCAAAACCTTAAAGGCTGGGTTAATAGCACCATCTGTTCGTATCAATACTTCCCATATGACCATAGCTCAAGTGCCAAGTAAATCATTTGGGATTATATTTTTCCTGTTGAGTCTCAGGCACATTTTATTTTTAAAAACACCATCAAAACCAGCTCAGCTGCTTTAAAAAAATACATACTTTGCCCAAGTTCAATACTTTGTTTACCTTTTCAAATAAAAGCTTTGCATTGTCATACTTTGAAGCATAGCCTTGAAAAGGGAGGACAAACAAGAGGAAATGTCCTTTGCTAACTCCATAAGTCTTCTGAAGTCAAATAAACTGAAAATCCTACCCCTTTGTAAGAGGCCAAAAGACCATGTGCAAACATAGCAAATTTCTGTTCACTCCAGTCAAATTGCTGCTCTGAGATACTGCTGAATGCACTCAAGTCACAAATCAGAATCACACAGGTATACTGTTACCTTGCTAGTTTCACTGTTTGGGTTTTGTTTTGTTTTTAAAAGCAAGTATCTTAAAGCCCAGGTGTGTCAGTTTGTACATGTTTGGCATGCACACAGCAAATCTGACAAATCCTTGGGTATCCATAATTACTACGTACAAGCTGTACAATTCGCACATGCATAGCAGCTCCAACATGGCTTAAGTCTATTCTGCAAGCCCAATAGCTCTACATGTGTACATCAATCATGTTGTGGGCATCTGCATTTTCAGAGCAGCCTGGAAGCAAGTTTAGAGAATCCTATGACCAAGACAGCGTTTGAGAGAGACTGGCAGTAGGGTGAACAGGAAAACAACTACCTATAGGAGAATCCTGTGAAGGGTTGGGGTTTAAAGTTTGTATCAGACTGTTAAGAATCACACACCTTAAAGACGGAGCTCATGTTAGTTTGTGGAAAGACTGAACACAATGCTGCAAGGACACATTAAAAGTAGAAAAGAGTGGCTGAGAATTGGACATTGAGTGGGACTCGGAGATGAAACAAAGATCGGGAGAGAGAAAAAATGAAACTTGGAGGGAGAATTCAATGGTGCAATCCCATCTCCTACAGAGAGCACTTGACTGAAAGAGGTAGGGCAGAGGTGTCTGACCATGGGAAAACATTTGTTTCCTTGGAATGGAAGACAAGAGACATAAGTGTCTTCTGTGGTCTTTGAAACATGGAAGTCTCCTGTGCTAAAAATCTAACAATTCTTTAGTTGCTCCTTATTATAATTTTTGTCAGTTTTAAAGAAAGCACTCTAAAAAACTTTCTACTATATAGATCTAAATGGGCCCACATGGGCAACAGTGAGATTCTGTGATACAGACCTCTGCCATTTGAATTAACCAAAATAGAAAAAAATAACATAAAAGTCAGCACTTAAAAAAATTACAGAAGTAGAATTTCCTGTGCAGGTTACTTTTGGCATCCCTATGTGCATGCACTGTGATCTAGTGATATCCTAATGCAGCTTTGGGTTTTGGGTGTTTTGTTTTGTTTTTTGGTTTTTTGGTTTTTTTTTCCTGCAGCTGCTCTATGTTGTACTTCAGCATTAAAATTCCTTCCATGCAGAAAATGCTACGATCTTAAAGCTGTGAAAGGGCCAGTATTTAAAGTAATCTTTAATAAACACACACAAGCAAACTCAGTGACAAAAGCACTAAAGTGCTAATGAAAGGAAAGCTACTTGATTCTTTGTCCAGGCTTTACTATAGCTTCTAAAGTCAACAACAGCAGATGAGCTGAGTCAGAGAAGAAAGGAGAAAAAGAACACATACAATTACTACTCAGTAGTAATTACTTGTTCCCACTAGGTTAAGCAGCAAAATTAACACTCTAATTTGAGTAAAACGTACTACTAAATCTGCTTGAGTCACTGCCATCAGCAAATACATGCCAATTCAAATTTAATTTTTATATACAAAACCCCTGTAAATAAACATAACTTAAAATACTGCTGTCATTAAAGATGATAATGAAAGTGTAGTGCTTCTACTCACATTTTCTCAGCTTTCTCAATGTTTCTGCTGCAGAAATCCAGCCTGATGACAACCTCTGTCTTTTTATGAACCATTTCATTGTAATCATCCTTGATTATTTCACTAAAAAAAGTGAAGCATTAGTCTATAACAAAAGTATGCAACTGCCATCTTACCAGCAATCAGTAATACAATAATATACCTACAGTAATAACTGCTAGTCAGAATTGCTTTCAGTTAGAGATGCATTAGTATAATCCTCATATAAAACTATCTTGTGCAAGCTGCTCAATTGTACCTGCATGTTACCAGAGGTTAGACTTAAATTATCCACAGAAGAAAGTGAAATTGCAAATACCTAAACATTATTGTCAGAACAAATGATTTTTGTTTCCTTAATGACAGAAAGAAGGGAAAACTTCAGAAAGCCTATTCATATGCAAGGAGTAAGAAAACCTCCCAAGATACTGGGATATCTCAGAATTATGTATTGATAATCAAGGCATATATATATATATATATATATATAAAAAAGGACAATGAAATTCAATCAGTTTCTTACATTAGCCATCGTATTCCTTTTCGCATCAGCTCCTGGTAAAGTAGCAAAGAACTGGCAACTCTACAGGCATAACATACAATACCTGTTACTGCCTGGTGGAGAAAACAAACAACATTAGTACTAATCTGGAATTCTCTTAACAATTGTTTCAAGTCAATTAATCACAACAAAGCAAGACAGATTAATAAAAGAAAGAGCAACATGAAGATGGTAGTTTAAAATGCGTAACTTTGCCCAAACTTTAGTCGGGAGACAACCAAACACTCATTACGGAGGCAGAGCTAAACATGGCAGTGAGTTTTTCCAGTTATGCTGAAATATCTGTTAGGGATGAAAATATCTCTCTTATAAACAAAAATGACACCACTTACTCTCAGGATTTACTTTAATTTCTGGAAAGTCACAAGTACATTTCTTCAGTAGTTTAGGAATCAAACACATACATTAAAAGAAACTTGTAAAAAATGATACATTTTAAAATTCTAAGGCTAGGGACTCTCTTCATTCACCTACTTCCACTTACAAGTTTGCTGCATTATTTAGAATTGTGAACAAAGTTTCAGAAATGATAATTTACAATATTTTAAATAATTGATGTCAATTGATGACTTTCTGTTTATTAATTTTAAAGACTTCTGGTATTGAGAGACATAGGCTTTCATACCATGCCTGAATACAAGGCTCCTCAGCGGCCAGTATTTTATAGGCATAGTATAGATGGTGGTCACAAAGTCAAAGCATGGCAATGCATACATTCAGCAGTTTCAGAAAAATGACCAAAAGAATGAAACATCCTCTACTTGTCTCTGAACAGTAGATTCTGAAAATTTGCAAGAGAGGCAACAGAAATTTCACTCTTCTGCAGAGTCCTAGAGACTCCTCTCTATTGAGAGAAAGATGAAAGTTATTTTTCTTATGTTAAGTTTTGCACTGTCACAGGGGATGTTATGAATCTTCTAGCTAACTTCAGGATTCCAGACTGGCAGGCTCCTGTCCCCCATCACTGAACTATGCACTAACAAAGCACTTGGACGTTAGAAGGCTGTTTTCTGGGTTTGTTCTTTTTTTAAAAAAAAATACAAATATCTTTTGTATACAACGTATGGCTTTAATATACTTTTGGAGCCCTTGTTAACAAATACATTTCTGTCAGTCAGAATCCTCATTAGCATATTAAAATAGTTTCATTAACATTATTCATCTGAAAATCAAGTAGCTTTCATTTCAGTATCATTAGCTGAGACAGGTATATAAATTAAAATAATAATTACTCACTTTAGCCATACTGGCATCCCCATCCAAATCATAACGTTGATGCACTTTAGGAAGTAAAACTGAAACAAAAACCAAACATCTGTATTTTCTTATTTTCCATAAAAGATGTGAAAAGTTCAGACTGTTTCCCCTCCCCACCCTGTATGCTGTTTTTATGTGTATCAACTTGGATTTTAATCTAATCTGTTACTGCTAAGCCTTTTAGTATCGTGTGGTTCTCATGCACACCTTCAAAACCAGCCTTTGTCTTAAACACTTAAATAACTTGGTATCTGCAGCAAACTGTGCTTCACTTCCTTTTCTAGACTCACTTTTGAACATGCTGCACAGCACAGATTTCATGCAGGTCTCCACTAGCGATCTCTCTCCATTGAGAAAGTCAATCATTTATTTCTGTTCTTCAGCCCTGTGTTTGCCCACATGGTAGACCCGTTCCCTCTTATCTCATGGCTGCTTAGTTTCATTGAGAGTCTTAAGGGCAGGACCTCACCAAATAGATTTTTAAAAGCTAGGGTAGCCTCTATCAGCTGAATCTCCTTTGTTCTCATGCTCATTGACTCCTTCAGAAAGCTCTGACACAATATAAAGGCCTTGTTGATCCTTCCACAAACAGCTCACCTACCCACACTCTTCAGCACCTCTGTGTGAGTGCCAGCTGGCCCGAGCAGTCAGTATGTAGGACAAACTGACAAAAGCAACACTGACCTCTCAACTGGAGGCATGTCTTCCAGCTCATCTCTTATAAAAAAGGGTTCTGGCATAGGGCCCTCTATAAGCCGCTCAATGATAAATGGGAATGCAAAAACTTGATTTCTTTTTTTTCTGTTATGGCATTACCTTATGTTCTAAGCAAAGGTAAGTTGTTAAGACCTTCTCTGTTAACTGAAAGGCTAACCACATTCATGACAAATAAAAAAAAAGGCCAAACAACTTGAATTTCCACTTAGTGGGTAATGGAACAAAAGAACCAACTTTGAATTACATTCTAGAATGTTCCTTTCTACTTGTTAAAAGTGTCATGCTTCAAAAAATTTCAGAACTCCATATGCCCCACTACATCTTAACACACAAATGCTCAGGTTCACAGCACTAGGAACATTACATGCAACTACTGGTTCTGTAAAAATATGCTGGACACTCAGCATTTTTGAAAAAAATTGGACTGCATACTTAGAACTTCAGGCATCAACAGAGAAAATTTTCAAACACTATTTCTAAGACGAAATAGACATAAAACAATAATTAAATAACGCAAACTATTTACAAAAGATAGCTATAAGAAAGGGGAAATGACTTTCATATACCTTCTTCATAGATTAATCCGACAATGTTCACAGCCTCCCTGCTTACTACAAAGATAGGATTCTCCTCAGTTGTTCTGGGGAAGTGCTGTGCCAATCTGCCAGGCTCTAGTATTAAGCGCCGACCTTCATATATCAGTTCTTGATTCTGAGATGGTATTTTTGTCTGTTTGTAGACCAACTCATGAAATATAACAGCTCTATAATACAAACAATATATTCAGTAGTAGTTAGACTCACTACAATAGTTCAACAATTCAGATTTTGTATTACTGAAATAAAAATCCCTTTCACTCCTGATTAATTAAGAACTGGTTTTACACAGAAAGCATGTGACTTATAAGCAGAACAAAAAGCAGCACACTGCCTAAGGCTGCAGGTTGTTCTGTTACAAAAATAAATGCTATTTCCTGCAAAATATCAAACTTCCCTTTCTACCTCTGATTTTCCACCAAAGCACGTCTGTGTAAACAAACTTGCTTTGGCCTGAAGTCTGAAGGTCAGTAAAAACAGGCAACACCAGATGAGAGGAAGGAAGCATACTTTAGTTTTCTCAGGCACACCCATTTCTTCAAAGGAGATGGATGGTCTCTCCAAGAGAAAAGTCTGGTGTTTTTACATGTCAAAAAGTACACACCTTAAATTCAGCCTGTAAGCTAACAGATAGCCAGACTACCTCCTAAAACAGCAGTGATAAGGAAGACCAAAGACACTTTTGTACTTTATTTCCAGCAATCAATGGATATAAGGCACAAGAATTTATAACAAACCTCTCCCCACCCCCAAAAAAACCCAACAAACAAACAAAAACTCCCACAAAGAAAAACCTTAAGCACAATAACAGGAAGGACCAGTTTGCCTCCTGTGCAGCACTAGTACACTGTCACTTCTTAATACTACAGCTAGTATATAATCATAAAGGCAAATAATATATTTTTTTTTTAATTACAAATAGCAGTTTGAGCTACAAGCAAGATTTCTCTGCAAAAATAGTATTTGGGCTCTCCCAAAGTACAAATGACAGAATACAAAAGAAAAATCAGAAAAGGCCAGAACTGTATTTACACATTTGGTGAAATAACTGTATCTGTTCACACATTAGAGAATAACACATGCTCTGTATTATCTGTAATAAGGTAAAGCCACTTATTTTTGTACCAAACTGTAAACCAGACTTCACAGCTTTTAACATCAGCACTTGACCACATGACCACAAAACATGACCACAAAGTGAACTCCATATAACTCAGGATCCTAAATTGTACCAATTACAACTTCAAAACCCCTGTGAGAGTTTTATGTCAGACACAAATGATGTGCACATTTTGTATTCTTGAGGACAAGATAAGAAAAGCAAGAGTTGAACAGAGTCTCTGGAAAACTACTTTGTAAATAAGTAACATACACAAATGCGGGATGAGTTGGTATCCATTAAGAACACAGACACACTTTAACACGTCAAGGATTAAGTCTGTCACTGATTAAGACCAAGTTTAAGATCAGTTGATGTAACCTTCAATAATTTTATTTTTGGTCAACATGCTTCTATGTACTGTGACCGCACAGGAGAATTACAAGCTTTCACTTCCTCAGACAAACTGCCAAGGAAAGGGTACTGAATTTGTAACACTGGTGATATTCAGGCAAACCGTACTGTGACCTCAGAAGAGCAAAGTAACGAAAATAGAGCGACAGAACACTTACGTATTATAGCTGTGAATATAAACTTTGTGCAAGGTCATCTGCTGTAGTGAAAAGATGTGGACTATTATTCGGTGCAGTATGTCACTTGTCTCTGCAAAGAACTGGTCAAATCCCCAGCATTTTTCCTGGTCTCCTTCAAGAATATTCGCAAGGACAGGTGTGAGCAGTACTTGCAGACCCCTAGAGGACACCAGGAAGAGATGAGACAACTTGGATCTACCTGGATGTTTTCACCTTGTAACCAATTGCAATACTTCATTTGACTTGTCTCATGAATGCAAATCTATTACCCCTCAAAGAAAAAGCACTCCAGTGCTTTTTTTTTCCCCTCTACTGAAAACAAAATGTTCAATGGTAAGATCCATTGTTTTTCATTAATACACATACTTTATCTCTTTCCTTTTTAGGCTCAACTATCAAATATTTTTTCCTTGGTATTTGATAAATTTCATGGGCATTGGAAAAATGGCATGCAATTTAAAAAGTCTACACTGTAGAGCTAAGGCCACCTTCTACCACTGCTGGGCAGTAGTCTTTTACCCAGCTCATCCCACACACTTACCACAGTTTAGCACTTTGAAGGAAGCTACTACCATTTATGGTTTGCTGGCTGAGCTGCTTGTGTGAGCACACTATGTTGCCTTCAATCAAAATCAGCTGGGTTAGCAAAGACTCATAACTTAAATTGTCAACACTAACAGAATTCATCTTGATTGAGATGGGGCTAAATAAGTACTCCACACGTGCAGCTCAACTGCTGCAAAGAAAATGTGCAACTATTGCCTTACAGTTATTACTATTCTATCAGAAAGGCCAGCTTAAATTTCTTGTATTTCTACTTTGAGAATCTGAATTGCAAGGAACTTTACGGATCCCGCTCCTGTTATCATGAACAACTTCTAAGTTTTAACATCATGTACATGTCAAACCTGAATCCGGCAGTAAAACTGGTAACATTTTGAAGCAAGCTCCAGTGGCTTACAGGCATACTGATGGCCCTATTAGAGGTCAGTGGATGCTGTGGGCAAACTCACTTTAGTACTAAATTTAGAACAGTAAATAGGGTTTAAATGCTACTTGAAAATATTATTGTAAACAGATGTTTAATGAAAAAATCTGCTTCCTTTATTATTTCAAGCACATCAATTATATGGAATAAGCAGAGGAAACAACTGAGCAGTATCATGAAAAATATATATACATTGCAGGTTCTGCACACTATAAACTAATGAATTGATATAAACCAGATTTTCACTCTACTCTCCTTACGGATCTACATATTTGGCTTTCAGAAAAGTTTGTTTCTAGAGTCTGTTCACAGAACAATTTCTTTCTCCCTTTACCATGAAAGAGTAGTAACTTTAAAGTACTGAAGACATCTCAGGAAGATAAATAGGTAAATGGGTTATGGGAGGTGTTTTTAAGATCATATTGAGATTAGATCTTCCATGGCTCTTCCTACTGAGTATTATGACATATGAAGCAAAAATATGATCATAAAAAAATTTAAAAGATACTATGAGAATATGTTAAAATGTGGTGATGTGAATTTTTTTCTGGCAAAAATGCAAGTTTCTGAACTGTCTTTTCTTATCATTTCTTTCCTACAGCCTAATCTTTGTAATGTCTGAAGTCACATTCTTGCAAGAAAGGGGGGGCCATCAATTCAAAGTCTATTAAATCTTCATACTCTTTCCTGAGGATGGAGAAAAACATAGTAATAATCTTTCTTCTACTCATACCACTTCAGATTCGCAGGTGCTCATTTGTAAATTAGCAGTCATAAAACTATTTGGACAGATGGGAAGAAAAAACACTTCATAACCTAATAGTAGACTGTACTGATCTACAGAAGAGTTCAAAGAAAACAGCTGCAACAGTCAGATCGCTGTTCCAAAGACCCAATCCTGAGAGCATAACTGGAAAAGCCCAATCAAGTAGCATTGAAACATTTTGCGGTAAGTTCAAACTTACTTTGAAAGACTACAAGAAACAGGCATCTCCCAGCTCCACTCAATTGGTCCATTTTCTGCTTTCTGTATTCCAGAAATAGCACCAGAAGGCTTTCCAGCGATTATTTTATACCTGCAATACATTATAAAAATAATAGAGACTTCAACTACTACCTCTTATACATACATAGGTCTAGTAACTAATCCTCAAAGGGGTATCAATAATATAAATCTAAACAACAGGTTGGCCTAAATTTGTAGGTGGTGCAACAATTAGGAAGCTTCACTTGGAAGCTGACAGAGAGCGGTGCTAAAATAGTAAACTATGAAAAGGAAACGCTTTGGGATATGTGGGAGAAGCAACTTTGTCTACCTCAGGTTTGGGAAAAATTTAGGAGATATTTCAGGCATCACTAAAGGAAGCTGAAGTTTTTTCACAAATGTTAATCAAAGTCAGATTTCCAAGGCACTTCAATTTAGGCATTTACACGACTAACTTCTATCATGTTCCATGGCAAGAGATGACATTTAGCCACCACAAAGTCACTTGGGGATAAAGAAGGAACAGGAGGCGGGCTTTGAGAAATCACTTCACATTGGAAACATTTAGCAATTTGGATACAATTTGGCATTGTCTAACTTTGTACTGAAGCCTAGTATTTCTCAAATTTCTCATGAAACGAATCAGGAGCAATAGGCTTTTTGCAACAGGAAATTTCAGTTGTGCTTTCTCTTTTTGGAGGACGAGGTACATACAAAACATATGTTCCTTGATTATCTCTCAGGCAGATACAACAACAAGAATGCCTGTGGGATAATCACAGGATGGGCCATTACTTAAACTAAGGAAACTGGAGTCAACTTTGCAAGGAGTACCAGAACAGCAATGTTATTGGCCTATTAGAGTTCCCAAGTACCACCTTGCTTTATTTTTTAAATGCAACACACAGAACAACAAAATAGAACTAGACTAAGATGAAACAGGAATCAATTCCAACCAGCACGTCATAGACACAACTTGTTTCCCGTTCAAGAGCCACCCCTCTTATCTTCAGCCACAGTCCACAACTATGCTACTCAAAAAATGTTAGTCTCATGGGTAGTGCATGCATTTCAAGACTGCCTGGGAAGACAGTCATTTAAAGGACAACAAAACTTTGCAGCACTGAAAACCCATTTCAGAATACCATAATTTTGCCTGAATATCCAAGTTATATACACCACACCGCAACAGACCAGCCTAGTGCCATGGTGAAGGAAAGATGTGTGGAAAAACATCAGTATTTTGGGGGAGCTCTGATGCTTAATTTAGGCCTTAAGGCACCACACAGTAAAATCCTTGTTGAGGCAGAATGTTTGTACTGGTTTTGGCTGGGATAGAGTTAATTTTCTTCACAGTAGCTCATATGGTGCTGTGTTTTGGATTTGTGACCAAAACAGTGTTGATAACACAGGGATGTTTTAGCCATTGCTGAGCAGTGCTTACACAGCATCAAGGCCTTTTCTACTTCTCACACTGCCCCACCGGCGAGTAGGCTGGGGACAGGCAAGAAGCTGGAAGGAGACACAGCCAGGACAGCTGACCCCAAGGGATATTCCATACCACATGACATCATGCTCAGCAATAAAAGCTGGGGGGCGGAATTTGCCAAGGCGGCAGTTGGTCAGGGACTGACCAGGCATCAGTTGGGTGGTGGTGAGTAATTGGGGTTTTTTTTGCATCACCTGTTTTTCTTGGGTTTGTTTTCCTTTGGGTTTAGGGGTGGGGGGGGGTTGTTGGGGTTTTTTGTTTGTTTGGTTGGTTTTTTTACTTACTAAACTGTCTTTATCTCAACCCACGAGTTTTTGTGCTTTTATCCTTCCAATTCTCTTCCCCATCCCACTGCGGGGGAGTGGGCGAACAGCTGTGTGGTGCTCAGCTGCCTACTGGGGTTAAACCACAACAAAGTTAAAGAACATTTTTCCTTAAATATTTTCACTATTTTAATGTTTACTATATGTGTGTAGGATTTGTTGATAAAAAGCATTTCATGGACTGACTTAATTTACAAACAGATAAAATCCTCCTTCTAAATTACCTACATCACTTCCTTGTTTCTACGAGGTCCTTCAAAAGGTCGGAAAGGCAAACTCCCTGTTGCAGCATGGTAGAAGGTCACCCCTATGCTCCACAGATCAACTGTTGCTCCGTATTTTTTCTGATGCTCTTTCCTCAAAACTGCTCGCTCATACATATCAGGATGCTAAAGAGAAAAAAAAAAAACAGAAAAAAAGAAGTTAGAATTGCTTTATGAACAATATAAAGAACAAAAACCCAATCTATCATTTCACAGCAAGATAATTTGTCATTCTAAACTTTCAGCTCTTTAATCAAAAAGCAAAGTTATCTTGTTATCATAGAATTTGCTTAAGTTATTGTGACAGAATATCACAAAAGTTCCTAGGTATGATAGCCACTTTTATGAAAGGTTTGCAAAAAATATTTTTAAACAATATTTTTAAATTTAACTAAAGATTGACTACTAGAATAAAACACCACTAAAGAAGAGGAGAAACCTGTATTCCTCCAGATGATTTTGAAACAACAGAAACCAAATTGCAAAAAGATCCATAGCAGAGGAGAATATCAGTTACGATACTACATGTGGGAAAACATGGGAGGAAGAAAATTATGCCCAAGATGCTTGTATTGATGCTTCTCTGCCTTCTTCTCTTTGGTTAACTAAGATGTCAAGTGAATCTTAACTACACCTAGCATCATCCAAGTAGCTCAAATAAAAACTGAAAAATACCTACAGAAATAAAGGCAAAAGCATTCATAACTAAAACACTGTTGTTCTTCCTTTCACACAAGGCAACAGAAGTTGAACCTGGAAATTATTTAAATGCTACTGTGCTCAGATGTGCAGAAGAATTGACAGGACCTAAGGTGAAAAAGGTGGAAAGTTATAAAAACAATTATAATACAAAGATTTAAACACTAATTCCCAACAGTCCGACCTTCACCTATTCAACTCTCATCACAAAGGGCCCTGGGCTTCAAACATTTCTTCAACAGAAAGTGAAATCATATGGGCTTACTAAATACTCTTCTGTGCCATAGAGAGAAACAAATTGTTCATCATCTTCAAGTTCTCTTGCAGCACCAAAGTCTGTGAGTTTGTAAACAGACTGACCATCTTCACCTATAACACGCATTATATTGCCTGGTTTGATGTCACGGTGCACTATTCCATTCTCCCGGAGATGATTCATCCCAGCCGCTTCAATAAAAAAAAAACCAAACAAAACAACAGAATGAATGTATACATCTTGACACAGACTGCACAGGCATTGAATTGTAACCGAGGCTAAGAAGACATATGTGTTTACCTTCTCATTGGGAAATGGGAATGAGAAGGGACACTCAATTAACAAAAAGACCAGGATGAGAGAATATTCTGAGCATTTTTGCCTTTTTTTCTTTCCAACAGCTAAATTACAGTATTTCTTGCTTGCAGCAACATCTTTCCCATAAAGTAATGGAGGAAAATTTTATAACAGGCAGACACAGGTAAACCTCATTATTTTTCTAATTTACTCGTCCGAGATTAATTATCACTAGGAATCAGTCCAACATGTGACAAATAATCTTGAAACAAACAAACAAAAAGAATTATAGCAATGCTTTAAACGGAAGTGGCTTCTCAATGCAGGTATCTATACCAATATAGACATAAATAAAAGATGTGACTCCATATGACCATACTAATTTGTTCAATTAGTTGACAGTCATTTGAATTCCTCATCTCTTGCTGTTTCAAGTTAACAAAACAAGTATGAGTTCATTTCAGTCAACAAATTAGACTAAAAAGCAAAGTCTACATACCCACATCTCTCAAAACAATTAAGAACTCAGACTCTGGCAAACCAAAGGCATTAGACGGCTCCTCTAAAACTGTATACAAACTCCCACATGGACAAAATTCCATAACTAGTACTTTGTGTCTAGTCGTTGTCTGGAAAAAAATTTAAAAAGATAAGTCTGTGACTATTGTGAAAACAGTGTCAGAAATTACTTATAACCACAGAATCTTACTTTTAAAAAAAAAGAAAAAGAAAATCTGTAGCTAGATCATAAATCCCATTCTGGTGATCTTCTTCAAAGGAAGTGCCAGTGAATTTTTATATTGTTTCACATATTCTAACTTGGGGGAGCAGGGGGGAATTAAGAAAGCCTCAAGTTCTAGGCACTTAGAGGGCTGCAAGCAGTACTGATAGGTGGACAAATGAGAAACTACAGCACAGAAGAGCTGAGAGCAGCAATTGTCCTTTCCTCTTTATTAATCTCAGCATCTGGGTCATTTCAACTGATCAGTCTCAGTTTCAGCATAACTACTGCAATTCATACTAACATACAGTTCTACATGTCCCATGTCATTATTTTAGTTGGTTGCAAAGCGAAAGCATAAAATTGTCAGGATTATTGAAACACCTCCAACTATCAGTATGTACTAAATATTCATACATGTAGATAGCTTAAAAATCCTAATTCAAGATAAAGCTTGGGACAGTGGCTTCTCGAGATGGCTTTGAAGAATCATAACCTGTGCCTAAACACTGAAAGCAAGCATATTCTTTCAACACCACCACCACCAAAAAAGGAAAAAAAAAACAGTGGTGGTTGGGTCAGAGTATTTATATCATCATATATGTCACCATTCTTTTAAAAAGTAACTTCATCCTCTATAGTAAGTATAAAGCAAAAAGACAGTTACTGTGGTTACTACCATGCATCTCAGATCACAACTACAACAATTTGTTACCTCTTCTTCGATGGCAAACAATTTGACAATGTTCTTATGATTTAGTTTCTTCAATACTTCAAACTCTCGCATCTGAACATCCACAGGACGAAGGAAACTTATACTATTAAACACTTTGACAGCATATAAATCCCCAGTTTTCTGTTCAAAACAAATAAACAAATTACTAATCAAACAGAAGCATAAGACTGTAGATGTACACATACCCATTATCCAAGCATTTTGAGATCTTCTGTTATGCATATGAGCATACCTAGATTAGAAATAGTTCAAAATAGTATTTTGTGTTAAGGTGGAAATTAAGATTCTACTAAAAAAAATTATGTATATATCGGTTTAGTTTAATATAGACTAGCAGTAAACAGACTGGCAGAACGGAAACTCAATGTTAGCCCACAAAATCTAAGTGCTTTTAAAAAAAGAATAGTTAGCATAAGAAAGGCTATACATTTAAGAATGACCCATAAACTTAGCTGAAAAATAATTTTTCAGCAAGAGGTAAGCCACTTGCACAAATCAGTGAGACATGCACATACTACAGTTGAGAATCCTGGCTTGCTTAAGTTAAGAGACAATTTTCGGAAGCTGAACGTTGCTCTCTCTGTCTTTATTGTTCTGTTTATATCGATAAAGCGGTATTTTGTTTTTTAAAGAAGGCAGCATCAAGCACTACATACCACTTAAGCAAAATCCTGAAGCAATTCAAACCCACATAATAAGTGACAGGAGCACAGTCATGAGCTTAATCAGAGACTTAAGTTCTCAAGTGGGACTAAGCCCCAACATCCTCAGGTACTCACAGCACCAGCTGAGAGTGCAACTCCTGTCTCTCTTAGGGCAAAGTACCTCCCTGCACTCACTCTAGCAATAAGCTTACATTAGCAGTCTTGTGTGCAACAGATTCTTTCTAAGGACAAAGTCTTCCTGTGCTTAGACTAGGTGTGTTGTACAGCACACTGACGTGCACTACTGGTGCCCAGGTAAAAGTTTTCTCCCATTGACAACAAGCTGCAGGTCATGTGCTCAGACTAGTGAGGGCGATGAGAGGTGCAACCATGAAACCATAAGCTTTACAGGGGAATCATTCTGTGTTGAAATTCACTTATCCAGAGAAGCACATTTACCACTAAATTATTGCTCAGTGTTGCTTCACAGTTAAATGTCAAACAGAGAAAACACTGTAGCTTATATATAACTTCATATTGATTTCATACAGACTGTCATTACTATGCCTGTCACTAGGCTTATCTTCATTTTGTGAGACGTACCGTGAAATTCATAGCAATAGAATGACCTACACAAGTAAGGTCATTTCAGCCTCTCACTCAGTTTACAACATAGACATCAGTATATCATTTACATGTCAAAACTGCTCAAAGATGTACTACTTTGTACTGATTACTGAAGGCACGTCACCAAGAAGATGGTGTCCTAGACATGTATGAAGCATTGACTTATGGATAAAGACTAACAGCAACTTCATCCAATTCGATAATATGTTAAGAATACTTAACTTATGGTACAAAATCATAAAAATCACAAAAGATGGGCTTTAAAAGAACAGGGAGAAACTGTGAAAAGAGAATTTAACAACGACAAAAATAACATCACGTAATAAAAACTGATAAGACTTTTATTCCTATTTAAATTCTTAAGCAAGGAGTATTTTTTCCATAAAACTGAAGAATGGAGGAATGAAGAATTAGTAACAATTCATATTTTACAAGGACAAATAATACAATATTAAAAACAAATCCTCAGTAATAGCTGTATAGAACTCTAAATCGATGGATGAATATTAAAAACTAAAAACTAAGTATGAATAGTTACAAAGATGTATTTGTTTTAGGCCGAAAGCTTGAATGGTTTTTCGCTGATTTCATGATGCTACTCACATATGAAAAAATTTCAGTTTTACATGTTACTCAGATTAGTAATTCCTCACAAACCTTATGTCGTCCCCGGAAAACATTTGCAGTAGCTCCCTGTCCTAGAATGTCAGACAACAGCCAGAGGTAATTCGAAGTGCTCTGCATCTTTACTCTTTGATTAGACAGTTTTCTTTTTCACCTTAAAAACAAAAGGTTAAATATATTGAATTGTAATTTAGTAAAATAGAAGAAAGGGACTTATTCTAATTAGAAGGAAAAAAAACACAAACCCAACCACAACTCCGAAGACATATAGAAATAATTAAGAACAACCAAGTAGAGGAAGAAGAGGTGAAACAAAGAAACAAAAACAAGCTCAACAATCAAAAGTAATGCCATAGACACAACACCTCTCTCCATTTGACGTCTTTAGTCTCCAAACTTTTGTTTGAAAAATCAACTGGAAAAGTGAAAGCAGTAACAAAAACTATAGGAAAGAGTCAAAAACATGTGCGCAAGGTCTTTTGAAAATAAGCAAGTCCTGTAATCAAATTTCATTATTCAATATATATGCCAAAGAATAGACATCAGAGATGATGGCAGATATGTATACAGATCTTTTAGATCACTTTGGCTCTGGAAGTTGCACTTCAGCACAACTGTAAAGGAACTGGACTAACAACTTACAAAAAGCTATTTTTACACGAGCTAGATAAAAGTCACAATTAACACAAGTATTTTCAGCTACTTGCTAGAACCATCAATTAATACTGAAAGAAATTAAGGGACATTTCTCTCATTTCCAAAATTTCACATTTGGTATGTCACATCATTTCTAGGGAGACAGCCTGGCTTCCTCACCGTTCCTGAAATGTAAAGTCAGACACTCAGGTCTTCACAGATTCAAAAGAAAGAGGAAAAAAAAAAGATTGATTAAATTAAAACAATTAAAAAACCCATCAGACCTGCCAGATTTCCCCCCTTGCCAAAACAACAGGAGCTGCAGCTGAATACCCTTACCCTTTTGGTTTAATTAAAGCACTGATTTTGCCATTAAATCTTGCGAAAGGCTCTAAGATCAAAGATGTAGCTTCCTGGATCTAAAGAATCTTAAGAGCAAAACGGCAACTGGACCAGGGGAATATCCTACAGCAGCAGCCTTTCCTCACAGCCTGGCAGGGGACCCTCCATCTGTCTGTGTTAACTGACAAGAAACAGCTGATACTCAGAAGAAACAAAAAAGCCTTTCCTGTAACTACTGGAAGAAGAGCTTATGACCGAATTTCCTGTGCATGTTTATTACGAGAAGGTGGCTAGCGCTTTTTGAGAGCTCCCTGGTGCACAAGATGAGATGACACCACCAGAAGCCTCACACCGTGCACGGCAGGAGAGTGGAGGAAGCTGCACGCCAGCCACCGCAGCACCTTTCGCCCGTGGCGTTCCAGCAGCCAGCCGAAGCACCCACCTCTGCACTGTTCCTGATCATGCCCATGCCATGCCGCAAAGAGACAGAAATTTTCTCATGACTTTGAACACATTTCTCTATGTGTAGCGACTGCAGATTTTATACTTTCATTTAGCTATTCGCTCATGTAAGATGTAGAGTTTATTGCAAAGCTGTCCCAAAACATCCAGGCAAGGACATGTAGCATACAGAATGCAACAACACAATGCAAAGACCTGACATTACTCTAAACTAAATTCAGAGTCATGCAGCAACACCATTTAAAAAATCTAGGTAAAGTTCTTAATGCCTAGAAAAGGGAAGAAAGGTTTTATCTCAAATCTGAATCAAAAAAACCAATACCACACCCCAAACCCTTAGAATTCTCAGTTAACTCTGACAAGACAATTTGCAATAGTAGGATAAGATAACTTTTCCCATCTGGCAATTACTGTAGATGCCAAAGAGCTATCTATGATGCAGACACAGAAGGTAAGGAAGAGGTCTGCAAGGAAATAATGCATAGCCCACTCTGTAAACCATTTGTAAAATCTCTGAATTAAAAATTTCCTCATAATTAAAACCCTGCTTGTAACAAGCCAGCTGGCACATTACCAGTAAACATGTATTTTGTCATTTATTTTAAAGCAACATTCATCAGACTCGTACCAAGACACAGAAACATTATGAATCCTTCCTAAGCAGACAGAAAGTGTGCAGAAGGATCAAGTAAACACAGAGTTTCTTCACCGATGTCTATTCAAATACTAAAAATTTTAGCAGCCTATTAGAGACTGAATTATTATGTTGACTGAAGTGATAAAGATGAGGTAGTATGAGATCAGCTCTTGTCCTTTACTTTCTAATTAAATTTGCATGAAGGTCAATGGGTGAAAAGAAAACAAAAGGACAAGTCTGTGACAGATGAGCTTGAATATCATTCAATGGATTTAAAAAAAACAACAACAACAACAAAAAACCAGCAAGTCACTAATGGGTTCTCAAGGTCTGTTTTTTCTCACTCGTAAAACTACAGCTATAATTATGCCAGTATTAATCCCAGGGTACATACCCAGCACCAAACCAAAGTTAGTGTTGCACTATTACACTTTTTTGGTCAAAATAGTGTTTTTATATTAATAACAAAGTCTAGACTCTTTTGACAGAGTCTTTGCTTTTAAGGCATAAAGTCTCATTCAGCTTTAATTTTAATCTTCAAATTATAATAATTTGATTCAATAACTTACATAACATGTTAGACCTCCTTTAATACCTTTCCTTTCTTAGACTGATTCAGAACTGATCTTTGCTAAACACTCAGCATGTCAAGTTTTCTTTTCTTATCTTCTATTATCTTCCTAAATCAATTCACTAAGAGCTTCAGAGTAAAAAAAATATGTATCTCTAACTGTACAATTGGTCCTGTCACTAGATTTAATGCTGAACTTTCTATTTCTTCACATCTCACTTATGGTCATTAAGTCCAATACTAGATGAATCAGTTCTTCACATATATCTAAAGGTATCTCTCCTACCAGCAGTTTCATGTATTGTCTCCCATGACTCATTAGCATTTCAAGGGTTTGGGGGCTGCTTTTTGGGGTTTTTTGAATATTTTGAATATTTTTCTGCTTCTTTATTTGCCAGCACAGGGGATTGTAATAGAAAAAAAACTGCATTGCTAATGCGATTTTTTTAAAAACCCTCAATGCTTTGAAGCAGAAGTACTGACTGCTTCTAATTAATACGATGAAGTTTGCTGTTACCTCAGGCACGCAGGATAAGCACACAAAGCAGGTACTTCCCCTGTTAACAGCTGCAATGTACAAGTTCACCAGGCAAGTAGGGACAGATGATGAAGTTAAAGTGAAGGCTCTTTCCGTCTACAGGCAAGATTCTATATGCCACCAAAGCCGACAGGCAAGGTGCTGAGGTTCTGAATAAATGTTATGTTAGCATTATACAGTCTGGTAAATATGAAGGTTTTATACTTTGCTGTATGTCCTCTCTTAACGCCTAGAAAAGAAGTTTCTCCTGCTGAAGTTCCTACTTCCTACCCCTCCTTTCTTCACCTAACCTCCTTCCGGGAGTTTCCAGTCCAACAGCTAGCACCTGAATTATCGAAATACCCTGCCCTTGGCCACACAAGGTGCTGCTTGAACCCACACGAAGCAGCACATGCTCCCAAAGGCCCGCAAAATAAATGGTAAGCCTGGCTCCAGTGCTGCTCATCACCACTGCTCTCAGCGTTTCTAGTCTGGAACAGGGGAAGAGAACTTGGCCTCTCTCAGGGATGGCAGCTCCTGGAAAGCTATGGAGGGCCACAGGCTCGCCTGAGCGACCCAGCCAACCCCACACTCAGAAACGTGGGGTATGGAGGGCACAGTACCAGAGCTCACCTTCACAACAGGACAGTCTTCCTGAGGTAGAAGTTTAACAACTTCTACAACCACAAAGGCGATGCCACTACCTGAGGAGAGCTTTATACAAACCACTAGCAAACATATGCTTCGCTTGGCTTCCCCCCCCCCCCCCCGCCCCTTCCAATTACAAAACTAGTTTTGACGGGTCGCATCAACTGCGACCTGCCGACATTCACGGGGATAAAAGTCATCGAGATCGGGGCAAGGGACGCGCCCCAGGCAGGCCGCCGACGCCGCAAGCCGGCCAACGCCTCGCCCCCCCCCAGGCGGGGGCCGCTCCGCGGCGCGGCCTGCACAGCCGGTCCGGCTGCTGCCTCAGGGGGGCTCCGCCGCTGCCGCCCGCGACCCTCCTCGGGAGTCGGCAGCTCCCGGGAAGGCCCCGCCACCGCCCCGGGAAACCGAAACCACCTCGCCCCAGCGGCGGCGCGTAGGGGGCGGCGAGGGGAAGAAGCTCCCCAGGCGCCGCGGCCGCCCACCTCAGCGCGGTTCAACGCGGCCTCCACCCACCCTGCCCTGCCCTGCCCACCGGCCCCGGCCCCACGCACCGAGCCGCCTCTCGCCCTGCCAGCCCAGCGCCCCGGCCGCTTCCGGCTTCCTGCAGCGGCGCCGGGAAGGCGGGGCGGCAGAAGCACCGCCTCGGCGGCCGGCACCTCCTGGCCGCCCCCAGCCCTTGCCCGCCCGGAGGTGGTCGGCGGGGCGCTGAGGCGCGGGCTGGCGGCCGCCGGCTGACAGGGGTGGGCGTCGCCGCCGCCCGCTCTGTGGGGGGTGAGGGAGCGGCGGCGGCCCCTGAGGCGAAGGGACCGCGAAACAGGGAAACATCTGGCAAACATCGCGAAGTGGAAGTAGGGTGTTCCTTAAAAATGGCCGCTCCGGGTATTTTAGCTCGAGTGATGTTCAAAACGAGCTCAGAGGGGTTCCGGTGAGGATTTTTTGCTGCGTAACCGCTTCAGTCGTGGTTTCTTCGCTCCCCGCCTGAGGCAGGGCTGCCGGTCTTCCCTCTGCCCGGTAACCGTTAGCGTTGCGCTTACCTGTGTGAGCCTCACCTCCCTGGCTGCTTTTTCACGGGATATCCAGGACAAATGTATGAAAATTCACATTTTTCATACATTCGTGCTCTCGCTTATTGTTTACTTAAATGTCTTAAAGCAAAGTTCCTTGCTGATTTATCTCTTGCTCTTTTTTTTTTTTTTTGTCTGGCCGGTAATGTTGCTCTTCCGATAAGTGGTCTGTATAGCTTGTATAAGGAAAAATATTGATAACTTTATAATTTATGCATAATGTAATTAAAACATAATTATAGTGGGAAAATAGTCAAAAGAATTTTTTTTTTCCCCAAAGACTAGCCTTTTTTTGATCCTCTGCATTTCCCTTTTGGAATTACCATCTTCCCATATCTTAGAAGCCTATTCTCTTGGGGAACTGACACATAAAAGATAGCAACCTGCTGCTTACAGGCTTTGTTATTGTTATTATCTTACCTTTCTAAAGCTTTATCACAAGTCCAAATTTCCGCTGGTTCACTTGTTACAGGGCATTAAGCTTGTTCCAAAATTCTGCTTAGTGAAACTGATAAATTGACTTAGATACATTTTATGCTGTTAATATAAATGTTTAATTTATATTCCCTGTTTCTTGACATCTGAGCTTTATTTTGTAATGCTTCTGCATTACAGAGGGAATAGTTCCCTGCCACATTTGTGTTCTGTCCTTGTGTCTTTCAAAATGCTGCAGCGCTTCCTTAGAATTGACATGGTTTATTTCTGCTACCCTAGCCTCTGTACCCAGCTTTGCAAGCCTTTTTTTTAAATCAGGTGGGTACCCATGAGTCAGCTTTGTCTTCTTCAGAAATAGTCATCAGATCATTTATACAGATTTTAGCAAAGTGCTCTCAAAATCAGGAAAACACCAGTGAACTTTTCTCTATATCTCAAATGTGTACTTGCTTCCACTTCTGAATAAAACCAAGCTGTTGGCTCAGTACGTTGATACTTTTTGGAACTGGCCATTTAAAATCAGTCTCATGCAGGCTGGACAGGATTTTGGGAGGTGTCTGGTCCAACTACCTGCTCAAAGCAGGGTCAGTGCTGACTTCACACCAGGTTCCCCAGGACTTTGTTTGCTTAAGACCTAGAGTATCTCGGCTCCAATGTCACCCTGCCCCTGGGTCTGGCCGCCGACCGCTCTCACTGCAGTTGCCAGCCTGTGTGCTTTCCCCACGTCAATCGATGAAGATGATTCATATGGTTTGCATGATTCAAATTGTCCATTTTTTTAGGGTATATTTGTAACATAATCAGTGTTCCTTATGTAAGGAGGATCTTCTCTAGCCTTTAAATGTTTCACAGTATGAATCACAGGAAAACGGTATGTAGAATATAAGAATAGGAAAAACAAACACCAAAAAGGGAAGTGTCATTACAGTTTCACTCTATAAATTTTTACTTTGCTTCCTTCCACTTCTTTTCAATGTATTAGTATAACTTTTGGTATTCCTCACCTCTCTTGTATGTGGATTCTCATTCATGTTCACAAGTTCAGCAGTCTGTAGCTGTATACTATTACATCTCTTCATCCTAACAATATGGCTATAGGAATTGCAGCTAAAGCTGGCATGTTGCATACAGTCTTCTCACACGTGTAGCTGGGAACGCCAGAACTCGAAAAAGATGCTGGAGAAAAAAAAGTCAAACTGAGCATAGTCAACCAGAGCTGAGAGCATTAAAACAGGCAAAATACAGTATCTTCTTCTAATCTTTTTCTTTGGACCCTCTGGGTAACCTAGCAACAATGAGATAAGAACAGGGGAGAGTGGAAATCAAACACAGTAGATATTTGCCAAGAAAAACATCTGACTGAATTATTTGACTTTTAAAAATTTTGAGTGAGAAATTGTGTCTTACCAACCTTACAAAAAGGACTGTCACTAACTTCACCAGTAAGTCAGGTGAGAACAGTAACTCTAGAAACTCCTAAGCAAGTTAAACAGTTTTTCCTATATCATTAACAAATTTTCTAAAGAAAACTGAAGCTTTTGAACCATTTACTCTTGTAGTCAAACTGCTTTCTGTATGTGATTTAAATATTTAGGAGGCATCACAGCTGAACCAGAATAAGCAAACCTATTCAGCAGTGAACTTCACTTCAGCTGGAACTGCCTTTCATAGTTCCATGTTATTTAAGCCATTTTCTCTTCTGTAGTTTTGCAGAGAGGGAAGGGAAGCAATTCTGTGAAAGCTCTTACTAGCTTTGCCTTGTTTCCAGCTTGCCACCAGAGAATTCATTCCAAAGCTGTTTACAACATGTATAGATTAACGCTCCCAAGCAAACCTTAGTCTGAAAGTAGTCCACAAATTATACTCTTCCTCTTGTTCCATAGTTATGAAGCCATTTAGGAAAGTTCAATGGAATAGTGGCCAGTGTTGATAGTAAAAAAACATTATTAGATTAAAAAAAACTTGTTCTGGAGCCTGGCATCTCCCACTTTTCTGAAATGCCTAGGATATATATATTAATATATTATCTTAATTATTAATATATAATAATATACTAATAATTTTATATTTATATATTTTATATATTTATATTAAAATATATATAATATATAATTTTATATATATATTAGTGAACAACTAACATGTGACAGAAGAACAAAGAAACAGAATGTGAGAGGGAAAAGCCTTCATGCTAGAGCAACAAATGCAAAACCTATCTGCCAAACAATCTTCACAATCACCAGGGCATTAACCTGCTGTGGGCCTGCGTAACATGCATAATTCACATAGCCTACAGGTACCCACCTTATAGCAAATTGGAAACACTGAATGCGACACCCCAAGACAAACTGCGGACGAGTACAACCACCCATGCATCTATCAGAATGAATATGAGCAACGAGTAGAGAACAAAAAGACCTGCTGAAGAGTAAGAAAACATTTCTCACTGAACAATTACTCCACCTCTGACTTCCCACTTCTGCTGTCACTAGAAACTGTATCAATCTTGACCTTGGCAGAAATATATTTTCCAGCACATGCCATTTTTTTCTTATGTGCCACCTTTTGCGACCACCAAGATGTTTCACAGGGACATACTCCCCTTCCTACTTCTGGCTGCCCCATCCAACTTTTGTCACTTGTTCCCATCACCACTACCACCAAGTCCTATTCTTTCACTTGTGCTGGTCCTTCACAGCAGTTTCAGTGTACTTAATCAGTTAAAACCTGTTTGCTGTTTCCCTTCACTCTCTTTTCTTTGGTTTCCTGTTGGCTTAACTTACTGAAATGGCAGAACTGATGTTCAGTAACTGCATGGCTACAGAGTGATGCTACAACTAAATGGGTCCAATGGCCAACTGCTGCTGAAAGGGGCTTGCTCCCTCCTCCACCCCTACGCACACATTACAGCTGCTTTCCTTGAATCTGCGGTAGCACTTGCCTCACTCCATGGTGAGATAGTTCCAGCTGGAAAACTGTCTCTCCCCCAAAGGGGGAGAGGCTTTCTAAATAGCTTTAAATTTATTTTTTAATAGCTTTGAAGTTTTTGAAAAACTCAAAAATAGTTACTTTGCAAGATTAGCTTTCCACCATAAATTGTCTTGTTATGGAATCAGACACAAGTGCTAATGCTGACAAGAGAGGGGAAAAGGGCAGATGGCTTCTCTGGACAGCAACTTGCTGCTAAAATGTCTTACCTGCATTGGTAAGCCATTCCCTGAGAAAAATTGTCCCTGACCTCAGCTTGCATGGAATTCATTGCCTCTACTTCACACCTGGAAAAGTGCTTGCAGACCTGAAAGCTTATCTGTCTTTAGTAATTACACCAGCTTGTAAATAAAAGATACTATCTCTCTGCAAAGGGTGCCTTGTACCTTTAATTAAAAACTTGCAGCTGTGTTTCTACTGGAACACACTTTACAGGAGGAAATTCTGTTGTGCACAAGAGGAGTTACTACCATGATGACATTTTATGCTTCTTCAGTCTCAACAGGGGCATTTTGACCAATGCAGGTACACAGCAATGGTAAGTCATACAGCAAAGCTGCAGGCAGTTATATTTGGTGCAGCCTTTAAATCAGAAGATCATCCATTGTCTGAAGAAGGAAAACATGTGAACGTCAACCTAATCTCAGTGGAGTGTTCTCATCTATCTCTATCTTTTTCTTCCTCTTCTACCCCACAAGACATAGTTTTCATAATATGTTCAAAGCATCTAAAGACTGCCTGGAGAGTCTAGTTCACACTCTGCATACATGTTGCATCACCAGATTTCTCTTTGGAGATAACAAGTAACATGCACTACTTTTCCAGGCCAGATTAAAAAAAAGCAGCACAAAACAGGAATCCATCTCTTCAAAGTAAAGATGTAGAAACTCATCAACTGCCTTTCTAAATCTTGATTTAGAAAGATAGTTACTAGGCACTGCATACCCACCATGTAACCCAACTGCAATATAACAGCTGCAGACCTGCAGTCTCTGCACCGCTGAAGGAAATTGCAGAAAAAATAACCTGCTAGTAGCCACAATCAGTGTTTACATGTTTATCTAAAGATAGAGAAGCCAACCCACAGATACTGTTTTATAGCTCACACCTTGCATAATCCCTGACAATGCACTATTCTGATTCAACAGGGTCAAAACATAGGAAAGTAAACAATCCTTTTTGAATTCTTCAGGCTGAACCAAATTAGTTTCTCCAAAAATCCAGACTACCTAACCATTTGTCCTACAGGATACTCTTTCAGTCATGGATGGAAGGTCAGGGTACAGGTTTATAATGCAGCCAGGCCAATGGCTGCCACGCACAGCTCACTCCCACACTCTGCACTCTCTGCTTTATATCCATTCTCACCTGACACCACCTGATATTATCAGGCTCATCTGACTATGCTAGAGGCAAGTCAGCTTTTTACTATGGACATCAGGTCTTGAGGAAAGTATTAAATCCCATGCATGGGAAGACTCCTAGCTTCCCCCTGCCCCTGTGAAATAGCTACAAAAACTGTAACATCATAGAATTAAAAAAAAGGCAAAAAAAAGCATGTGGCAGGTGACATGCTTTGAGGGGGAAGTGTTTCTGCCACTTCAGCTTCCCAAATAGCTCATTATGGGGTTAGATGAACACCACATTTGGCACAGAGGAAGCTACAGGGGGATGGAAGGGATGAGGAAGGAGAGCAGTTTCGTTTGGCAGTGGCCAGTTTAAAGGCTTTTCTCATAAGGGTGTAATTTGCTAATATCTAAATCATGCTCTGTTAGACAAATGACACAGTCAATGATGCTAACAGAATTAATAAGTGTAGGCTTTTTCCCTGCTTTTATGCAGTACTAAAAGCAGTAGTACTACCCTTACTTCAGAAGGCAAAAGTCTAAATCATGTGTGAAAACTAAGAGCAACTCCATTACCATGACACTAATTTAAAAATGAACAACTTTGCTAAAGACAGAAGAGCCCTACCTTACTGTTTGCTTCATAATCTGCCTAGCGAAAGCTCTTCCCTCTGTGCAGTAAAGCTGCCAGAACTGCAGGGGGAGGAGACTGAGCCAAACACAGATAAGACTGCCAGCAAACACTCAACGATAGCTGCCGAGGCTGGTGGGTGCCGCCCCTTGAGCTGGGGAGGAGCAGGAACACAGCAGCATATGCAAAGCACCAAGTCAAAGATGGAAGACTTCTAGTTGCTACAGCAGAAAGCAAAACGGATATGGGATCCAGGGGAACTCTAGCATTGGTATGGGAGCAAAGGGAGGGAAATGGGATTGTGAGACCAGGAAGTATAAAAAGCACCACAAGCACTTAGTCTGTGATAAACCAAATCAAGTAACAAGAAACTTTTGATTAAATGTACAAAATCTTATAGAAGTGATACAGTCCTATTGAAGAGTAAGGTAAGTGCCCTCTACCTTCTTCCCTCAGTGAAAAGGGAGGGAATGGCAGTGAGTATCCTCAAAACATCACCACACTCCGCTTCTGGCTGCCATTTCTGATCCACCTCCTCATTTATTTTCCATTTAAATTGGATGAAGAACCTAGCACCACACAGCCTAGAAAAATGCTCGTCTGATTATGCTAGAGGCAAGTCATCTTTTTACTATGGACATCAGTTCTTGAGGAAAGTATTAAATCCCGTGCAAGGGAAGACTCCTAGCTTCCCCCTGCCCCCATGAAATAGCTACAAAAAATGTAACATCATAGAATTAAAAAAAAAAGCAAAGAAACAAACTGACCAACCGATACATTGTGGGACAGAAGTAGCAACACTCTATTAAAATCCCTGTATAGACTATTGACCCTACTGAAATGTTGCAGTGTAGACCATTGACCCTATTGAAATGTCGCAGTGAATGCAATTCTTTCTTTCTGCCAGCATCTTTCACATGCAAGACTGCAATACAATTTATTATCCAAGCATCAGAAAAATTGCCAGGTTCTGCTCAAATCTAACAGCCAGAAGGTTAAAGAATGCTGTAGCTTCTAAAGTTTCAACCAAAATGATTCGAAAAGACTTAACATTTCACTGGATAAAATTTTATTTTTTTTATAAAAAAAGATAGAACCAGATGCTACTTTTAAATGAAATCATTTATTAAACCAATCTGTTTTATAGGAGGTATATATATATTTTAATTAAGACAACTTCAATGAAATGACTATCTACAAGAATGACTTTGATTGTTTTATTTTCATGTCACCATACATGAACAAATGAATTTTGTCTTATGAAAACATTTTACTCAGTATCAAAAATGTACACATTTCAATAACCATTGCTATGGTCTGAAGGGATTTTTACATTTAATTTCAAAAATAAGTGTCATTTCATTGCTGTATGTGTTACAGCATAAGCTTAAATCATCCTATACATAATAAAAGTTTGTGTAGGTATACAGAGAATTTTTCATGTTGTCACATACCTTCATGTTTGAGACACAGGTGGGGGATTTGCATTTCTCTTTTTTGCGAAAGGCTAAAATATGTACTGATGTGAGCACAAAGCAACATTTCTTAAAAACAAAACCAGTTTGAATGGCACAAGAGTTAGCGTTTTTATAAATTAACAACCAGCGTTCTGGATTATGGAAACAGGTACATGAGATTCCAGTACTTTCCTTAGGGCTTCGCTCTCTGGAAGAATACCTGTTAAAAATTTATTAAAAAAACATTTTAAGACAAAGGAAATAAGACATGGAATGGTTGAGGTTGATAATTAGTTTGACAGAGCTCATTTTCTTGTTTAACATACTGGTTAACACTAGGTTTAAGGATGTGACTTGTGCTATTCAATTACACTCTCACCCTCAAAAATGAAGCATTCTGACACATTCTCTACAATTACAGCATCACCTTTTTGCTATTTCAACTATTAAACACAAGCCACAAGAATATAAAGCTATTGAGGAGATAGCAAAGTGCTGGGGCTAAGTGACAATTCTACAGGTGTAGTTTTTTTGTTGTTGTTCTTGTTTGCTCCTTTCCAAATAACTGCTTTTCCTGCTTGGAGATTCCCTATAGCTAAATACTATTAAATAATTCAGTATTTCAATATTTCAATTTTACTTCAGGTCACTACCACAACTGAATTGTGTAACAAAGTTCAAATGGAATTAAAAGCTATTTAAAGAAAACAAATCTTTACCTTTAAGTAATTTTTAAAAACTTTAGCATCAGGCTGCTGAAGTGCTTGACAGAATTCCTGTAAGAGAGAATAAAGAAATACTAAATAACTAAATGAAGCAACAAGACAACCTGAGATGTGTTAGGAGCATATAAAATACCTTGTATGTGAAGCCATTGATATTAGTTTGTATTTTTCCTAATGTGCAACCAAAGAAAGGCATCTTATGGATAAAAAATTGTAATAGGCTATGACAGGCCAAGTGCATTCTGGGGTAGAAAAAACTGTATTTTCAAATACAGGATATCACATTCACTTTTAGCTGAATAGACAGAAACAGGACTATCTACAAGGACTGCCATCGAGGATATTCTAAATCTTTAACTTTTCCAGTAACTTTTGGTGGCATTGAAATTAATACTTCAGATTAACATTTACACTTTGGAAGTATTATACACGCTGAGTGACTCTAGATTACACCAGAACATGTCTGTCACTTGAAAAAGTTATAATCTTAGATCAGAAAACACTGGGGCACCAGCAAGAGATAATACTTAAATATATTCAATGCCACTTGGAAGTTCTACAGTTTAAGTCTTATAATGAGTATAATTGTCTCCTAATGCAGCAAACCCAATTACTATAGTATCCCAATTAGTTGCAATTAAAATTAAGTTGTCAGTGGTCATCCGACAATTTCTTCATGGCAATGCTTACCATATGGCTAGCAATGCTTAATGTTGAGACAATGCTCAGGTGCAGGGTTTCACTTTTGAGAACCCTTTTACACTACTCCAAAATAAGCACACAAAAACCCCACACTTTATGTTGTGCATCATTTTTGACAGTAGAACCAGTGCTGTGGCTTAAACTTCTGTAGTGTTGAATACAGCCTTTATCATCACACTTTCTATACATTCAACATTCTTCATTTTACTTTTGAGTTATTACTTTAAGTATTCTGATATTTTTTCCTCAAGTCAAAATTTGAGTTAAAGTAGGAAGATGGCTTAGACAGTCACATGCACTGGACTTTTTTTGCAAGGTATTCTTGCAGTAACTTTACTCCTTATGCTAAATTAATCCTATTCTGATATGCAATATGCAATATCAGAATAAGTTTTACTGAGGGATGGTAGGAGGTTAACTTTGTCAATATTCATTTTGTTCCCATTTAACATTTATGATTGGTAAGAGTTTTCCAAATGTTCTTTTAGGAATTCCTACCTGAATTATCTCAGGAGCTACTTGCAAAGAAGGCAAATACTCTTGCTGAAGGTACTGAATGCACTCAGGACCCTGAAGAAAAGCAGTACATAATTTGTTCAAGTACATTCATACAAATGGTAAGTCGTAGCTCTATACTGTATGGTACAGAAGATTTTGAAAACAGGTGGCCTACATGACTACTTTACAGAGAACTTATGCATATCAAATACCAAATGCTCACGTTATTCTCAGCTGTTAGCAAATAAAAAGATTTCTAAACCTTGGCATTAAGGATTCTACTGCAATTTGGTACCTTTTGTTACGTAGCAGAAGAATGCACTGAAAATTGCACTGAAATAAGAATTACAATACAAGCCAGTCAGTTTGCGACATGTCAGCTGTAAGAGTCAGTTAAGTAAGAAGGCGGCCTTAATTTCACTGACATATGAAAGAAAAAAAAATTGGCAATTAGTATTTGCCAGCTGCTTTATTTAGTAGCCAAGTACCCCTGAACATAGTGTTTCTCTTCTTGTAACATTGACTATGTAATTTGTGGTGGACTAAACAGTAATAAAATGGAACTTCCAAACCTTTGAGAGAAGCAGACAGACAGGTCTGTTTTGGTTAACACATTAGTTTTTGTTTTCTTTATCTGCATTTACCAGATACCTCTGATCACAAGAGGGATTACTGTACACTGGCAGTATACAAACATACCCAATACATCTACCAGGGGGAAGTGAATCAACTTCATTAATTCACACATAAGTTACCCTAGAACTAGAACATGGTATACAGTTCACATGAGGGGAAAAGAGATTTCAGATCATTTTCCTGTATTTGTATCGGTAGTGTTAAAAGAAATGGTATTTGTAATAGGAAGTTATTTCATTTACCAAAGCTTGATTTCCTACAGATTTCTCTCTTCATTGCTTTTGGGGAAAGAGGAACAAACTCAGAAGCTCTCCCCAATTAAAACACAATTGCTTCTCTACCAGTTTATAACTTCTTACAATTTTTGTGTAGTTATGACCTTTACTTGCATTTGACAGAAAAGTTAGCCAGCAAGTTAAAGGGTGTAGCAGGAAACAATAACATGAACATAGAAACTGTTTCATTAACCATTAAAAATGGAAATATGCTAAGTGTTTTAGTCATTAGACAATGCAAAATTCTTTTTTCCATAAATGTTTTTCAATCTAGTCTCCTACGCATCAAAAGATACCTTTAGTTTTCACAGAAGTACTCTATAGTACATCTGTAATTGCTCTTTTATGTCAGTTTAAGTACTACACTGAAAAGTGAAAGAATGCCAATTGATCAATTAAACATAGTAACAATCAAGTGAGCAGATTTTTCTCCTTAATGAAGAGTCAATATTTTGCAGTAATTTATCAAGAGGTAGAACTACTGGATCCTGTATCCCTACACATCATTATAGTAATCCTATTATTTCATATAAGAGTAAAGTAGTAATTCACCCAAGTATCTAATTTTTAGGAATTGATAAAAGCACTAGAAAGAAACCTGCAAGAGTTATTCCCTGCAAAGTATCGTGAAGCTTACCCTTTTGAGATGAATTGTTTTTAACGTCACTGCACATTCTGATAAAGCCTGCAATATAATACATAACATTAGACTGTTCAATTAGTCTATTGGTTATTTAAAGCCAAAGAACCTAATGAGGCCCAAAACAAGGGCTAGCCATTATTCCCTCATTTCCCCCTCACACTATGATAACAGCCTCAACCTTTCAATTTTTGTTCCACTCTAACCAGAAAATTTCTGTCACAGCTGAATCCAAAATGAACTAAAGAACAGCCACCTGTGTGTGTTCACTTTCACTGAACATTAGTTAATAAGTAATATAGGTCAATGTTAAATACTCAGGTCTGCAATTCTCTAGCTTGACTTTGAGCATAGGTGAACTACAGAATACAGTACCACAATATTCAATAATTAATCATCTGGGTACCTCAATAAAAAACATAAGGGATTTTGTTCATGCGACAACGAACTTTGATACCACAAGGCCATCGTAGGTTTCTTATCTTGAATCTGCCCCACAAGAATGAAAGCAATAAAAACATCTGTAATACACACCAATACTGTCTGGGCATCTGCTAAGTCAAACGTTTGCTTCAAAGGTGCTAAGAAACATGCAGGAACAATGTGCTTGTAGACAAAGTCTGCAAAACCTACTGGTCCATCTTTACCTCCTGAAAAGAAAAATAACATTCCATGTTCTATTATTGCTTCACAGTTAGTAGCAGCTGTAAAGGAATTATGGAAAGACAATCTTACCCCAAAGCTCCACCAACTTAGAAAGAATAATAAAACAAGTCTTCTGTGCAATAGGATCTGGGTAATCCACTGCTCCTTGAATGACAGTGAACAACACACGCTCCACATTCTCTGCACCTTAAACAGATTAAAATGAGCTTGTCATTCCAACTTGCAGCCTAAAATGTTTCTGTACTCTTACACTATTTTATATAAATACTGACCTGGAAGACATGCTTCAACTTCAAAATAGCTCTTTTTTGCACAAATCTCAAATATTTTTGGGAAGTTTCCCCTACGATGCAAGACAACTCTTATTTAGGTTATAATTTTTTTTTTTTTTAAAAGGTTGGAGATTTTAATTGCTCTTCTGGCCTTTAATACACACAAAGGTGAGGGGGGTACTTTGACCTGCTTACAAGTTTTCTCCTCTCTACCCAAACCTGGTAGAGTTAATTAAAACTCAGTGGCACCAAAGTAGTTCGCTTATCTTCCAATATATGGAAAGACATTTTTATCACAGTTCAAATTTCTGTGCTGCATCTATACTTATCTCAGTTTGATTTCTTTAAAAATTTCTTGGCCCATCACAACTACCGAAGTGCCTCTTTCAAGAAAGCTCTCACTACTTCTTAATGCCACCCTTTCCTTTCCCACAGGTATTACGATCATGTTAGGATGGGGGGAAGGAAGTCTGAGCTCCAGCTAGCAGGTGAGCCACTTTAAAGCTTCCCAAGTCCCTAGCCATTCTGATGGAATACAAACAGAGAGAACTACTTAAAAAATCAAGCAACTGGACATTTGACTTAAAATTCCTGCTATGGAAAGCAATAATTTGCATTTGGCCACTAAGTGTGAGGAAAACCTGGTGACTACATATATGTCACATGATGTCTTCTACCATAGATAACAAGATCAGGTGATAGTAATAAAAAATTGCAGAAGTTACTGATGTGTCCTTCAGAAAATGAACACCACAATGAATACTGGAAGCTGTGAGTGGTCTCCCCCAACAGTTTGAGCATTGCTATACATTGTTATAAATTGTATGATCTCTGATTCACCAATCGGATACAACGATGCATGAGGATGTATTATACACCGTTCTTCACCTTATAGACCCAGTGATCACATGTAAGCTGAAAAGATCAATAGGAAGAATATGGCTAATATAGCTGGATTTCACAAACCCAAATTCTTGTACAACAGGTAAGTCGAATACTGTATTTACATTAGTGCATTCTACCTTAACATAGTTAATAGTACTTGACAGGAACTAGGCTAATGATTTTAGTAGACAAAACTTAGATGAGAATAACCATAGCCCTATCCTTTGAGAAACTGAACTACTTACCTTGATTAGCTATGACTTCACTCATTCCACTACCAGTTACTGTCTGCAGAAAAGCAAAGTAACTCCTCCGTAACATTTGTTTTTCTAAAGCAGCAGACTGGTCATTTTCTTCTGCTGGAAGGAGCAACACCTCAAAAATAGCATGAAGTAGTGGCATAAACATCTGTTGCAGAAAAGGTGAAACCTGTGTCTGTGGAGATTGGAAGAGGGTATGAACTCAAACAGTTACAGAAATCGAACATTTAGAAATTAAAATTTAAGAGCTTGCTACAATTCTCAGCTTTGATTCACCTTCAAAGTTAGTATTTTCATGTACCAACTACTTATAACAAAGTGAATCACATCAGGGTCACCATGAATATTACTGCATCTTGGCTTAAATGCCACTTAAGGTCTTTTGTACAAAACTACCTAGTCCTACCTAGTCTCATCCTGAGTAGGAACAGAAGCTTTTTCAGCATTTCTCATCCTTCTGTTCAGACAGACACTATTTCAAATTCCCTGAAATATCCAGGAAGACTATTGTAAAGTCACTGTAGTTACAGAAAATGCATCTCTAAGATGTTAAAACTGACAGCAGGCCACCTTTTGTAGCACTTGTCTTTAAAGACTGCTTGAAGAAAAAAAAGTTTTCCTGAGCTGAAATACTACTGGCATTACAGAATAAACTTGTCATTTAAGTCCTATACTTGCAGTGAGAAATATATGTAAGGGCATTAAATTAGTTGAACGCTTGTGAATTGAAAAACTGAAGGTGTGTGCTATTCAGCCACACCCTAGAGTTCCATGAAGAGGCAACTCACATGTTCATTTCTTAATGCTTAAGGAAGTACAGTAAAGAGAAGATTAAAGATAAAACCTTGAACATGTTCAAGGTGAGACTACTGAAGCCAGGATCTTTATTTTAACATATTGTAATAAGAATGGTACAGTATCATACAAAGTTAAACATTACACCTGAACATGGTATTTGTCCAGTCTTGCTCCTGTGACTTTTACTTTCTTTACCTTACACAGACTATTTTTAATTATCTACTGTTATCTTGAATTGCTTTTAGCATAACTTGCAAAAAGCACTACAGTAATAAGAATCTTCCTCCCTAATCTCTGAAATACTTGATTTTCAAAATTCCTTCTCTCTGCTCTGCAGATAGGGTATTCCAAACAGAGGTCCACATGCCAGATTCACACAGGTATATTATGGGTCTGTTACATGGCTCACAAAATGCACTTCTGTTCACTTTTAGTAATTTTAATTTTGCATTCTGCTGAAAGACTTATTTAAGCCTATTTAAAGGGCTTCTTAACCTTCTCATACAGCAATGAATCTCCCATCCCATTCACAACAGCGCTCTTGCAGCAGCTCCAGGGAATGAACCACAGGTAACAGGTTAGTAACTTCATATATTTCACTGACTTTGCATTTGAACTGTTTGAAACTAGGAAGCTCTCAAAGGCTACGCTTCAAGAAACTTTGCTAGATAATTAGTTGACGGTCCTACTCCCACTTAATATATATTCTCATGCCTCCATTTCAAAACTTCCGTATTTGTCAACCTATTTTGAATAACAATGCATTAAGCCTCAGCGTACATTTTTATGCTGCATCGAGATCTTGTAAATCAATATTCCTTGAGATCTTTTATGCATTTATCACTGCATTGAGATCTTGTAAATCAATATTCCTCCCTATACGCACATCTGATATTTCTGTATCTCCTGGAAATCCCATAATAAGAAATGAAAAAATTAACTTCAGAGCTTGCATAGTTTGTAATATTAGCTTAACACTTTGCTGGGGGCATGAAGTTAGTTGTGTCAATAAAAAAATAATTTTGTGCTGGAAGTAGTATTTCATTTTAAAATATGAAACCCCAAAATTTAGAAGCAACATAAAATTCTGAGACTAATCAACGAAAACCACTCAATCACTGTGAGTCCAGCAACGTACAACTGTGGTTGAAGACTATGTTTCCCAGTAGCAGCCTTAGAAATATACTTATTTATTTATTGTGAGATAAGGTTCTGATACATCGCTATTTTTCTGGAACCAGAAAAGAGGCGATATCAGCAAAACTTTGACCCTGAAAAGCTTATGCAATATCATACCTTAAACTTAGCTGTTATTTGGTTTATAAGAGGAATGAATTCTTGAAGATCTTTTGCTTCACAATCTTTAAGCATATGTTCAGAGGCAGAAGGAATGAATGGAAGAACTTCTTCCTCTAGGCAAATAATCATGCGGTGAAGGAAAGTGCGGACACCACTTCTCAGAACTTCCTTTTGTAATGGACAACTGAGAGCTGGCAAAAATGTTTGTAAGCAGTCCAGATAAACCTCTGAGCAGCCACATTGTTTTACAGTTTGCTTATTGCTGAAAGCCTTGCTGGTTCGGCTGTAAAAGCAATACACCAAGTTTTATATAAGCTCACGTTCCATTACAATGAAGAAGCAGTAACAATGAGAACAATATATGCTTTAAAACCCATGCACTAAACTAGAGTATTACATTTCATGAAATGGGAGCCAAGCACTGGAAGTAATGAACAGAATTATTTGATATGAAGTAGCTACACTATGGCAGTGTTTGGAGAATTAAATTCTAACAATTTACAAACATATGATTAGAATAGCTCCCTACAATTCTTTGAGGAAGGGAATAGATGCTGGTTCATTATAAACTTGTTCAATATTCTCTGTATCTATATCCATAGCAGCCTTTTTTATGGGGACTTAACTCATTTTCTGGGCTACCATAAATCCTACAACCACTGACGATTTTCAATAAAGCACAGGTAGAAACTCAACCCCTCCTCCCAATAAATCCTTTATATTTCCCTTTTACACAAACCAGAAACACACACAGAGTCACTGTGCTGTACCTACCTAGCAAACCCAACGGCATGATTGAGGCAGTCAGCCAGTGCCATCTGTCTGTCCTCATCTTGTGCCATCATCAGTTTTTCTAACAATAGTTTGAACTTCTCCATCAGCGGAGTCAACAAATTCCTCATTAGAACTTGTTTTCTTTCTGCAGAGTATTCACTGTTAACTATTAATACTCCAGCTGTTTCATAAATGAAAAGTTGATCATCACTGCTTAACAGAGCCTGGTAACCATTTTCCTAAAATGGAAGATAACAGGCATAATTCACTAAATGTCCTTTATCAAAGTTGTCTTCTCAAAGTTTAAAGATACTACTCTTCCTTTAATCATGCCTAAGTAATCTCTACAGTACATTTACAATAATTTTATTCTCTTCCTACTTAAGTAGAAGTGTCAAGTACAGGTAAAAACATAGTTGAAGGAACAACTATTTTAATACAGTTCGGACAGATAGCCTTCTATATATAACCATCTCTAGCCTATACTCCCAGAAACCCGCATAAGCAAGATTATTAAATTAGGTACAAATGTAAACATGCAAGTGATCTCACACCAAAAAAAGCAAGACAATTATTTGCATTTAAATGTTTGTGTGCTAAGCTTACAATTCAGTAAGTACTCATGCACACCGATGAATAAGTGCAAGCCTTATTTATTACAAAAACCTGCTGTAAATACTCACAGGCGGAGAAAGTTCCAGCAGATCTTGTATTCTATTCAGAACATCTTCAATAAAAGGATTCATTTGCTTACTGAAGTAAAACACAAGTGCATAACACTGTTTAGAAGGGTATGCATTTTTACAAGTTTCCTGGTATTTTATTTAGGCTGTAAAGCTAGACACTAAACTACCCTCTCAATATAGAGACCCCCCCTTAAATATCAAAGCACTGTTGTAGAAAAATCTGGCTTATGGGTATGGTGCTTGTGGCAGGCCAAATAGATACATGGCACAGTAGGAAATAAACATTTCTTTCTTTCCGTCATTTTTTTAAACATGCATAAGTAGCCTCACTCATCTGAGTGAAATATTTGCATTAACAGTTGAAAAATAGGATCTTCCTGAAAACTGAACCATCTTGGAGCTTCTCCTGCCTCTACATTAAATACATGCCTGTGAAATAAGACCAATAGGACAGGACTGTTTGAAGGGTTCTAATACACTGAGTAAAATTCATCAGTAAAAATTCAGTAAATATTCAGAATTTGGTCAGGGAAGAGTTACTTTTGGGAGTCTCCAGATACACTCACTCTCAGCTCTGTTCACTGCAGAAAAGCAGGACAAGACGTTTAAGTTGCTGATCAGTTTTAACATCTAATCAAAATAAGCTAAGCATATGTATTCAAATTATTTGTTCTGTCACAAATTTTTCCACCACTACCTTAGTATTACACAATAGGACAATCCTGCTAGAGCACTGTTTTGATATATTACTTCATTGCAGCCCATTTGAAACCCAGTCTGTTTCAGTGACAACCGTGATGTATAGAAGGGCTATATTTGGTAAATTCAGTGCAATTTCAATACATTTGTAACAGCTTTACTCACTTAAGAGACTTGACAAATCTGGAAAAGAGGTAAGCTGTTCGACTTCGTACTTTGGGACTTGTATGGCGGAGACCACGGTGATCTAAAAATGCCATCTGCAATCAAGAAAGTGTCTCAGTCTTAGAATCCCTGAACAAGGGGGGAGAACGTTAATCATCCAACAATTTAAGAAACCCAGCTTCTTTAGTGACCTTCAGAAAATAAGAACATTTCCTAAGTCTAAAGAACTTATCTAGTCTTATCTAGTTGAAAATGTAAATGAGATTAAACTTACTAGAACAGTTGGAATGTGCTGAGGTTCAACAGCAAAGAATTTTTCATATCTAACCACTGTTTCAAAGAATTCCAGGGTCACTGATGTATGTTGATAGGCACTAACACCAGAAGTCACCAGCTACAAATAAAAGCGTTAACAAGTTAGTACATTAGCTGTTTATAACGTCAAACTAAACGTAGGTGACGTGCTGGTAATTAAGATGAGCCATTTGAACTGGAATGTTCCCATCTTTATTAGCATTTTTAGATAGCTCCCACAACACATATGCTTACTGTTCTCATCATGTCTTGTAAAGCCGTAGCTTTTGTAACATCACCGGAGAAATGAGCACCATGAGATACAGGAAGAGCCTCAGCCAACATATACAGCAGCCTTATTGCTACTTCTACTTCCATAAATCGCGTAGTCTGCCAATTCCTAGAGAAAGAATATGAAGATCATGTTAGTCTGTAGTAGCTTATGAAATAATCACAGTTCTACCATTTTAGTATTTTCTTTTGAGCCTTCTTCAGATGCACAGCATAAAAGAGCAGATTTCAACTAAGAAAAACACAGTAGGACCTAGGCAGTATTTCAGGATGCTTCTGGAAGACTTTATCCACAAATGCAGCACCTCTCCATTAGAACGCTACCAATTTTCTTTTACCAGTTTCAACTTGAAAGCTACAGATCTCTTCAAGTGCTTATTTAGGTACAAAACTACCTACTATGACACGTGGACAAGCCATTCAGCTTCACTTAAAAAGGGCTCACTAAAGAGCAAGGTACAAGGAAGCCACCAACAATACTAGATTCCTATTTGTATACACACAACTGTCCTCCTAGTCAGGCAACTAGTAATAATGTTTCTTTATTTACATGCATAGTTTCCAGGATTGGTTCTGCTCTTTTTGCAAAAAATACTTCACTTTTGTTTCTTTTCCCTATCCAACCTTGGTTTTCTGATAGCAGTAATACACAAAATTATTTGCCACATCTCATAAGCATTTCCTTGAGATGTAAAGTGAAAACCTGTTGAAATGGCTGTTGCTGTGTAGGTAAACGACAAAGATCAAGAAACATCTCTAGAAAAAAATATTACCTGCCATTAAAGGTTACAAAAAGAAAGCTTTTTCATTCTAAGCAGCTGAGTAAAAGATTATACAAAGTCATACTTATCATGAAGTTGTTAACAAGCTCATTCTATCTATCAGCTTCACCTTGCTACATCACACGTTTGTTACAAACTCTGACAGTTACAAAAGGAAAAAAAAGCTTAAGGCGTTGTGTAACAAGTTAAAAAAACCCCCAACTTACTGAAGTGTAGTGTTAAAAACTCTGCGGACAGATGCCAACAGTAACTCTGGTGAGACCTGAGCAAGTCTGTCCAGCAACAGTTTCAACTGTTTTCTGTACTCCACAAACATTGCTTCATCTTCACCCTACAAAACATTCACATGTCAGTGATGTCCATGTTTTCATGTTTAAATTAATCCACAACCGTTTTAAACAATTATGCCCAAAACAAAAACGTGTATGTAGAAGAACAGTATACCACACTGAGAGAATTCCATAATGCTCCCCCTATACTCTTGCAGCGTAACAGCAGGCTCCTTTTTTGGATGATTGTAATATGTTGAGATCCACTGCATTCAGTCCAGAAACATATTAAAAAGGCTTTCCAAACTGAAAACTAGCCAAAAGTACAAGACAGAAAATGCTCTTGGCAAAACCTTATTGACCCAGTTCTTGAAAATTGACTAACTCCTCAAAGATGTTCTTTCTCAGCATCTAGCTTAGTTTTAAAATTAAAGCGACAGAAACATTTACGATGGACTGCATACAGTTTACGTTAATCTTTTTAAGACTATAGGTCTCTAAACAGCCTGGAGCAAAAGTAAGTCTGTCACACATTCAATCATTATTGCTGGCTGACAGAGATGTAAGCATGGGAGGAAGGTGAAATCAAAGACCTTCCACCTCCTTTAGCTTATTTTTGCAGAGGTTTGACCATCTGAAGTAGGTCAAGCAGCACCTCTTAAAGAGTTTCATTACACAATGTTTCTCAAATCTTTTTGCAAGACAGAAGTGATGTGCAGAAACACGCAAACTCACACTGAACAAGCCAGCTCAACAGCTATGTTTAGTTAACAGCACAGCCATATTTGCCTAGGAATAGTTCTGCACAAATGCAGACAGAAATATTCTGGTAACTGAACTGGCTTAGATATTCCTTTTAGATATTCCTTTACTATGCTGTTTTGTCCTATGCAGGCATGCGCAGATGTTAAAAAAGCTTTCCACATCGGAAAAAAATTCAGCCTACCTTTGCTTCCTACCTTCAAATCCTTAGTCTATGAAAAAATATGGATTTTAAAAGCATGAGCAAGTTTTACTACATGTAATTTAAGTTGTATTTGTCTGTTTATTCATATAACACAATACCTCATTTTCAAAATTATATTCTTCATCGTATGTCAACTTCTTCATAACTGCCAACATGATTGCCTAAGATAAAAACAGAACCGTAAGCGTAGAAGCAGACAAGTGATAAGAAGCAACAGTTAAAATCCTACAGTAAAGGAAACATTAAAGCAAGTGTTAAATGTTTATAAATATTTTAAATCCCATTTGAATTATTATTTTCAGACATTTAGCAGAAGTAACAATCCAAATTAAAACAGATGGATTATATCCAAACAATACACGGATGCCATTCCAGATACACAGCATAAATGACTTGGAGCTCTCAGTCTCTGACAGTATTATCTGGCTTGTTTCCTGCTTGTAATCTGTGCTGTTGAATTCACACTGGAAACAGTTAAGATGACTGAACTAGGCAGAGGAACCTAAACAGGTTGTCCAAGATCCTATTTTAAAGGGGCAGGTCAGCTTAGCCATAACATTAACTTCTCTAATAGCTCAACATCCTTGAAAGGTTGGGGTTTTTTTTGGGACAGGTTAACAAGCTGAATTGGTTCAGCAAAGAATCCAAGAGCAAGAGCCAGGAGCAGCAAACAGGAATAAGAAAAGCAAAACCTTCCCTTTTCAGCAGCATCAAGTTGTCAGATCAGTTAAAGCACTGATATGCAATTTCACCTTAGTAGGGACTGTTGGCAAGTCCTAAAACAGGAACGAAGACTTGATCTCGTCTCTACTCAAGTGTCAAACTCTAAATGTATCACTTTGATCTTTCTAAGCATTTACTAGTTCAGGCTTTTAGAATTCTGATTTAATGTTTAAAATACGTGGAGTACTCAGTTCCATTCATGCTTTCCAGGATGGATAGAAATTGGACTGACACACAGAGTTAGCTAAAACAAGTGTTTAGAAGTCTATTATATTTTAATTTTCACTTCAGTTTAACAGTTTGTTCTGGGGAACCTACAAAAATGTGTATTAAATCTAAATATTCTAAATGGACAGAAAGCTATTCTGAATAATTAAAACTGATCAGAGGCAGACCATTTTTATATCTATGACAACAATAAAGTGTTCGAAGGCCAAGAGAATATTAAGTAGCAACAAGTAATGGGGCAGGACATATCTATATACCTATTACAAGGAACGGGTTCACTAAATATTGGAGAAGACTCAGTAGAATTATAACAGGTATTTGATCAGAATTACAGAGCACCTCATCCCTATACCTACTACCATGTGAAAACACAAACTTGTGTCTCTTTTTTTTTCGTATTGGTTAAATTCAGTAGCCAACAGCTTTTATTATAACTATAGCAAATGAAAATGCTGATCATATCAGCAAGAACTTGATTAGCATTTTGCAATTCTCTTCCAGTACTAGAGGTTCTGAATGTGGATAGCCATAAATTTCAGACAAATAGTAAAGAAGGGAACAAGGTAAATTTAAAACAACCCAAAACTTTTGACAAATTAATCACGATTACATATTTTTTCATTTTAAGTGCAAAACCTGAAGTTCTTTAACACTAAAATGGACTGATGAATTAAACTTAGGTTACTGAGGTGAAATTCTTGGTCATCTTGCAGAAACAGACACTTGTAATAGACTTTGAGGAAGAACATGGTCAAATAGCAAGAATGTGATCAGGCTTTCTATTGACACTAAGTGTCAGCATCATCTGTGAGAAGTCCCTGCTTCTCTGTAAGAAGTGATATTAAAGAATTAAAATAATTGCAGAATATTAATATGATATGCTTGTAGCCAGAAATGCTTAGAAATACCTGTCATTTCAAGAATTAAAAATGTGATCCTGCTAATGAGAAAAAACTTGGGGACTTCAAAGGCACAATAAACAAGATCCCCTTTTTTCCTGTTCAAATAATGAACAAGTTGAAAGTGAGAACTTCTTAGGTGCAAAACTTTAAAGGAATGCTGCTAAGCACACAACTTAAAGCTTAAGACAGACAACAATACAATTTAGACTAATTCCAAATACTTTATTATGAGTTGGATGAAAGAAGAAAGATTGGTACGACCGCTTCTCAGTTTAACAGAAATCCTCAAGAAGTGCTCAGTAAAATTAAGGAGTAATTATAACACAAAGTCCTTCAGTATGAAAGCAAGTTTAACAAAACAACAGATTTCGGGACAGTAACACATTGAAATTTTAAGTGTCTTAAGTGCACTACAGTAGTAATTTGGCTTGATCCAGTTATAAGAACAAAAGAGACACAGTAACAAAAAAAAAGATTCAGTGATGTTATCAAACCTCTCTTACTGTGTTACCTCATCCAATTTAAACAGACATTAGACAAAACCACATCAAGATAATCTAGACGACAGTTATCCAAATTCACCTTTTCATGTTAGAACAGGTACAGAACTCAATTTTATTTGTAAAGGAAAAGGAAATCACAGCTGTCAGCTGTATGAACTTACAAAATACCTGCACCAATCTAACCAGTTCAACATCTAATTTAGTGCATCCACATTGGTGCAGAAGGGTCATAGGGAAAAGAAATTAAAAAAGGACTGTGCTGAAAAAAACCAAACAAGTTTACTACCTCCAAAACTGGACATAAGCCTTATTTAAACTTAATGCTTTATATATAAACTTAAGCTTATGTATAAACTCAAGTATATAAGCTTGACCTTAAATTTAAGCTTAAGGTATAGTTCAATGTAATGCTTAACATAGAACTGTTCATTATAAGTACAACTGTTATATTTGACTTGCAGCTTCTTTCGTAAGTTTAACTTATGGTACTATCAAGGATTGAATTTTATGACAACCCTTCCCATACTTCTTCCAATCCTTTGGAATTAGGGCAGGTTTTAATAAAAATACAAAGCTTCAGGAAAAAAATCCCCTCTTCTTCTATCTTGATTTAAGAACATTCTATCAACAGTACAGACTGTACAGGAGCTTAACAACATATGCTTTAGGGTTGCTTGGGAAGACCAGCTCTAAAATAGCTTTCATCTTCATACACAATTCAATATAGGTTTACTATTTAAAGAAACAGCTGTAGTTACTTAGCAGAAGATGGAACATACTGTCCTTACTTTTAAGTCTTCCCTTTTAATTATTGTCACATGCACATTTTAAGGCATATAAATAAAACATGGTTTGTTTCAGCAACATGGAAGATTCTGACCCAATGTGTTCTTGAAAAAAAAAAATCTCTAGTAAAAAGAAATACTTACCTCTACATTAGCTTTTTGTTGGTCTGAAAGTGCAGAAAGCTGTAAAATAAATTTCAAGTGTTATTTTTTTATAGTAACTCCTTTATTACTAATAGGAAGGCAGGTTTGCTTTAACAGCCATACGATCTGCAAGCCTTCTTAAGCCCACTTAATGCAAGATTTAACCCAATTCCTTCAGATTTCTAAACAACACTATAGAAACAGCATGACCACAGCCATTAAAGATACTGAATGCTAATTAGTCAAAAAACCTATTTTGCAAGTCAGCTTGCACATAGTATGAAATTCATATATTGCCACAAAAATCAAACTAAATTGTATGTCAAAAAGTGATGTTAAATTGAAGCCAGACATATTTACTTGTTTCAAGATGTGAAGGTAGTCATAACAAAAGCCAATGATATTAGATGAGATGTCATCATCTTCGTGAATTAGCAGTTGCAACATTAGGGCCACTTTTGCTTCAATAGCTTGCAGAGTGTCTTGAGCACTTTTCATATCACCATTTTTTATCAGTTTAGTCCAACTAGCTATTAATGCTTGCCCCATCCCATTGACTAGCTTAGAAAATCTGGCCAGAAAATCCACATCATCTTCCTGCAAGAAAAGACATCTGATTAAAAATACTAGCAGAGCTCCTGTTTAAATGGCATGAGCTTACAGACTGCACTACCCATGTCTACTATGTAGAAGTAGTAAAACGAACATTTGTCTCCTAGATGGAAAGTACAATTGCCTGGTTCATTTTTCCCAGGGAATGGAGAGAGAAAAATTAAAGCAATGCCAGATTTGGCTGCCCTCCATTATACAACAGTAGCTTGCTTCACCTCTTCAGATTAGTTTGTTTCTCTTTTTACTTTACAGCAAGAATCAGGTTAAAAATAAAAGCAGAAGCATATACCTACCATAAATTTTAGGGTGTATAAGAGAAAAATCTTTTTATGGGAAAAATTCAAAGAATTAACAGCTGTAGCTCACTTCAGAAATACAGATAACGAGTAACTTTCAGTACTGCCTTGTAAGAGTGAGTTTAATATTAAATATTTATGACTTGCTTTTGCAGAAATACATTGATCAGAACTGAGAAATATCCTTATACCAGTCACACCAAACAGATGCTTTGCTCCCTGCCATAACTGTACAAGAGCAGAAGAATAACAAGTCTTCCTCAGAGAGACAGAGGTAAGATTTTGAGAATTGATGAACTGCTGAATTGATGAACGCGCATTTTCTGCATTCTACTAGGAATACAAATTTGACAAAGGCTTCAAAAATGAAGAGATAACTGCCTTGCAACCTAACAGCTACAGCTTCTTAAGGACTGGTTCCTCTTTCTCCATGGCAGGTAGCAAACAGCTGTTCCTTAAACACTGCAACTGCCAGGGAACGTGTGTTTGGTTAGTACATACATTTTTCCAGCTTACAGATAAGAATTTCAAGTCTCATGTCTGATGGTGCAGACATCAGAACAGCGTACGTGCCCTTAAGAAAGCTCTTTCACCTACCTAATTATGCACAGCTGATCTAATGTCTCACCCTAAAAAACTCTACCTTGGCTACAATACCTATTACAGAATCATTCACAAGAGAAGATTCAAGGCAACAGAACACAGAAGCAGCATTAACAGTAAGCACAACATGCTTTAGGAGAGGAACAGAGGAGTTACATAATACCTTCATTCTAACATGAAAAACTCATGCTGAGGACAAACAAAATGCAGTATCCTTTAAATGAATAAGGAATATTAATAACAAGCTGTTAATTTAAGTATGAGAAAAGTGTAAGAAGTGTTTATCTTTGATGCAGAAGCACAACTAATTCTCCCTAATCTCTGGACTGTTTTATAGTTTTCTGTTCATTTGCTTATTTAAGAACTGTGACTATGATTCATTCCTATTGTAAAAATCAACATACAAACCTGATCAATACTGAAGAGGCCAGCAGACTGCAAAACTTGACATAAAGATTCAACCAATTTTGTTTTATCAATTGGGTCCATTCCCTTATTTACAATTTCAAACAAACAATCACAGGCTTCTTCCCGGAGAACTTCCACAGACATGTGACCTAGCAGCATATTTATAAACCTTCAGAGAAAAAAAAAGTTTATTTTTATATGTACACAGTAGCATCATATAGAAGCTTTATATTATTTGTGTGCATATTTACAATGGTTTCTTTTTATAAGACAGTTTAAAAGTCCATTGTACTGACTAAACCCAGCATTTTGTACATTTTAAGGAGAACCCAGCAAACTGTGTACTGTCTATTTTGGCTGTTATATCAGCTTGGCTTGCAAAGTCAATCACTCTACTAAAAAAAACCCCAAAACCTCCAAAGATTTATATAGAATTAAAGTCCTTTCTCAAAGACGAGTTTTAATTCTGTTTCATAGAAATACAGTCAGCACGCTATCAAGGTTATTTTTGCAAAGATATTCCATCAAAAAACCCCTACCTTTCATTGGCTATCAGGCTCAAATCTATCCAGGATACATAAGCTCCAACTACTTCAAGGCACTGGCATGTCAACTCTGAGTTATTATATTGATAGTTCTGTAAGATTTGGTACCATGATTCCACCAAACTTGGAATGCACTGTTCCCTCATAGTATCTTTTAATAAGGTGTTCCTACGAGCCTCCTATCAATACAGAAAAAGGATAAATCAGTCTTGTCATAGATTAGCATCTTGTCAAATTAGTATCATTTTTGTATCCACTACCAGACACCACTTGTCCTAGTAAGACAAATAAATCAGAAAGCCAAAGAGAGCACATTTTTTTATTGCAAGAAATAAAACCAAAATACCCTAGTTTTTGCTCTTTTTTTCTACTACAGTGCCCAAACACTGAAGAAAGGCAGACAAAGGGGAAAAGTCCTCTAGATCATTAAATGGATTTTTGATGTTAGAAGAAATTAACAATTTAAAATGAGTCAGTCTAACATTAAATTGGCTAACCACCTAATGTCTCTAAGGCAGAGTTGCCATAGGAAAAAAAACACCACCTCTGCAAGTCTTCTGCTCTCATGAAAGTAAGATAACTTTTTGGAAATTTAAAACAAATGTTAATGCAACATAATAACTTGCCTCTGATGTATGAACAACATCCCGGTCTACCAGCTCAGCATCAACAGCCATCAGGATTCTGAGGTACATATCCACACCTCGTGGATTAAGGTCAACTACTGACAGAATGTCAAAAAAAAACTTGGGCCATTTTGTGAGATATTCAGTAACAAAAAGCAATGCGAAGACTTGTGCTGCTTTGTTGCGAATAAAAGTCTTCTCAGGCTGGGGATTCAGCATCTGGTAGAAACAAGATATTTTATTTGTATATTCTTACTAAATCAGAGAAGAATCATATATGCTTGTTGATCTCTGTATAGTGATTAATGTACTACACCTCTCTTCCTGGCTGAGATCAATAAAAAGCCTTACCTTTCCAAGGATTCTAAAGAAAATTTAGCTAAATTGTAATGAAACAGGAAAACATTCTCGCTGGGCGATACAGTCCTAAGCCTTTCATTCAGTACTAAGACATTAAGTGTACTATTCAAAGACTAAAAGCTAATTTGTCAGTTTGGTGAAAGGAGTAAACAAGAACTTCCAGAAAACAAGTTACAGTCCTCTTGTAGCTAGCTTGTGCCTATGTTAGATGTAAGCTTTAAGAATAGTAAAGGAAGTTTCTAAATCTAAGCTCATCGGGGGGAAAAAAAACACCAAACCTGTCACTACCAATCTCCCTCTCTCTTTCCTTCCCCTTTTCTATAAAATCCTCCTAAATGGAACACCTTGCCACAAAGAGAAATTAAAAGCAATTAATCCATTTCACAATGATCCTTTCTTTTTCAAGTTGTATTATATTCCATTTCCTACTGTTAAGTTTTCTACAAAGCAACTATGTTAATTTCCAGGGCAGAAGTGGAATGACAAATAGATAATGGCAGGTATACGCAAAGACTTGTATCAGCCCACTTGATAGCTCTGCTGATTGCAAACTCTTGGGTCCAACTAATATGACACGTGCAGCTACAGTAACTAATTCCACAAGAAAGAGTAGCCAGTACTCTGCCACAGTATTAACAGAGGAGTGATGGTGTTCATTCATAAACATCTGCTGGTATTCTAAGTAGACAGGAGTTAGGCCAGGAGATCTTAAAAACAGAATTACTGCTCCTCCTCCTCCAGACACTCAGGAACATGAGGAATCTGGATTATATCTCTCTAAAGGGAAACTTTTAATACTCCTTATTTAACACACAACTGATTAAACCATAGTCATTATCTGATGTAAGAGTTTTATATTTAGTAATAAGTTCAAGCACTGACTGCTTTATAACATCTGATTTAAAGAATTTCTAATAAAGACTAGCACATTAAAAGTTTTTAACCATCAGACACCATATATCTTCAGGAAGCCATCTTTAAACTCAAATGACAGATTAAACATTTAGCCCACACTCAATGCCTTATATTAGCCTACGAATAAGCCTACCATGTAAGACTACTGTGAAGAGACATACTTACCTGCGCTTGCAGCCATGTTATAAGTGTTTCCCTAATTAGCTGCTGCTGGACTTCAGTAAGTTCAGAGTATCTGAAACAAAGCACAATGAGATCAAAATACAACTGCTTCATGACAAACACAACATTCAGTAAGGCAAAAACTATTTTAATATTGCACATAATACTGCACATTAATCTAAATGAAAGGTTCCTAGAAAAGGAATTTACACAGCTATTTGCATGTTAAAATTTTGAATCAAAGACATAAAAATAAGGAAAAACATTTTACTCATATTAATAGATTACATATTGAGGCACTACTGCCTCCTATACTGGAGTAGGAGCTTGAAATTTTGCAGGAAGGCTGCTCAGTCAGGGACAGGACTTATGACCCTGATAAAAATATACATTTGACCATAAGCCATGGGCAGAAGGAAGAGACATCTGTATATGCTCAAACTTGTTTACTACACATTGAAGACTGTCAATAGTGAGCACAAGTCCTTCACTGATCTGACCTACAGTACATTTATTATCAGACATATGTCAAAACAAAAAAGCAAACAAGTAATTCTGCTTTACATCATACATATAGTCTTGGCAAAATTTGACATTATACCCAGCCCACCTCAAATACCACCCACACAACATGTTCCTTCTCAGGACTAGCTAAGCTGAGAACACTCTCCTTGCAACAGAGCTAGCTATAGACTTGGTACAGTCATTCCTTAACAGGAATTCCTTAACAGGAATGACTGCTAAATGCGACGCCAGTGTTCCCGTCAGAAGTAACTATTCATTAAGGAGAAGAAAAAAGCAACCCCACTGAAAACAGTCAAAGAAAATAAGAAGCAGGAAAACAAGAGAAAACATACTGCAGGAAGCAGGTGTCAGGAGTGGAACAAGCAGAGGAAGATGGACAATGAGGTAAAATCAGGTAAATAAAATCACAGAAAGTCTTTTATTTTTGCTCTGATACATAACTGTGAAAATCAGTCGCAAAATACATCTTACTCCTATCTAAAGCCTGACCCACGTGTTCGGTGTATTGCAACCAGTCACGATGATGGCCATGATGTTCAAGTCCAGAACAAAGGACCCCAAAGTGTGAAAAAATATAGTTCCATGCAATGAAACTTATATTATTTCAAAGTATTTTTTCCTGAATTATGATTCTATGAAAACACCAGTCAGTGAAAAGACTACTTTCTCTTAACATCTCTGCCATGGCTATTGAATGAATAGGGCTTTGTCCGAAGGCCAGGACTCTGTACTGAGCAAGGCTGCTGCTTGCAGGACACTTTTCTGCAAAAATCAGTGAGAGTACAGAATAAGGCTTGAATCTCCAGAAAGGAATGGCTAAGTAAGTTTCAAGCAATCCTTGGTAATTGGGCCTGTGTTGGGCCATACACAGGTGTTAGACTAGCCAAGTAGAGCATGCTGCTCAAAACCCAACAGCTGCTCAAAACCCAACTAGTCCTCTCCCAGGAAAAGGTGAAGAAATACAAGAAAGTCCTCTGGACCTGATTAAAGCCACCTCATCTACCACACTGAGATGACAGATACCATTTCAAGTTTCTTTGCAAGCAGAATAAAAAGGGAAAATTAAATGGATGTATATGGCTAGTGTCAAGAAAGATTACTCACTTGAACTTAATTTGATGTTCCAGAACTTGAAAGCAAAAGAACTTGATGTGATCATCACTAGAAAAGAAAAGAAAATTCTGTTACTGGTGGCAATATGGTACACCTCTCTGGAAAGAAAAAAAATCCTCAAATATTACAACCAGGTCGTCCTTTTGGCAAATCAAGAATTACTGTGCACCAGAGAAAAATGCTACTGCTATTACTTCAAAGCAAAAATGACAAATACTCAAGCAGTTCATTTGGTAAAAATGAGCAACTGTTAAACTAATATTTGTGTTCAATATTATAATCTTTTTTTGTATAGCCACCAATTTGCTATGCTTTGGCTTTGACTTCAGTATTGAACATACAAAACTACAATACCTATTGTATCCTGCCTTTATAAAAATCTGTCAGGCTTCAATAATATGTTTGGGTTCCATTAGTACACTAAGAGCAAGTTGTACATTGTGTGTTAAAGAGAAACCGAGGTATAGATTAGGAAGGGACATTCCACATGCTATATAATCTACACGAGTTTATCATATTATCTAAAAATGGTAACAATCAATGTATTTTGGTAAAGATTATAAAATGCTGTTTTCAAATCTTGTGTGGTTTTGTTAATTACTGCATACTCCGTTGGAGTCAGAAGTTTTGATAAATCATTTACAAAAAAGCATTCACTATAAATCACTGTTATTATTCAGGAGATATAAATCCCTCAGTTTCCTTCCAACCTGAATTATTCTGTGATACAGCAACAACCTAGTATTTGAGATCTAAATATGCAACTTTGTGCAAAAACACACTCTTTGCATCTTGAAAAATAGGATGGCCTACTCCATAGAATAGGGGAAAGGAACTACTACTGAGATTACTGCATATAAAGCCTATAGTCTAACAACAGGAAATTTTCAGCACTCCTCTCCTCCCCAAAAGATAGCACTACATAGAACTAATTCTTTTTCCCTGGATTTCATAAAGCAGCAGTCTTTAGGCTACTAAATTAGTACGGAGTTTTATTTACACATTGCTCTTCCTTGAAAGGCATTATACAGAAGCCACATATCAACGATGATACTAAAAATAGTATGAAGACCATATTAACTTTCAGCAATTTACAGTTTGCCTATTATGCTGTAGAGCTAAAACCGGACCCAAACATATTACTAATGAAAATAAGCAATGATTCTTATCTACATTACCTGTATATACTCTGAGCTAATGCTTCTGCACAGACTTGCCAAGCATCCTGAGATATCTTCAGCTGCTCAAAGTAGGCTAGTGCCTGCAAACATCCAAGTAAGTTTCATTTAAAAAAAGAACAAACAAACCACACAGCAAGACATCTCATTCACACTTAAGACTCAAATTTAAACAGCTCTCTTTCAAAACACCAAACTATTTGGATACATCCAAGTATTTATATGACTCCCTAATTACCATAATGCAAGAGTCTTTCTTCAAATGCTAATATCATGGGTACTCATTTCCACTTTACATTCAATACAAAGATTTTTGTTACTGGAATATAAAAGTCATAGAATCAGAAATGTTGAGGTTAGAAGGGACCTCTGGAGACAGGGTTGACTAGAGAAGTTGCTCAGGGCCTTTTCATTTGGGTGGAAGTTCACATCCAAGCTAAAATTCCTTCCCCAAATTCTAAGGATAAATTTTTCACAGAAAAGAGCTCACTATTTTTGTTGCACCACTTTGGCTGTATTCTATACCTCAAGCTCAAGAAACATTCAAACACTGATCACCTGACAACAGTCAGTTTATGAATCTATTACAGAGACTGGAAAAAACTTCTGCCAAATTCTAGATAATGAAGTTGCTTACCAGAACTTCTAAATAGCTTTTGACAACAGTTAACTTGATCTAATTGCTTTAAGATTTAGTGTGGCCTGTTATACAAAACAGTAAAGCAACTTTTGAAACAGAGATTAGATTAATAACATTATTTAAATTCTATGAATGCATGTATTTCAAGAGGGTTTTTTGACTGTTATGTTTTTTTTGGTTTTGTTTTTTGCATTAGTTCATAATTGTTTCCATTCACCAAAGTAATTTCCCAAAGTAATTAGTCAGTGAGTTTAAATTAGTTCTTAAAAAGAATTCACTTCCTGTAGGTTGTACTGGTAATTTTCTTATACTGAACAGTTTTACTAGAAATTGTTTGATACTTTCTTTATATGTTACCTTTTCACTAATCATGTAAGATGTAAGTCACCTTTTACTATAAAATATTTCAAAATTAGGCAGACTGCATAGTTATAAATCTATAATAATAAATAAATTTTTCAATAAATCTATAAGCTTCAAATGTTACAGTGATATTCTATTAACAGAACACTAACGATTAGCTATATCCATCCTTTCAAAAAGGACAAATACCCAGAACCAACATATTTAACAAATAGGCTGCTTAGCAATATTAGGCTGCATCAAACCACATTTTTAACTTTCTTATACACTCCAGGATTTGTTTTATGAACACAAACCCAAGGAATTAACATCCTCACTTCTGAAAGATTTTACTGGAGGTTATCTTGTAGACAGTTGAATCAACTTGATAATCAATCAGTAAGCAGAAATATTTACTCATTAAATGGTTATATAAATTGTACTGCCTTTTCATAGGAGCATCTCTCTTATGAAGTAACTAACTTACATACGATGATTACTTTCTTAACCCACTCTATGCTAATACAAGCTTCACTACAGTTAAAAACACACATTTCATTAAAAGACACTAAAGGTAGGTAATCCATTCAAAAAAAACCCAAAACACATCTAAGAATTAAAAGGGCAATTGCAAGCAACTCATTGTTTTCAGTAGCTGCTTTTCATTCTGTGGGAGCCTATGTAAGGAACTGAGCAACAAGTACAAGGAATTGAAAGGACTGAAAAAGTCAGAGCCCAGAAAAACAAATTCTATCCATGTTAAGTGTAATTTCACAGAACTGGTGACACACAACCTTCAGTTTACATGCCTGCAACATGACTTTGTTTTGTACTTGCCACCATGAACCCTATGTATGGGTTAACAAACTCCAACCCCCCCCCCCCCAGGTATGAGACTTTTGCACTGAAACAGCACCCCCAATTATTAGAGAGATAAGCAAGTTAATTACATACTCTTTGTCTGAAGTCCGCATCAGCATTTGGGTTTAGCCCTAAAAGGGCTTGTTCATCCATCTCTATTGCTATACTCTTTGTTTCCTACTCCTAATTGGTTTGCCCACTTCTAGAGGGGAAACTACGATCATCTGCAAATAGAGAAAGAGAAACTTTATTTGCTCAGCAGAACAACAAAAATTAAAAGCAGGACAGCAACAACCACAGAATTTTGCCCACAAACCTCAAACACGTAGTATGTACTCCACCAAAACATGAATGTGCATACTTCTGATACAGATATCAGAATTCTAAGTCCTTTAATCAAGTCTTAATAGTACTAAACTTCTTATTGAATAAGGAAAATTTGAAGTGTCCATATATTTCAGTTCTCTTGAAAAGAGCTAATATCATCTTAATTAACAGAGAAATGGCATGATGTGTACTATTCAACTGAAAGGCCTGAACTCAAATTTCAAGCATGCAGAGGTTTCAGCAAGATATGACATAAGCATAAATCTGCTACTTAAATGATAGACCGCTGTATTTTTTTTCCCCCACCACAAACTTCAGAACTGAAAAAAAAATCTCTACTCATCTCTAATATTGTTAAGATGCTTCATAAACCCATTTATGAAGTATTTCCCCTAGGGGGTCAAAGCCATTAGGAGGTCTTTCCTCTAAAGCAAGCACACACAAGAGAAGTGTCTTAGAAATTAACCACAAAATACACCATACTGAGTTGTTAACAAAGTTTTCTGTTCCTACTAATGGGTGCTGATTTACTAGCAATGATTTTTATTTAGAAAATTCAGTGTAAAATTAACAAGCAAACTAGACAAATGTTCTAAAGATGATGCGCCTCTACAGGCTGTTCTGCAATGCTCTGGTAAAACACAGTGGATTAAAAAACCTAATCTTTGTCTAATACTAGGATACTATTAAACAGCAAGAGGGTACAAAAATCCATCTATCCTTCAAAGCCCCCCCCCCCCCCCCAGTTAATTAGGCCTGAAATAAGGCCTTGTTACATAAGTATGTAGGAGGTAGGGGAAAGGAAGACAGACAAGAGGAAGAGATGAAATACAAAGGAGCTGTGGTTTGAAGCTGCCTACATGCCTATAGGTAGAACTTCTGATTTCTTAGTATTGCGTGTCTTGTGCTTGCTCTACTGTTCACCCTCCCCCACTGGAAGAAAGGTGGCACAGTGACAACTGACAGCAAGCATGCCTGAAAAGGAGAGTCCAAAATTTAGCATGGTAACAGACAGACATTTCTATGAAACTCATTACAAAATACACTGTAACAAAATGAATCATGAAAAGCAATTTAATAAGTAACATTGAGTTCGTACCAAAAAAAATTGCAGGTTGCAGCAGTATAGAAACCAGAAAATCTGGAACAAAGCGATGACTCGTGGCAAAACAAGCTTCACACACTGCCTTATAACACAGAGCAATCCCGCTCAGGGTCAAAACCTTTAGGGATTAAAGTTGCTCTGCTGAGTCTTCTCCCTCTGCGTCCCCAGCCCCCAGCTTGTTTTCCCCATAATCAACATCCAAAACAGCCAAATAAAAATAAAGGTAGAATGCTGCAGGGAAATGATTTTTTTTTTTTTTTTACAGCATCTTTCGATTAGGGTCTGGACCAGAATTATACAAGTAAAACTATTTCATATACAAAAGCATATTTTTGCCATATTTTCCTGCTGATATCACTACATTATCTGCCCCAAAGGTAGTAATCTTCTACACCTGGGTGACAAGTTTTACTATTAAAAATAACCTGGCTCAAACATGTATCTTCTCTTCACTTGTTTAGCTAACAGCAATGCCAACCAGTCCTACTAATTTTGTATATGCTGCATGAGCATATTTAAAATGTCACCTTCTACCATATATCCTTTTCTAAGGGTTTCAGCTTGACTAGCCAACTCTAGAAGATAATTAATGAGATAGACTGTTTGAATGAGCCTTTTAAGAAAGCTAACAAAATAGCTTCTCATGCTATATGGTTTTAGTTAAGCAGGTAGTTTTTCCACCATAAATCTATTTTACCAGCCAGTTACACTTTAAAAGCAAAATTGAACTGCAATTTTAATGGTACTTCAGTTCACAAAATCCCTTGCAAGATATACTCAGCTGTAACATCAAGTCATTAAAGCAAGTTTTATTTATAAAAAATAATGAATAACATTAATAGTTAATACACAGCTGTGTAGAAAGTATTGTCTTATTTACGTAGAGACGCTTTTTTTGTTAAGCAATACACTACATTGGGTGGCAAATTGATCTTACTGTAATTAGGAAGGTGCAGTTCCTTAACAGTGAAGTCATACACGTATACATCTCTCTCATCAGGATAGCTTATTCTCTTTCACATATTAAATACTTATAAATGCATTTGATAGTAGAGACTGCTTTCATACAGGAAAGCAGGAAAAAAATGTAGTCACACTTCAAGTGGGGAAGATTGCCCAGTTTAACAATGGTAACATGGTCAAAGGTGTGTAACTTGGGTCCAGATGTGTCCTAATAATGAAAGCATTCAGAGCATTTTAACTACAGATGCTAACCACAGGAACAATCAGTAACTAAAGAATACTTCATTTAAGCACTCATTTTAAGTATTTACAAGACTAGGATAGCACACAGGGAGCCAGTGACGTGCTTCATTTTAATTCCCTCAAGTTTTCTCTCTAATAAACCAAAGACAGTAAAAGATCATCTTTCACATTCTTTTTGACCTCTGTTTTGCTTGCTGCAAGTCTTGAGCATATTTACAGACTTAGGCTCTGGCTCTAGAGCCTTGACACTGACCTGACATGTGGTTAAAATGAACAGCTGTGTAATTATAGCTACTTCGAGAACTTTTCAACTGGAGTAGAAAGTTTTTCTTTCTAGAAGTGACATATTAGGTCTTCATTTCAGGCACATTCTTACTGCCCAGGAATTCCCCATGAGGAGTAATTCTTGCCCCCGCAGACCTGGTCGAAGAGCCCAGCCTCCTCTCGCTGGAAAGCCAACGCCACTGCGTGGCTCAGCAGCTCAGCCGAGGAGGGCGATCGGGCATTCACACCCCACCGCGTCTAGATCTGCGGCCAAGACACCGGGGCTGCAACTTAACCCCTTCGGCCCCTTCCCGGGGCCGCTGCGGAGTGACAAAGCACTCCTCCTCCTGCGGCGGGCGGCCGCTGCGGGGCCCGGCGGCGGCTCACCCACGGCGGGACGGCGGGGAACCACCGCACTGAAGCACGCCAAGAGCAGCGGAATATGGAGGTGCGGGGGGAGGTCCCTCCCCTCACGTTGCAGTCTCAGAGCTTACGGTTACTTCCTTCCCCCACCGGAGCCATAACGGAGGACAACTACCGAGGCAGCTCTCGCAGCACGCGAATGTAACCGCGCCGCAAGCTACAGCGTACATGAGAAGAGAAAAATCCCGATGTTTTGCGCGGCCACACGCACGCCCCCAGCCCCCACCGGCTCACGGAGGACCGGCGCGGCGGGGACCGGCCGCCTGCAGCACCCCCCGCTCCCCCAGCAGCGGGGCCGGGCGGGCGGGCGGGGAGCCTGCGGCGTCTCCCCCCCCTTCCCCAGAGCCTCACAGCTGCGGAGGAGGAGGCGGCGCCGGGCTGACTGGAACCGGCCGGGTGACTCGAGGGAGCCCGCCGCCGCCACCTCAGCGGCGACGCCCGCCGGCGCCCCCACCGCCCCTTCCCCGCCGCTGAGGCGCCACGGCCCCCGCCAACGGCCAGGGAGGCCCAGCCCCCCCCGCCACCGCCGGGCTGAGTCACCCCGCGCCGCGTGTCGTGTCCCGTCGTGTTTCCGTCCCCCCCCCCCGTTACCTTCCCCGTCACTCCTCCATCGCGGCGGCGCTGCCGGCTCCCACCCCACAGCTCCGCGGCCGCCACGAGCATAGGGAGCGGGCCGGGCCAGGCCGCGCCGCCTCGGCTGGCGGCGGGAGGAGGAGGAGGAGGAGGAGGACGCCCAGGGGAGGCGCCGCGGCCCTCGCGCGTGCGGAACGGCCTCCGCGCCTCCAGGAAGGAAAGCTGCCGCTGCCCCCGCCCCTCCGCGCCGCGCCGCAGGACTACGGCTCCCAGCGTGCCGCGCCCGCCGCTGTCCCGGCCTGCCGCGCTCACCTCCCCTCTCCGACCAGGCGGCCGGCGCAGGGCACGCCGGGACCTGCCACCTCCCCAGCCCCGCGGCACCCCGGGAGACGTAGTCCCGCCCCCTGCGGCGCGTGGGCGTGGCCTCCAGCACCCCGCCCCGCCCCGCCCCGCCGGGGCCGCGGCAAAGCTTCCCGCCGGCGCTGCTCCTCCTTGCTGTCGGCAGCCCGCCGCACTATAAAACCGATTGCACCGATTTAATAAACCGGGACTGCCCCGTTCATCCCCCAAACCCCCTCCGGGATCCGGCAATCGTGCTTGGTCCGCAGCAGCAAGGCGGGGGCGGCGGGGTGGGGCCGGCCGTGCCCCGCTGCACGCTCGGTGCCGCTGGTGCGAGCTCCGCAGTCACGACTGGAGTGACCTGCCGGGTGACTCGCACAAGGAAGGGCCCGAGCTCACGGCCGCAAAGACATCGGCGTGGACTCGTCTGTGAGGAGCTGAGTAATCCAGCTGATGCCTGCATATGTGACATCGGCCTCTTCCGCAAGTTGTTCTGCAACGAAGCAATGTATACGGGGGGGTTTGCGTGATTAGACGCGTGCGTGTCTGTAGAATCAAACTTAAAGGAAAAAAAAGACTAAATGCAAATAACTGCAGCAACAAGATGCAGCTGCTTACAAAAGCGTTATGGCAGCGTTGCTGTTACAGTACCATTCAAGGCGAAAACCATTCCCCTCTCACGGCTCTGGCAGCGCGGCTTTCCGAAGCACGAGGTGCGCAACACTCGAGACCTTAACCCGTCGTTACTGCAGAACCGTTTCTAGTTCTGGTGCACAGGAGTGCAAGTCCTCGGGACCAGCCGTGACAGAGAGGAGGGATCCCACAAAACTGAGTGTGTGGGGGATCCGCGGGGGCAACCCCACGGTAGCCAGCAACCCCTGTCTCCCACGGGACCATGGGTGAGAAAGGTTCCGCCGGCAGCCCTCCATGCCCGGCTACCGCCCCGAGGGGAGCGCGGTGCTGGGTGCCTCCGCCTGGGGCCTCCCTGCCACGTCCTCCGCGGCAAGGCGAGCAGAGCCGGCAGGAGACGGAGTCACGCACAGCCGGCCCTCTTCCTACCGGTACCGGGACCACGCGGGTCCACGGCCACGGTGACGAGAAGAGGGGCCCGCGGCACTGCGGGCTCCGGTGCGCAGGGGAGGACGAGCTCCCGCGGCCGGCCTGGGCGACCACCGGACTGCGCCCGCCCTGAGTCGGGCCCGGACCAGGCCACGCGGCCCCTGCCGGCCCGGAACTCAGCGCCGGCCGCCGCGGGCGGAGAGTGACGGCTGCCTCCTCCAATCGCCCTCTCCTCCCAGCCAATGGGCGGAGAGGACGGCCGGGGGCGGGGCTGGCGCCGGGCGGGTGACGGGAGGCGGCGGCGCACGCGGCCTTTCCTTTCCTGCAGGCCGCGGAGGAGGCAGCACTATGAAGGCGTCGGGCACCGTGAGTGAAGGCCGGGGTGCTGGGGGCACGGCCGGGACCGGGACCAGGACCGGGCCTGAGGCCGAGGCGGCCGTTGGGAGGGTGGCGGCGCGGGCTTGCGGCGCTCCAGAGCGGCCTCTGCGCGCCCAAGCGACCCTGCCTGGCCCTTGAGGGAGGCGAGCGGCCAACATGGCGGCGGCGCCGCTCCCGCAAGACGCGTGAGGAGGCCGCGCCGCCCCTGGGCGGGGGGCCGCGATCGGCGGGCGGCACAGCTGGGCCCGCGGGCCGATCCGCCCGGGCCGGTGGTCTCTCTTCCCCTTCCCCTGGGTTGGGCTGCTCTCGCCGCGCTGTTCATACATGGAGCCGCGGTCCCTTCCCCGGGGTGGGCCCGGCCCGGGGCGGGGCGGGGTCAGGCTGGTGCGGGGGTGGCTCCGCGGCGGCTGGGCCGGCGGCGTGGAGGGGCTCACGCTGCGGGCGGCCTGTCTTTCGTCTCCCTCCAGCTGCGGGAGTACAAGGTGGTCGGGCGATGCCTGCCCACGCCGAAGTGCACGACCCCTCCTCTCTACCGCATGCGGATCTTTGCTCCGAACCATGTTGTCGCCAAGTCCCGGTTCTGGTACTTCGTTTCTCAGCTGAAGAAGATGAAGAAGTCTTCTGGAGAGATTGTGTACTGTGGCCAGGTGTGGGATTAAAAGCCTAAAAAAGTGGGAGATTTGTAAGGAATTCCAGCTGGTATATGTGGAATGAATGTATATGAAATACTGTTATTGGGGGTGAGGTTGAAATTCATTTATCCCTCGGTTGCTCTGAAGCTAAGTGACAAATTAGTTTTTCCAAAGTGGCAGCGTGTGTCCAGCAGACTAAAAAGATACTTACTTCCTAGCGCTTCAGAGTTACGAACTATGCCACTAGTCAGTGCTGCTGTCTGGTTCTTGTGCTTAATTGTGGAATATACCTTTTAAGAGTCATCTGGACACTCATAATCCTTGGAAAGTAGATATTTGTATGCTTGCCCTCCTCTACCTTGATGCTTAAAGGACATTCTGTAGAGCTGAAATATTGTGTTTTTCTTTCCACAGTGAGTTACTAAAACTTCACTCTGAATTAGCAAGACTTGAATATAGCTATGTTGGTGTGGGGAAAGAGAGCAAATAGTTGTTTTTGACAATAAAGCTTACCACAGTGGTTTCATTAGACCTCTAAAATGTTTATTCTTAAACTTGTAAAATGCTGATGATGTACTGTCTCTAAGTACTTTTGTGCTCTTGTCTAATTTCAGGTGTATGAGAAGTCCCCTCTGCGGGTAAAAAATTTTGGTATTTGGTTGCGCTATGATTCTCGTAGCGGAACTCACAACATGTACAGGGAGTACAGGGATTTGACCACGGCTGGTGCTGTCACTCAGTGCTGTAAGTACATGTAACCGTTTGAGGTATAAAATGGTAGGACCAGTATATAAGCACAAGATTAAATCTTAAACTGGGCATAAAGCGTGCTGACTTGGTCCATGATAAGATAACTGAAACACTGGAAAAACGAAGTGGGGAGTTCTTGGAGAAGTCCATAGATGTTCATGTACGATGTATGTGGTATCTTATTTGTTACCACACTTTATACAGTTTCTCTAGCTGAATATATTCCCACTTCTTGGTGTGACTTTCTACAATGCTAGTAATGAGTTTTGCTATACAGACTGAGTTTCATGACCTTTTAGGTGCTGTATATATTTCTTGCACTATATTTATTGTTTTAAAATAATTGAGTATATCTTCCCAAGTCTTGTGGAGAGAATATTTCAGATATCATGTGGCACATCCTAGCATCTGTCCTTCGGGGAGCAAATAAAAAAAAAGGGGGGGCAAGTAACAAAAAAAAAAAAATCACAAGGGGGGGGGGGAATCTGTGTTGCTCCAGGATCTCGTTGCCTCGGTTCAGAGAGTATTAAAGGTCGTCCTGATTTCAGTCTGTATGTAAAGTACTTGAGGGATAGACCATTTGTATACCGATGCTTTTGGTACTTGAATCCAGAAGTGTTACAAACACTACAGAATGCACATAAAAACCCAAAGAATATTGTTCTTAATAATGATATTCTTGTCATGTGTGCAAATATTAAATGTATCTTGTCGCCTTTCAAAAGCTGAAGTGCTGTTGAAAGTGAAATTTAAGGTTCTACATTAACTTGCAATAATTCCTGTTAATTAACATACTGAAGGACTGCTTAAGAGACCTGAGAACTTAATTTGTCATGATACAATGACTTTGATACCTTTATGTTCAAGAATACTTTTGACAGGTAAGTTTTTAATAGGTATGTTAGATCTTCATGGGAAGCATTGTAAGCACAGTATTTCAACAGGCATGTCTTGTGGAACTAGCTGTGGACATCATGATTTGAAGGCAGTGATTTTCACTGCTGCAGGGAGGAGTTTTCAGTTAGCCCATGTACAGATGGCTTCCTCCTGTTCTGAAAGCCTAATTATGTGGGCTAAATATCAATTCACGTTTCCATCACTTGTCAATTTTAAGAAAAGTAGAGATAACCTCAGATCCTACCTTTACTTGCACCTTCCTTTTGGAAGCGAAATTCTTTTGAAGTTCACATGTCTTTCCAATAATTGTATTTCAGTGTTGATTCTGTATCACAATTTTCTTGTGCAAAAAATGAAAATAAGTCCCAAGTAGGTTACTTCTGTACGTGTGTACCTTCTTGAAATCAGGCAAGAAGAATAAGATGGCACTTCCTTGGAGAAGTTGGGTTTTGAGTTCCAGGAAGAATTTGCTGCTGCATGTTGATTCTGTGATATTTCTGCCATCACTTTAGATACTAAAAGCAGTGTGATTAAGTGGAGTTGATCAGAAATTTTAAAAGTTGTAGATGGTACTATAAACATTTCCTGAGAAGATGGTAGTGTCTTAAGATTTATTTTTAATGAGTTCTCTTGTCACAGACCGTGATATGGGAGCCCGTCATCGTGCCCGTGCTCACTCCATTCAGATCATGAAAGTTGAGGAGATTGCTGCTAGCAAGTGCCGTAGACCAGCAGTCAAGCAGTTCCATGTAAGTGAAGTAACATTGCAGTGGCTGCTGGGTCCCGGTCTAACATTGGACTGGAAGCGGGGAGCTCTCTTGTCTGGTACAGGTTTGCTTTGCAGGCAAAAATAGGGAGGGAACCAAGCTTGCGTACATAGGTTTACAATTATATTATGATCAAGACTTTAATGCTAGAACTGTTTGAAAGAAAGTTAAACTAAAACAAATATGGATTATGTTGCAGAAAACTTGCCTTTAACAGGCATTTCTTTCAAAAAGAATTGCAAAACTAAGGCATCAACTGTTAGCTCCTATGAAATATATGTAATCTGTGGATGCATTACTTCTCTATACCTAAGTTAGCAGTTAAATATAGCTTAGCTATTTATTGCAAACTATTTTCTGTTCATCTAATATCTCAATTAACATAGAAATATTTTTCTTGCAGGATTCTAAAATCAAGTTCCCTCTGCCACACAGAGTTCTGCGTCGCCAGCACAAACCACGTTTCACCACCAAGAGACCAAATACTTTCTTTTAAATACGAAAATGTGCTATCAACTCTGTGTTGTAATAAAGGTCTTAGTTGAACCTTTGACTCCCAGCTGTCTTTTGGAAACAGTGTCCTGGATACCTAGGAGTCCCCCTTCCTACTCTTTATTTTCTGTAGACTATCGGTAGCCTCCTAGTTACAGCTGTGATTGCCTTGAAAGAGGTGAGTGTTTCAGGTGCTGACTGGAATTACCAAAATATCCCATCAAGACACCAGAATTTTAATAACCAGCTTTCCAGGTCAGAGTAAGTCCATTGTCAAGCAGCTATGAAGTCCTACATTCATTTTGTCCCTTAAGCACGCTAAGTAAATATTGTTGAATTTGGGAAGGAGGCAGCTTTTTGTGCATGCAGAACTCAAACTCGTCAGCTGTAAGAATGAAGACCTCATAATTTCCGTTAAGCTACTTCAAGTTTTAAGCATTTAAAGCCAAAACTTTCGTTCTAACGTGAACCTTTCCAAGGATGTTACGCACCATTCCGAATTAACTCACATACGCATACAGAGGTGCCCACACCTAGAAATGAAAAGTGACAAAGGGCTTGGCAGACTTATCTTTGGTATTAGACCCATTGTTCTGATGAAAATTAATTTTTGTATCCAAACCCAATCCTTAGGCTACCCTATTTACAATACAATGCCACAGTAAAAAAAACTGTTGCAGACACAGTGTAGTTAAGGTTAATTAAAAAGGCTGCTTCACACCTAAAGCCATTTTTTGCATCCGGTGCCTGTTTTAAATTACAGTGTGTTTTGAGTGTTTCCTGGACAAGAGGTAGGCAGCTAGTTTAATTAGTATGTGGGTCTTGCCCAGAGTTAGAGAACTGATGCTGTGTTTTGTCTCCATGTCAGGTTAAAAACAAATGCAGGTGCGAGTAGAGTGCAGGGAAATACTGTCCAGAGAGGAAACTGGGAATGTTTTAAGTTTTGGAGTAGCTGGAGAGCTGCAACTCAACCAGGAGAGGAACTGCCTGTGTGAGAGCCTTGCTTGGTATAAGGGAGGCGGCTGTTCTGGAGGAGCTGGACCAGTCGGTGCTGCCACAACAGACCCCCTCTGTGGCCTCATGCCCCTCAGCTGTGCTGCTCTCCTCATTGCCTCTACGGTGAATCAGTTCAGGGAGCTCTTCTGTCCAAAACATGATCTGAAAAAAAAAGAGGATTAATTTGGGCAATTTATGATCTCCCAGTCACAAGGGAGGGGAAGCTATAAACAGATGTTCAGACAAGCTGGAGGGCTCTGTGGGAGTCCCACCAGGGTAAATGCCGAAGGGTGGGAATAAGGTCACCTGCAAGACCTTGTATTTTGGAACTTTTTAATTGAAAAAACAATGTATCATGAAAATGGGCTTCGGGTTTCAGTTTCATAAAAAGCAGCACGGCAGGGCGGAGGCGACCTCGTTGCGGGAACCAGCGCCAGCGCGGCCAGCCCGAAAACATCAACGCGCCTTGCGGAACCGGCCGACCCGTGAGGAGGAACACAGGCGCAGCGGCGGAGCTCGAGGGCTCGGGCCTTCCGCGGTCGCTGCCTGAGGATGCCGCGGAAACGCCCTGGAGCTTACAGCATTGCTCGACGGAGGCCAAACGGCTCCGCGCGCGGCAACCGCCCAGCCGTTAAACGGGCACCGCGCATCCCCGCCCGTCACGTGACGCTGAGCCGCCCCCTCCCCGCCTCGCTTGTCACGTGACAAGGGCAGGCGTGTGGGGAGAGGCGGCGCGAGCTTCTTCCCTCACGCGGCTGCGGCGCTGGACCCGGAAGTAGTGGCCGTTGTGGAGGCGGCGGCGGCGGCGGCACCGCCGGGCGGGATGGGGGAGTCGATCCCGCTGGGCGCGCCGGTGCCGGTGGAGCAGGCCGTGCTGGAGACCTTCTTCTCCCACCTGGGCATCTTCTCCTACGACAAGGCCAAGGACAATGTGGAGAAGGAGCGGGAGGCCAACAAGAGCGCGGGGGCCAGCTGGCTGGCCCTGCTGGCCGGGCTGGCGCACCTGGCCGCCGCCGAGAAGGCCTACCACAGCATGACCTTCCTGGGCCAGAAGCTAGGTACTGCCGGGCCGCCCGGCCGCCGCCTCTCGCGCCCCGGGTGGGGGGGAATCCCTCTCCGCTCCCCCCGTCCCTCGGGCCCCCCGTCCCCCGCCCCTCTCTGGGCCGCCCCTCGCTCTCGCCTGAGGTCGCTGCTGGGGGCCCAGCGCGGCCGTGCCTGCTCACGGCCTGCCCCGGATTTAGCTGCGCCGGTGTCGGCGGCGCGGTAGCGAACGGGCGGCTGCCGTATCCCTGTGAGGTAGTCTGTCAGCGGTAGTTGCATAGTGCTAGGTACCTGAGGACCCTGGCCTCGGTGAGGTGCGTGTCTGTGCGTCTAAACACAGGTCATGGGTCAGCAAGTGTCCGTGGGCCCAGTGAGAAATCGGCTGTGCCATTTGGGCTACCCCTAAAGAACAAATAAGAGTGCAGGTGCTGTGCAGGTGGCACAGTGGCTGTGCGAGTAGGTACATCTCTTTATTGGCTGGCAAGCTACCTACCTGCTGTTTCCAAGATTTAGACAGAGGTGTTTCTGTGCTGGGATGCTCTGGCTGAGATTCTGGCAAAAGGTGAGCTCAGTGGGGTGACCAAAGGGTTCAAGCTTTTTCACGTCACAGTTCCAGGGCCTAATATTAGAGCTGCGTATGTGTAAGTACATGTGTAAGTACTTGGGGCTGGAGATAGCCTCCTAAAAATTGTTATTCATGTAGACTCCGCAGGATCTCAGGAAGTTTTGGCCACAATCTTGGCTGCTTCTCACTCTCTCAGTATGTGAATAGAAAAATCCCAGACTGGCAGAGGGTGAGCTGTCATCATGTTACCCTCTGGGCAAAGCTGCTTATTTTTTCTTTGAACTGCAGACTGGCATGGAAAATAGATCAAGGGATATGAGTCTGATGTGTAAGGCAGTAAAGCATCAAGAAAATTCTGCTCTGGTGTTTAAGTGGTGACTTGGAACTATTTTATAAGAAGATCTTTACAGACAAAACTCTTTGTAAGGCTGACTTTAAAAAGTGAATTTGGTGCTTGCAGAAAGGATAAAATTGACAACAGAAGGGACAAAGTTTTGTTTGTTTATATACTTCATGAACAACAGCAATAGATGATTCTTCATCCTGCCCGTGACGTGGGGGCAACACTTGGCTTAGGAAGGTAGCTGTTTCACTGTGATAACCAATTCTCTGCCTTTCTGCCTCAAATTACTAAGGTCACTTTTGAACATTATATGTGTAAAATGGATGTGAAAAGGACTATCCACCATTACAAAATTTATGAGCAGTTTCAAAGTGGAACCTACATTTGGAATCTCTTTAAAAGTTCTGCAGATTCAGTCCCTGTGATCCGTGCTCTGCTGCAGCTGTTGAGTGCCACAGTGGCCTGTAAGGCCATCTGTAAATAGAAATTATGAAGTAAGGTTAGTACATTTGTACAGTCTTTTGGTAGCATCAAAGTTAAATATCTTTTACTTTGACGCTCTACTTTTGTCTTTTTTTTCTTTTTAAAATTCCTTGTAGTGTTGAGCAGGTAGAGAGAAGCACAGACTTCTGTTTTTTTGCCATCAGTTTTGGTTATGGATTAACCTGCACTGTGGTCTTACTGAGATAAACTGTGATTGTTTTCCGTTTGAATTCTGGTTTATATTAAGATTGTGTAGGGACTGGAAACATTTGGTTTGTACATACAAATGTCACATGGTTCCCATTTAAAGGTTGCTTTGCAAATTTGAATGCTTCATGATTGAAGAGGTATTGTTAGGGGAATTCTCTTGGAAAGATCTAGAGTTATTAATAGGAGTGGAGGCTATGAAAATTTCATGACGACTTGATTCATCTGACTTCCACAGATAACAGTATTTCCAGGTCATGTATCATAGTAGCAAATTTAACTGAACCCTTGTTTTCTGAAAGGTCATGCCATAACTGAGGCAGAAAGGTCACACCATAACTAACTGAGGCAGATGTGAAGGGAGTTGAAGTTTTGCAGCAATTATTGGCTGCTGAGATACGAATTGGGACAAGTGTAACTTGCATGAAATTACATAAAGTGCTTCTGAGTATATGCTATGTGTAATTCAGTTACTTGCAAAATAATACACTGAAATTTGTTTATTGATTTAAAAAAAAAATACTGTGATCAAACAACACTTAGGAACACCTAGGGGAAAAAAAGAGTGGTTATATACAATTTTCCAGTATTGCTGTCTGTCTGTGCTGTCCCTGGATTTTGGTAATACCTCCATATTTATCTGAACAGGTGGTCAGTCATTCTTCAGCCGAAAGGACTCCATCCGAACCATCTACACATCTCTGCATAATGAGCTGAAGAAGGTGGTGGCGACGGGTCGCAATGCACTAGGAGGAACAGCTCCTCACTTGGAAGAGCTGCTTTCTCACCTGTCTGAACAGCTCTGTTTTTTTGTTCAGGCTCGGATGGAAATTGCTGACTTCTATGAAAAAATGTACACGCTCAGCACCCAAAAGTTCATTAACTCTGAGGAACTGGTAAACATTTTGGAATCCATCTTAAAGAAATACAGCTCAAGGTCAGTGCTTATTTGATGGCAGTAAGTACTCAGACGTATGATCTGTAATAAATGATGTTGAGGTTCAAAGCAAGCCTAAAGAGTTTGCTGTCCTTTGACTGCTGAGCAGCACAGCCGCTTGCATAAATTCATGAATGAAGTCAATGTTGGTCAGCAGCATCAAATGCATGAAGTCTCAAAACATGACTCCTCTGAAGAAGAAAAATAAAAAAGGGAGAGTACTTCTGCTCATCATGTTCTAGGAATCTCCTTCCCTATTCCTTAATTAATACTCTGCATGTTCATATTCAGCAGAGAGGAAGAGTTATTTTCCTTATAAAAGATGTAAGAATTCGTGCACTTTTTCATTAGGAGTGGAGGGGAAACAAGGCTTAATTCCATATGGACTTCAGTCAAATTGATATGTAAATAAAACAGGTATTTGTGTGACAATTTTACTTTTGGACTAGAATATATGTCTGCTTAATTCTAAAAGCTACACCATTGCTATTTGGTCTACCTGGTAGGGTTTTATGGTGCTCTGTTATCACTTCTCTTAAGAGGTATTGGAGCTAGTAGAAGGAGCACCTCTGAGTCTTTGGTCCCTGCCATTATGGTTTCTTGAAGTTAAAATCTGATAGTTCCTGTTTCAAGAATCCCAGGATGTTTCTAAATGACTCTGGGATGGGTATTTCATATCTAACACGTGAGTCTTGAAAGTGATGGCAGTTTAAAAAAGAAAGAATTTTTGAATGCTTGTCAACAGACTCAAATTCGAGCTCTTTATTTTAAAGCAAAACAAGGTAGCCATCGTAGGAAGATAACTTTCAAATGTAGTTGAATTTTTAAAAATCTTTGTTAGTGAAATAGTGTCTAAGAAGACATTTGGGGAGAATATTCTGAGGTCTTATTTTTTTCAGTTACGATTTTTAAAGTGTACACCTAGGAAAAATCAGAATAATTCAGTGCTACTTTCTGACATTCCAAATCTAAGCACTGCAGCTGACTCCCTTATATTTTTAGGAATAACTTAAGCAAATTGCTATGCAATTTTGCTATTTGAACATCAAAACTAGTGTTTATGATCTTACTAGTGATTGTTTTGCAATTCTTGGTTTGTGAGCCCTTATAATATCAGGGCTGTTAGTCCACTGAAAAATGAAACTTACCTATTTTTTCCTTGGTGCGATAAAAATTAAAGAGTAAAGGGAGGTAAGTTTGCTTTGAAGAGTTGATTTATGTTGCACACTAACCATCACCATCTGTTCTGAGCATGTGCTGAGTCAACAGCACTGTTACAAATCTGAAAACCAAAACCGATACTTTGACGAAGTGACTGGAGACTGTTATATATTAAATGTTTTACTATGCTATTTAAATACATTTCAGGGACATGTCTGTACTTCTAAGGCATTATTATAACCTCTTTAAAAAAATAAGCAGTGTCTCCCTGGGGAAGATACTGATGATCTTGCTTTGGGTTAATGAGCAGTCTCTAAGATGGAGACGTTCTAAGATGCTGTTAGAGCTAATTCAGTAGCTGCTGTGTGGTCCTCCCCAGTCATGTACAGAATATTTCTGAAAAAACTGGGGGTAATATAATCTCCCTGTGGTCCTTCCTTTAGTTTCTTCATATCTTGGATCAGTTTCTGGGAGCTGTTATGTTGATGTGCGCTGGCTGGAAGGCATTTCTGGTTTACAGTCTGTTGACCCTTGCAGGTGAAAGGTCAAATAAACTCTTATGCAGTCTCTTTCCATCTGTCAGTATATTCCTCACTTATAGTTGAGGATGTGTGCCATTATTTCAGCCAACTGTGGTAAGGCCAGACAGGGCATCTGTTCTGTAGGTAGGTTCTGGCCTTGGTTTCTTTCCTTTACATCTAAAAATAGCTGTTCAGATAATGTAGAGCAAATAACTGCTTGCTGGTAAAGGAATGGCAGAATTAATTGACTGTCAACAATCAAGTCATATTGACTATATCTGAAAAATCATTAACTCTTGAACAGTTTAAAGCTATTTTGTTACTACTTATTGCTGACTTGTACACAGCCAATACTAGACATTTTCCTCTCTTTTTCTATAGAATACAGCTGGAGAAGTAACTTTTCCTGAATTTTTTAACTGTTGGTTTGGATGGGATCTCAACTGAAATAATTAAAACAGCATCAGAAGCAGGATCCTTTAAAAGCTTAGTATAAAATGAATAAGTAACTAGTAAATCTATTTTGATGTAATTATTTTTAAGTGTTATGTTTTTCATCTAGTCAGCATTTTGTAAATACATGCATGCATATGTGATCTATGGAAGAAAATAAAAAGTTGTAGAAAAATGAGGCTTCTTCATAGTCTGCAAAACAAAACTCTGGCATCTCTCTGCTTTTGAGAATGATTGGGGGGAAAAAAAATGTGTTTTTAAGTTCTTAACACTCTGGCTTATTGAAATATTGTAAAAAAACCTGTCTGTTTTACATGATACTGAGCTCAGTCAGATGCTTCTGTGTTATGAAAGTTAATTGCAGCAGATATACTGAGTACATAACCTGTTAGTTTACTCTGCAACCATATCAAGCTTCTCAGCTGTGGCCGAAGTGTGTATTGTTGGATTAAAACAGTTTCACAAATTCTGCTGTGCAGCGAAACATGAAAATAGCTATGAGCCGTGAAGCAAAGTAGAAGTGGGAAGCCATACATCATAATGTTAATCCAGGAGACTTGGCAGTGCTGCATTAGTAGGAATTTTTTAATTGCTTTTAAGGTTGAAGAATAACCTTCTTGGTCTCACTGTAGGTGTGTTGAATACACTGTGCTAAATGTGCACTTGATGTGAATATTTGGAATAAATAATGTTGTGTAATGCTTTTTTCCCCTTTCTAATACATGGCAACAAAACTGTTTTTCTGATGAATACCAAAACCATTTGAAATATATAATGTTGACTGTTAGCAGAATATTATTTTTAATTGACTCTTGTTTGTTCAAAGAAATGTAAATATACTCTGGGCTTCTCAGCTCACCAAAGTAGCCAGTAATCACTGTGTCTCTGCTGTAGCAGGCAGATATGATGGTTGCTGACATGTACTGTGTACAGAAGGTGGCTGGTCACCCAACCTAGCCTGTTTGCAGAACAAGGTGCATCAACTGATTTATGATATTCATAATTTCATTGTCTTCAAATAAATTTGGACTTGCATCTTAATAGCAAATCCTTTCAAGACCCGCATTGTGGCTGTCAAAAAAAGAGACGCTTAAAAATAGTGATAATATTGTTAGACAATTTTCACAAGCCTAAGAATTAATGTTTTGGCAAGAGCTTGATGGAAAGTCAAAGAAAAAATAGTGAAGGGAGAAGGGATGAAAAGCCTAAAATTCTCATTCTCTCTTCTGGTTCACAACAAAATTAAGTGTTTTGATTTTGAAGCAAGTATTTCCAAAATTGATTATATGTATTGTGTCCTGGAAGCTGAGGTGAATAATGGAGTCACTTTCACTTTGTCTGAAGATGAGCTGGTTGGAAGGATTCAGTATAAACTTCTTTTCTTTGTTTTAAAGCAATAACAAGACACAGGATATTTTTCTGAAGTGAGGGGATAAATCTATCTTTACTTAAGTCAAGTCTTGTCTTTGAACTATTGGTTGTTCTTTGTTGGAGACCTCTTTAAGAATCCTAAATGCCTGTTAGGGAACACCTTTACTAAAAGGACCACTCTGTCTTTGCTGAAGACTCATTCTTTCTAAAGTTATCTATTTAGCTTCTGTAACTGGAACAGTTTTGCACAGTTTGAATTAAGTATGTATTTATCGACGATGATGTTATAAATTTACCAGTAATTTGAGTATCAAGGGGAGGTAGGCTTGATCTGTCTTTTCCTGATGTTTAGAAAAATAAAGTTAGAAGAGAAAGCTGTAGAATGGATCTATAAAATTCCATTTCATAGAGATTTGTTCTAGTAGTAGGATCACTCTTGTGAATAAGATGTGCAGTGGCACTTCTACCTGGTAGATGAGGTGGTTTGTGTTTTTTTTTCTTTTTGGAACATCTGTTAAATTGAGAGCTGATCTTGACCTGAATTTTTAGTGAGAGAGAAATTGGTTGTTACAGTGCCTTCATTGTGATATGATGAAATCCTGCCAAATGTTTTTCCCCTTCATTGCTTTTAGTACACCAAGGTTTGAAGTTTGAGACCTGGTTCATTGGTAAATACTGTTAATCATGGTTCTATTGACTGATTTCCCGTCACAATTTTGTTGTGAACTTTTAAAAAGAAAAAAAAAAGCTTGTCTTGGCTTCCTCATAGCTTCCCTATACAAACAGCAAATTTATAACGTAATTCCTTTGATTTAACTTAATGTCTTACTGCTCTTCCAGAACTATCAAGATGTATTATACCACCAGAAGGGATTTTAAATTGGAGCAAGCCCACCTGAATTGAAAGAGAAATGGTGCTATAGTAGTTAATGGATCAAGATAAACAGTGATTATTGTTGAACTGATCGAATATAACGCCCTTGCTTTGATAGAGAAATGTCTGACAGGTGTTTTTGTCAAATACCAAGTGCTGTATGCTCATTGAGATATTTGCCCTAATTATGTTAAAATAACTTTTTTAAAATTAACAAGTTTATTTTTTGGTTTACACTTTATTCTGCTTTGATGTTTGGTCTTGTGTCTGTGAATTGACAAATACTATCTGATAATTTCACTGTTGTGTACAGCAGTTCTCATGTCTTGAATAATGTTATGTTTTCTAGATTTCATCATCCAATCCTCAGTCCTCTTGAAAGCAGTTTCCAGCTGGAAGTAGATGTACTTGCACATCTCTTAAAGGCTCAGGCTCAGATCTCAGAGTGGAAGTTCCTTCCATCCCTGGTCAACTTGCACACTGCTCACACAAAACTACAGACTTGGGGCCAAATTTTTGAGAAACAGCGAGAGACCAAGAAGCATCTGTTTGGAGGGCAGTCTCAGAAGGCTGTGCAACCTCCGCACCTCTTCCTCTGGCTGATGAAGCTCAAAAACATTCTCCTTGCCAAGTTTAGCTTTTACTTTCACGAGGCCCTTAGTCGACAAACAACAGCATCTGAAATGAAAACTTTGACTGCTAAAACAAATCCTGATTACTTTGGGAAAATTTCCAGCTTCATCCGGAAGTACGATGCCATCAATGTTTCCTTAATTTTTGACAATCGTGGATCAGAGAGTTTTCAGGGACATGGCTATCATCATCCCCATTCTTACAGGGAAGCCCCCAAAGGAGTGGATCAGTACCCTGCAGTGGTGTCTCTGCCCAGTGACAGGCCTGTTATGCACTGGCCCAATGTAATCATGATTATGACTGATAGAACCTCTGACCTCAACAGTTTGGAGAAGGTTGTTCACTTCTATGATGACAAAGTCCAAAGCACGTACTTTCTGACTCGCCCTGAACCTCACTTTACCATTGTAGTTATTTTTGAGTCCAAGAAGTCAGAAAGGGACTATCATTTTATTTCTTTTCTCAATGAAATTTCACATTCCCTTAAGAACTCCAAAGCTTTTGCAAGCTTGAAGCCTGGATCCAAAGGGTAAAATGCAAACTATTTACAAGTTGTCAAGGCAGTATGCCAGCCTTGGGGGAGCTGTAGCTTTCAAGGATTACATAAATTCATGATTCTCAGAGTCTAATTAAAAAGGAGCCATTATTTTTAATGTTATAAGTTCCCTTTTTTTAAGCTAACAGACACTTGAAGAAAAGTATTTTTGGGCAGTACTTGGTGGGATAACTTAATTGTGGGGTGCTAAACGGCCACAGTAGGATTTTTTGTGTGGTTTCATTATGATTTATTTTTTCAGTCTACAACTTTGTTGCCTGTATCAGAAAGGAATATATGCACTTTATCTTAGTCTGATCATTGACTGACTTCTACAGAATTTATTGAAAATGCGATGAGGATGGAAGATACTATCTTTTCAGACAACTGCATTGCCTGACAGGAATTATTTCTGGGAACTGTACACTGATACAAGGGAATATTAAAAAAGTGAACCTGCAATTTCACAACAAATTTTAAATAAAAATACAAGAATCACAAAAGGCACTATTGTTAATTATAACTTAGTTTTCAAAGGGTTTAAAATTATAATTGGGATCTCTGACACTCTGTTATGCACCAGTCTCTATTCTCAACACCCTGTGTCATAAAGCTTTGTCATTGCTCCAGAACGCAGGCTCGGGCAAGAAAAGCTGCAGCATGGGCTGGAAGGCCAGTATTCACTGGAGTGTTGTGACATTGTGTGTCCAGTACCAGTCTTGGCTCAGATTAACTGAAGGAGGCAAGCTGAGGTTGAGCAGGTATTCTAGAAGTAACAGCTCCATAGAAAAAGCAGCAAAGCTTTTTTAAAATTGTGCTTTTTTCTGGCTACCTTAACAAAAAAAAAAAGGCAGTAGGAAATGCCCATTGTAAATGAATTATTTTCTAATTTGCTGTTAGGGTCAACCTGGATTTGTTTTCAGGTTTTTATAAGTATATAGTTTTTTCTTTCTGTCCAGTTTTAAATAATTTCACAATTAAGCCAAATCACTTCTGGAATTTGGATTTAAATATCTAGCCTATGCAGTATGTTTACCTCATTCTAAAATGTCACCACTAACTTCTAGGCTCCAGGTTTGGAAAAAGCATATTTTCTAGTTACCCTGAAAGTGCTTTATTTTGGAAATCAATATTTCCAATTACAATAAAAGGGTCAGTTTGGCTGTACCTGTAGCCTTATATTGCATGATTCTTCTGACCATTAGCTATGCAGTTGTGCAAGCACTTTCATGGGAATTCAGGAGGACTGATATGGGTCTGCTGTGTGATGTATAGAAGTGTAGTGAAGTTAGACCCTTAGTTGACACTGTCTAAGGTATCACATCATCAGGTTTGTTTTAAAAGGGAGTTTAAGTAAAAATGTTGGTTTCTGTTAAGACTGAAACAGAAAAGATACCATCGCAGACGTGGCTTTTACTGATTCCCTTTCTCTCCCACAAAAGGTTACAGTAACTTGTCTTGCCTCTTGCTGCAAGTACTGATTTCTTTACAATCACGTAAGCATGTTCTGTTCTTGAAATGTAAGCTCTGACTTTCCACTTTGTGCCAAATAGAACCTTCCATGCTTTGCTGTAATTGTACGTTTGTCTGTTGTGAATATCTGTTACTGCCTTTCACCTGAAGTCTTAGTCTGACTGCAGTATCACTCTCAAAAGTTTAGAGACTGCTTTTTGCCATTGGAAAATAACAGGAGTGGCAAATACACTAGCAACTGGAGGGCACCTGGTTGTAACAGCATTACACTTTGCAGCCTGAATTGCCCTTCTAACAGGACAAAGTTGCAAATGCCAGTATTGAGGCAGTTTGTGTGGTTCCCTCCGTGGGACAGTGACCTTGTAATAACATTGTACTATTGACTTCCTCAGCCTGAGTAACAGAAAAGAGGCTGTCACCAGAACTGATTCCCAGTCTTCAGCAGTGTAATAAAGTGTTGCACAAATTCTGTCTGCCTCTACAGTATTTCCCCATTGTACTAGCTGTCTGTGGGAAGGGGGAGAAGAGGTTGGGGGAAGAGACCACATCTGGGTACAGACACCTTGCTCATTTCTCACTGGCAGGGGGCGTGTTGGAGGAGGTGAAAGACAAATCTGCTGCCCTTTGGAGCAGACCAGCAGCTTTTACGGGTTGCTGAAATAGCTGGAGGCTGTTCCCACTGGTTTTTATGGGGAGAGGAAAAGGAGACAACTCTGTTCGGCAACCTGGTGGTTTGATGCGTGCTCCTGCCACTGTTTTTGGCAAGTAGTGTCTGTGGGAATGGGGAAGGGATGCTAGGTGATGTTTCTGTGCAGGAAGAGGTGAGACTTGCTTTGCCCTTTGTCAGTGGTGGGGTTGTTTGCTGCAGTTTTCTCCAGAGGCTCTTGGGGAAGCAGCCAGAGGAGCCATCGACTTGTGGGTAAGAATTTCTGAATATTTAGGCTGTTGAAGAACCAAAGGAACCCGTAACCATCACTCTCCCATGGTGTGAGAAGGGAGGGAGTGGGAGAGATGTGCAGACAAACGGTGGGAGAGAGTTGGGTGCTGGAGAGAGAAACTTGTAGAGCTCTCTCTGGGTTTCAGAGTCCTGTCCCTGAGGCTCTCCTTGTAAGATCTCAGCCTTAAATTAATACAAGGTGGGGAGCAGAAAATCTAGGCTGTAGGAAGTGGCTTGGATGAAAGTTGCAGGGGTGAACCTGAAGAGAGCTAACTGCACTAGAATCAGTATCAAATAGTTTTGCAGAGTTGAGGTGTGCTATGACCAAAAACTGAGTGTGTGTGTGGGTGTACGTGTGTGAGGAATGAGTATTTGCAGATTTGTTAGCTCCATGCAGACTTACGGCACAGTTTCTTATTTGGTGCTTTGAGGAGTTTATGTTTTAAATGATAAATGAGTTCTCTATGATGTAAAATTGGCTAGGGCAGTAATGAAAACCTGCATAATTAAGGGGGGGAACATGTATATAGAGTAAGTAAAGGTGACCAGAAACTCAGTAAGTGGAAACAAATATATTCATTATTAACTTCAGTACTGGAAAGATTGGTCAGTTTCTTTACTGTAAGAATTGGAGAACAAATGCACTTTTGCCGAGCTGGGTGATACCCTGTCTGCAAGCTTTTCCTCTGCACCAATTTAGCTAAGCAAGATTGAATGTACTAATGTACTTTAAAAGTCTTGTATAAATGACTGCTTTAAGTGCAAGATGTAAGGATGTTTATGATAGCATAATGAAAGCCAATGCTTCCAGACATATTTAAAAGTTTTTAAAACAGGTACTGCGATTTGATATTCTTGGTACCACTCAGATTGCATAGAATAGCAATGTGGAAGCTTATCTTGCAGCAAATTTCATATACCTCATCACTTACTTCAGTCCATGAGGATTTTGGCAGAACATTTAATGTAGTATATTTTGCCTGGAAGTGAATTTGACAGCAAACATATTCTCAGATCACTTACATATTTTATATTTATGTCTAGTAAGCAGTTTTCTTTTACATGCGGTGTTTGGGGTTTTTTCTTGAATAAAACATCTTTCCTTTTCTTGCCCCTTTGCATGAAGACATAACACAGGGAGTAGAAACTATCAGTGTGTTTTGTATTGTGCTGCAAAGGACTGCAATATATGCACAATGCATGTAATACTCAGGTTTTAATGATCTAAAAGTAATGTAAATTCCTGGTATCTACTTGAATACTAACACTCGGTGTCTGTCTAATTCACTTGGGGAAAAAAAAAAAAAGGCTGTGCTATAAGTGGAAATAATTTTATGGCACTGTCCCAGTTAATTATTGCTCTGGTCCACTCTTCATATATGAGCTTCTTGAGACACTTGTGATCATTCTAGTTGTTCTTTGTTTGACATCAGTTATCTGAGGCTTCCTTGCACACGTGTGATGCCTGCTGCTGCAGGTCAGCCTGCTGCCTTTTACTGCACTGCGTCCCGATCTTCTTGTAAATCAGCAATGCGCTATACTTACTTAATTCCTCAAGTCCTGTTTTTTGTCCCCATATCTACAACCCCTCATCTTGTAGTAAGAAGAGTGTCGCGCAGTGTGGCTGGCCCTGGGCTGGCGGTTAGCTCTGTGGTTGCTTCCAGAAGCACTGGCACTAAGCTAACTGGCTTTGCTGAAACTTCGGTGTTTCTGCCCTGTTTTCTCCAGAATTCCCATTTTCAGACTCCCAGAGATGTAAGCCAGCCCTGCCGAGGTGGACGCAGCTGAGGCCAAGCACTGCTTGTTTGCTTGGGCTCTGCCTGAGCCTCATGAGTGGCAAGTCAGTGTCCTGCCTGCTGCGGACAACTGTTGTGCTGCTCAGCAGGGATGGCCTTCGGGCTGCGATTGTGTCAGGGCAGGAGCTGTTTATGGGAAAAGCAGGAGAGGCTCTGGAAATGAGAATGCTGACAAAGGACAGCAATAGAGTAACGCTTCGCAGAGCAAAAGTACACAAAGTAAGTCAAAGGCAAGATGGAATTGGACTTTGATTTCCTTTTCCTGCTAGTGAAGGACTGATTTAAAGATAGTCTCCTTTGGAGGATAAAGCTAACGGATTCTTTTGCCCTGAAATTGTTTAAGTACTCGATCATTTTCCTCCAGGAACTGCCTCTTTTCCTCTCTTGTGCATGCATGGTTTCAACACATTGCCTGACTTATTTTTGTAATTGCTATGGGGCTTTTCTGGGAGAGTTTGCCTGTTTGAATTTAGTGCACTCCTAACTTTCAACTTGGCATCGCAGCTACTGGGTTTGTGGTAGAATAACAGAGCTCTTCACCTTGCAGCTGGGACCTGACTGTGCCCTAGCTGTACGTGGCAGCGGTAAGAATAGCAAAGTGCAGGAGAAGAGGCAGCAAGTCACTACAAGATGGGCTGGGGCAGATGACAGCTCTGGGAAAGACAGGCAGGGAGAAAACAGATGCAAAAGGACTGCAATGCAGACGGACTGTGATCAGGTTTTCGTTGGCCCCTCTGCATGCTGGCCTAATTTCAGAGCAATCTATATAAATTTTATATCCTGTAAAAGCTGCGCTAGACCCCGCCTGTAGTTGCAGCTGCTGGTTTTATGTGACTACTTTAAAATAACTACACTGTTTCCAGGGTGGCGGTGTTCAATCTTTAGGTACCAACAATCTTGGCAAAGCAGCTGGTTTTGGGCAGATGATTAAGACAGGCTTCGCTGTATCCCATTATTAGCTGGGATATGCTGCTATGATGTTACGAGCTAACATCTGAAGCTTCAGAGCAGTGCAATGTCATGCTTTATTTGCGCAGCTCGCTGCTGATCAGATAAAATATTTAGTGGCGCTGAATTTTTGGCTCTGTGATGTATGCATCATTTGCTACAAGAGTGCTGAGAGGTTTTTTAGTGTGTGCAAGTTGAATTCCTCAGGTTAGAGCCATAAAGAGCCAGCATTGCTGTGATCCTGTACTGGGATGCACAACCTTGAACCAAGACCTTTAAGTTTCCTGTGGGGCGGATGATGTGGTCCTCATTCATAGTGGTCAGAGGCAAAATGAGGGCCAGTGAGAGATGCTAAAGGAGGCTGGGGGTGTCTGTGTTAAACTGCATTCTCAGCCTTTGATTTTGTCTTGGAGTTACTCCTCTCTGGAAACACAAGCAGAGGAAACATTGTCTCCCACGGTACAGAATAGCCTGATGGTCTCTTAAACGTTTACTTAGTAAAATGCCATACCCAGGGTCAACGTTGTCCCAGGGGAATCCAAGTCAACATCTCCCTCCTCTGCGTGTTTACGCAGATGTTCAGCAGAGCCTCCAGGTATTTCCCTGCTCTCTCAGGCAAGGAGCAGGTTTCCTCTCCCTGGCCCTGGGTCATTCTTTTGGCAAATGGGGGATGAGAGATTAAACTGCCTGAAGAGGAGAAACTCATCTTTTTCTGGGTGGGTGCAGTCATCACTGGGCTACTGTGTGAACAGCGGACAGTAACGAAAGGACCACCCTGCTTTCAGCAGGATCAGGGGTGGCTGCTGCAGCCTGGGGTTACGTGTCCTCCCAGTGCCCCTGCTGGGTCTGGTTCTTCGGGAACTGGGAGTGATGCTTCTCCAAGGACTGCCTGGGACTGCGTGAGACTCCGTGTCACCTGGAGGTAAAACTCTAGGAACATACAAGACTTAAAGAGTGAAAACTTGGGTTATGAGACCATGCTTTTCATCTGAGGGCTCTACATTAGACTTGTAGTGGGAGAGCTGAGGCTGCTTTTGCCCCCAGCAGTACAGCCAGCCCACGTCCCACCCCGAGAGATTCCAGCACTTGTTGAAGGGATGGGGTGAGGGGTTGGCAGCACTAACAGGTTTAGCCTTCTGGTTTTAATCTCATGCTCCAAATCTGTCTGAACTAGTTAAAAAAGTTAGTCGATTAAGTCCCATTGTAGGTGTGGAAGCCTTTTTGCAGGGCGCGCCTCCGAGTAAAGTGCCTGGAGCTCTGCTGAGGGCAAGATGTGTAAACCGGGTAAAAGTTATCTTCCCCTCCTTTTCATGCATCCCTGTCCAGAGAGAGCAAGAGCAAATTACTTTCAACTGTCATTGGCTAATAGGTTTTTGGGAAAAGCCTGTTTCTCATTTGTTGTTACAGAAATGGGGAATTAATGCGATGAATCAAGTCCCCCACCCCAACCTCCGAATTTGTCTATCATCTATGCTGTTTTGCCTGCAAATTCAATACACTTAGATGTAGTTGAACAGCCATTTCCACACTGAAGTTATACCCTGCATGCAGGCTGGCTTTGCTTGGAGAGCTCCAAAATTTCATATGCTGAGTTTTCCCAACCCAGCAGTTGCCTCAAGCCATCTGACCTGCTGACTGCACCTCGCAGTGAGAAAAGCAGGAGGCAAATTTCTGAAGTTGTGCATTACTCACTCTCTATTAGGTATAAAAATAGATGGGCCTAAATCTTGGACCAGCCCTAGTGGGATTTGTGGCACTATCTCCTTTTTTTTTGCTATCCTTGTAGCCTGAAATGATACCCCAGATCCACTCATCCCTGAACACGTAAGGGTTTCAATATCTAAATATGCCTTAGGTGCCTCAGGCCCATCTCCAGTTAGGAATGATTTGTTGAAATGATGGCTGCTAGATTAGGAATGGCTATTCTAGATGTTTCTGACTGTAATTGTAAGAGAACAGTAAAAAAACCAAACCACCACCACCTTATTGATGAGTCCGTAGTATGTCCAAGAAGGAGGTGCAAATTCAGAGACTGAATTGTCACAAGTTCTTGCCATATCTGTCTTTAAAGCTGTCAACCAAAATGTCTTCAGGGGGCTAATAAGATAATAATATATTAAAAGCATAAGGGTCATGCTTCAGAGTATAATTTGCTCACCAAGCACCAAGGAACTTATCCATCTGGAAGGTTATTCTGCAACTGTGCATTGTAGGGACTTTATTATTTTATGCTTTTCATGGTAGCGTTTTCTTAGGCACTTATTTTTATAAGTTATGTTTGAAACGAGCCAGATACGGCTTTTTCCAAAGCTGCAGAGACTCAGAGACTGCAGTGTGGGCATTAAATTCAGCGCAGGTAAGCAAATTGCCATTTGCAATTTTTGTACCATTTCTTAATGCCTAAGATGAATATGTTAAACTACATTTTTGCTTCAGTAAAGCAGGGAAAACTGCCACTAGAGGGTGGTGTTAATACAAAAAGAAAAAAGTCATTTTGGAATCAGTCTCTTTCCAGGATAAAATAATTTATACTCTCCTACACGTTTATAAACATGAGATAGATTTTACTGCTCTAGTCAGATTTGTTTGAGTCTTGTTGGCTTTTTTCCTGGTCGGGTGATTTATGTAGTTCTGTTTCAGCTGTAAACAGCAATAGCAGGTATCTAGTTTCATACCTTAATGTATATATGAATACTGAAATGATGTTGTTTCATCTTCTTTGCGTGGGACTTTTTTTATTGAATTGCAAAAAAAACTGTAAAAAAACTTTTATGATTTTTCTGGTGAAAACTACCCGTTCACTTAAAATCGCATCCTATTTTAGAAAAGATGGTGTTGGGTTTTTTTATTCCTCTTTCCTTTTTTTTCCTTCCTAAACAGCAGGAGAACTAAACCGTTTTTTACCAAGGCAGTGCAGTACAATCAAATGACTGTTAAAGTCCATTTAGGGAGCATCAGGCTAGA